>NC_050574.1:108080237-108394203 GCF_011100635.1 Trichosurus vulpecula
GATGATAAGAGGTTAGAGTGAGGAGAGAAGGTATTCAAGGCAAGGAGAATAGCTAGGACAAGGCATGGAGATGGGAGATGGGAGATAGGGAGCAGAGCATGAGGAACAAAAAAGGGAGAGAAATGATTATTAATAACCAATAATTTGGGGAGGCCCAAAGTCCTGTCCTTCTCTAAAGTCCTGATTTTTAAAAGTTCAATCTCTCGAAGGATATTGCTGATAATGAGACTGGACTAACTTTCTTGTTCAAGACCCTACCCTAATTTGGGTGGGGCTTATATTCTTTGAATAGATGGCCCAAGGCTGGGTGTGTTCTGGGTATAGAGAGTTTCTCTGTCCAAGGGTGATGTGATGTCACTCTCAGCCCTGCATTTTAATGTAGCCCATTATCCCATTGTGCTGATCAATCAGAGTTGATTGCCGTGCCTTTTCCAATACAACATATAAGCCCTGAGGCCCACCATGATTGTCTTTGGTCTAAGAGAGACAGCCAAATGACCATCCCTTTATTAATAATGTGCTGGCCTTATTAATAAAATGATTAAATTACCCAGAAACTGTCTTGAAATTATTTAAAAACCACAGAAATAAGTCCCAACTAAAATCCCACCATCTGTAGGAAGCCTTCCCCAGCCCCTCTGAATCCCAGTGCCTTCTCTCTGTTGGTTATTTCCTTATTATGCTATATATAGCTTGTTTTGCATAGATTTATTTGCATGTTGTCTCCCCCATTAGAATGTAAAATTTTTTGAGGACCGAGGGATTATTTTTTGTCTCTTTTTGTATTCCCACTGCTTAGCACAGTGCTTGACATATAGAAGGCACTTAAATGTTTATTGGTTGATTGATTGAAATAAAGCGTGATCATGCTAGAAAGGTGTGATGGAATCAGGTTGTGAAGGGCTTTAAATATCAAACAAAGGAGTTCATGTGTGATCCCAGGGAACATAAGGAATCGTCGGAATTTATATAGGTGACACGGTCAGTGCTATGCTTTAGGAAAATCACTTTGGCATCTCTGTGGAAGTAATTCCCCTTGAAGAAACTGGGAAAATCATGTGGCTGATGGTAAATACTTACCTATTAGTGCCTATGTTAAAACATTACATCCTCTGGATACAGGGATTTGCCTTAGCTCTAGCCCTGGGCTGCCATCTTCCTCCTTGTGGAATTGATCTCCTGGCTTCCATTCTTTCAGTCTCTAGGGTCAGCACTTATTGTGTAAGGGCTGCACAAGTGTCCCATGCTTGGGAAACTGTGTTACAACATTGAACTGTTCCAATTCTCCATGTTGCTCTCTGTGGCTGGCAAGAAGATCATATTGCCACCTCTTGGCGAGAGGATTATATTGCCACCATTATGCCTCTACCTTGCAGCTTTCTACTTTTTTGATATGAGCCTGTACCTCCCAGTCTGATTCCTGCTCATGGCATTCTGTAATCCCTGCGCTCTCCTAATAAATGGTAGCTTTCAAACTTCAGTCATTATAGGTAATGAGGTTAGAAAGCAGTTAACCATTGAAGATGATGGCCACCAAGACACCTGTTATATTTCTATTGTTTGCTTACCTTCAAATGCCCTATTTACTGGTCTCCCACCTCTTAATCCCTGTTTTATTTCTCCATTGCCTATTAAAACATGGCTCACATTCTACACTCGCTCCTTTAGCAAATATTCGAGTGGCTACGGTGTATAAGGCACCTCTTCCATGAAGCTTTCTCTAGTTATTCCTTTGAACAATGCCATACTGATCTCTCTCTCTTCTGCCCTCCTACTAAACTTCTTTGAGGGGTGGGGAACCTGAGGCCTCAAGGCTACATGTGTCCCTCTAGGTCTTCAAGCGCAGCCCTTTGACTGAATCTAAACTCATAGAACTGTTTGTAATCTAATCTCTTCTAAAATTTTTAGTGGCCTTTGGTTCTCTAATTTTTTCATGTGTATTAGCTTCGACTCTCCAATGGTCTCATAAGTTTCTATTGGGTAGAAACTTCTCCATAGTGCCTAGGCCAATGCCAGGTGCACAGTAGGTGCTTAGAGAACAGAGTCATAATAATAAAATAATAACTAATATTAATATGTCACGATTAGATGCAGAATGAAGTAGTGGATAGAGAGCTATCTGTCCTGGGAGCCAGGAAGCCTTGGTTTGAAGTCCAGCTTCTGACATATATTGGCCGTGTGACCCCAGGTGAATTATGTAAGCTCTCAATGCTCTAGGTCAGTGCTGTCAACAAACTCCTTTGCATTCTCATAAATTATTGAGGACCTCAATGTGTTTTTGTTTACAATAATAACAACAACAACAGTAATAATAGCATGTACATTACTCCTAATATGTGCTAGACACTGTGCTAAGTGCCTTACAAATATTATCTCATTTGATCCTTGCAACAACCCTGGGGGCTATTATTATCCCCATTTTACAGATGAGGAAACTAAGGCAAACAGAGGTTAAGTGATTTGCCCAAGGTTATATACATCTATTAAGCATATGAAGTTGGATTTGAACTAAGGTCTTCCTGACTTCAGGTCCAGTGTTCTATCCACTGTGCCATCTAGCTGCCTTGATATGGAATATCTATTGATATTTACCATATTAGAAATTAAAATGGGTACATTATAAAGATATTTGTTGATTCACTTAAAAAGAAGAAAAACAAACCAATTACGTGTTAAACATTAATATTTTAATGAAAAATAACTATTTTCCAAAAACAAAAATAAATGAGGGAGGAGAGTGGCATTGTTTTATGTATTTTGGCAAATCTCTTTAATGTCTGGCTTAATAGAAGACAGCTGGATGCTCATAACTACTCCTGCATTCAATCTGTTGTGATGTATTGTTTTGGTTGAAGTCTATAAAGCAAATCTAGCCTCATACATACATGTAGTTGGAAAAGGGGAGAGTATTTGGGTAAACAAATATATTTTACTGTGGAAGTAGTTTTGTTGTCCTGCAGACTACACTGTAAGAGCTGGTAGAATAATTCCCTCAAGATTTTAAGTTGTGAAGAAGATGCTAACCAGCCTTAGTAGAGGGATTTTCCTCAACTAGGAGACCTTACTCCGATCTCTTTAAGATTTGTAGAACACTTTACCTACATTAATTTGTTTGATCCTTACGACAACCCCATGAGGTAGGAACTATCATTACCCCCATTTTATGGTTGAAGAAAGAGAAAAGAAGTAAGCTTCTGAGGTGGATTTGAATCCAGGTCTTCCTAACTTATAGGTTCGTTGCTCTATGTTTTACACCATCGAAATAATTGAGTTGATGGCTCCCAAGGGACCTACTCCCTCTATCTCCAGTTTTCACAGGAAGGGGATCCTCTGGAGGCACATGGATAGGAGTGGCATGGAGCTACCCATGGATATTTTTTTTTCAAACAAACTGATGTCTAGCCACGCTTCCCCCACCCCCACATTTACTTGTGTACTTTTTTGAACCTAAGTGTAAGATGTTACAATTATCCTTATTTCAACTTATTCAATTTGGTACATATTCTAGCATATTAAAATATTTGTGGATTTCAGCTCTATTATCCAAAATGTTAGCTACTTCCACCAGGTTTGCAAATTTGTTAAGCCTATCATCCATATTTGTCATAATCATTAGTTTTTCCAGACTTACTAATTTTATGTTTTCCACTCCAAAAAAAAATGTTAAAAAATAAGTTGTTGGGGCAGCTAGGTGGCGCAGTGAGTAGAGCACTGGCCCTGGAGTCAGGAGGATGTGAGTTCAAATTTGGCCTCAGACACTTGACACATGTACTAGCTATGTGACCTTGGGCAAGTCACTTAATCCCAATTGCCCTGCCCCCCCCCAAAAAAAACAAGCAAAAAAAATAAGTTGTTGCTATCTTTTTTTCTATGCTTTCAAATACACTTTCCTGAAACCTAGGGTCCAAGTCAGAATATGTCTGGCTTTTTTCTCTTTTCTGTTGCAATTTTTAAATTAGAGTAGTTATTTCTGATAAACTTTCTTTACCTACAAATGCTTTCTGGTTGATGGGGATCAGATTTAGAATAGCACTTCTTCTCATTACTCCCTTTTACTTCTGCAGGCTGAAATGATCTGAGTCAGTTCAGAGATTTATTAAGAGTTCTGCTTTGTGCAGAGAGAGAAAGAAAACAATCAGGTGGCTGCCTAATTTTTTTCTATTTTTATTAAGGGAAAATAGATTTGTAAGTCATAATAATAATGGTCTAAGTTAACAGCTGCCTGGGCTGTTTGCCCTTGAGAGCAGAATCAGCTCCTTCTCCCTAGCTCTGTCCCTTCTAGGAAGGGAGAACAGGATGCAGTTGTCCAGATAACTGAGGTTTCTTATCACTGTCATAGCATGTTTCTGTGCCAGACTTGTAACCTTATGCCCAAATTCCTCATCTCTTTCCTCGTTTCTGTCCAAGTGGTCTGTAGTATACTGATAAAAATATTGATTTTTTTTGCCTTCATTGATCCTTGACCAAATGTTCCCCAACATACATTTCCTCCTCTGGTTCTTTGAATTCCTCACTTGAAAACATCTTTTTAATATTCAGTGCTCTTCTGTAATGCTCCCTTTAAAAGAAACTCTTGTTTCTTATGAATAAGTTATAAAATTCCAGGACTATATTCCGGTTGTGAGTCTTATCCTGGCATCTTCATGTTACTTATAATATCATATTTTCCTCCTTGCCTTAGGAACTCTTGATCCCCTTGCTTGTTACTCATATAAAATTCCTTTGTTCAGAGACAGCTGAAATCATGGGTTTTATTGCTTGGATTTTGCCACTGATGAATTTCATGGTGTCTCTCTTGTTACCATTGCATTGCAATTTCTCTCTATAGTGCTGAGCATAGTAGGTATGTGTAGGCAGTTTTCTTTCTCCCTTTACTTTTCAGTTTAAAGCCCTCTTGATTAAATTTGCAGGACTTTTGTCCTATTTTCTAGTAGCTTCCCTGAAGAGCTGCTTGTGTCATATCATCAGCTTTGAAGTTGTTATTCTCCTTCTTACCACTTTGGCACCTTGGCATCCACATCCAGCTTCCTTTTTCTTGACTTACTAACTTTGAATTGTCTTTCTGATCCTTTTTAATTATCTTGTGTAGTGTTACCATGAACCCATATTATTGTGCCATGAAAGATAGGAGTTCATATGAAGGTGGAATGAGGGATATGTATATATATACACACACACATATACATGTAGTGCTTGCCTAAACGAACCATAGAGCTGAGTTGTAAACCTGTGTAGGGGCTAGTAGAGGTCTCAGATAATGAACAAGTAGAGTCAACTATAGCCGCATTTTCTTACCAGGCACCCAATACTTTTACCAGGTATAGTGCCAAAAGGCTAAAAGAGGAGCAAAAAGTCTGAATACAAGGCAGATCTGAAAGTAGTGCCTATCCTCTCCTGTGGCAAACTTGTGTTCCCCACTCTTCCCCCAAGTAAGGCTTAACTCATTCAATTTCCTTTTCTATTTAAGTGTTCTGTTAATTTCGGTATCTCATATTTTTGGATATAATCCTCTATTTCTCTTGAATTCTGTTATGTTGGCATCTAACTGTGTATGGTAGGTTTTGTTGATGCTTTTTATTTATTCTCTGTACTGAATTTACTCTGGTACTTTTTCTATTTTGTTAATTTAATTTTTCTCCCTCTTCCTTTTAATCAGATTTGCTGAGGACTTAGCAATTTTGTTAGCCTTTTCAAAGAAACAGTTTTAAATTTATTTCTCTCTCCTCTGTTTTTCAAAATTTCTTCCTTTTTTCTTTTTGGGAGTTGGTTTATTTGTTGGTTTTCTAATTTTTAAGTTGTATATTCGGTTTATTAACCTCTTTTTCCATTTTGTTGATGTGTGTTTGTAGGGATAACAATGTTCTTGTAATAATTGCTTTAGCTGTATCCCAGGAATTTTGGTATCTTGTCTCATCATTCTGAATCACTGTCTTTCACATAGGTTTTTGTATTATTTTGTATTACATAGGTTTTTGTAATTTATTCCTTCATTTACTTATTTTTCAGTATTTTCTTCCTAAATTTCCATTTAGGTCTATATCCTTTTCTTGGGCTTGGAGAGGAGAATGGAATAGTTCATGGAGAACTGCTTCTTACCAGAGAAATGGGAAAAATTTTTTTTAAGGGATTCCGTGTATGTTCTGCTCCATTCCACTCTTGGCTATTTCCACTGGTACCATTTGAAGCTCCTCCTTCCCAATGTATATAACAACAACCTGAGAAATTCTCAGTAAACAGGGATTGCAGGGGGAATGGCAGCTCTGCCAGGGTGAGCCCCTCCAATACTTCAAGCTGGTCCTGGGCTTCCACATGGCTCTCAAGATGGAAGCTCTACTTCCTCTTTCTTCTTAGTAATCTCTCTCACAATGAGTTCCACATTACTAAACTGGTGAATTCTGGGAAGGAGTCAGATTGGCTGCCACAGTCATTTTTGAGGTCTGACAAATCTTTGGCAATGTAGGTACTAACATGTCTATAAACTTGCTTACTCCTGAATCAGTCAGCAAATCAATTAAATTTATTAAACACCTACTATGTGCCAGACATGGTGCTAAGTGTTGGAGACACAGAACAAGACAAAAAATAGTCCCTGCTCCCAAGATCTCCTCTTTCTCTTTTTCCTCCTATCTTTGTATTCTTTCTCTCTTTCCTTCACTTTGAAGCTTTCTCTTCTAGCTTCCCCTTCCCCAAGGCCTTCAAGTCCATTCATTGAATGTTAGACCCTGAGTTGATTGAGATGGTGCTGAGCCTTTGAGGAAAGAGAATTTGCTGGAAATGATAAAACAAAACAAAACAAAAGACACAGGGAGTTAATACCAAAGATAATTAAGACAATTATAAGAAGGCACCTAGTTCCCCTTGAAGAGTTCAAGTAACCGGGTCCAAGTGAACCACATCCTCATGTACTAAAAGAACTGGCAGATGTGGTTTCTAAGCCATTGGAACTGATATATTGAAGACCTTGAAGAAGGAAGAAAGGTACTCCAGGACTGGAGAAGAGCAAATGTTCCAATTTTCAAACAAGGGAAAAGAATGGAATTTGCATACTGTATTTGACTTTGATTCCTGGCAAAATTATAGATTCTGTTATTAAAATGATGGTTAATGAACTTAGAAAAAGAAGCTGTAACCACAATGGGCCAGCATAGATTCATCTAGAAGAGGTCATGTCAGAAAAAACCATATTCCTAGTTTGTAGTGCAATGCTGTAGATATAGGTTAGCAAAGCATTTGATAAATTCTGTCATAATATTCTTGTGGAAAAGATGAAGAAATGGAAACTATACTATAGCCTGCATTGGAATTGTAATTAGATAGAGTTTGAACTAGTTAAATGGCCAGACCCAAGGAGTAGTAGTCATTAATGATAAGTTCAGTTTGTCAGGAGATCTCTGATGGCGGGCCTCACTGATCTTTTTTAGCTCTGTGCTGCTTGACTTTTTTCTGAGACAATTTTTTTTTTATTTCTTGATTGATGTAGAGTGCTATGTTGGCTACAAAGCAAAGCTAGACTGATGTTCTTTTATAAGTAGCTTTAGAATATTGGTGGCTATGGATATCTTAAAGGACATGTATATTCACATAATTGTAAATTTCACACCACAAACACAATATTAATTACACATAGAAGGTAATAATGATAATTCACATTTATGTGGTACTCTAAAGTTTTCAAAATGCGTCATATATATTACCTCATTTGAGGCTTACAACAATCTTGTCAGGTAGGTACTGTGGGTATTAACATCCCTATCTTACAGATTATGAGACCTAGGGTCAAAGAAGTTCACTGACCCAGCCAAGGTCACACAGTTTATAAATGTTAGGGGCAGGATTTAAAACCAAGTTTTCCTGACTCCAAGTCCAGCATTCAATTTACTATAACATGCAGAATTCATGATTTATTGACAGATGTGGAAAAGTCATCTCTGTAGAGATCTAATGAAATTTTAAAATAAGCAGGAGTAGTTTAAATACTGAACTATAAATTTTGCATAGAAATCAAACTGTTTAAACCTTCTAGCTTAAAAAGGAATTAAAGATGACAAAGCAAATATATAGAATTGTGATATGATATACAGCATCCATAAGGAACTGATACAAGTCAATAAAGCTGACTCTCTCCTAGTCCCCAAAAATGGGTGGTTGAAGGATAGGAGCCATTAAAAAACAAGGGGGGTGGGGTAGAGCCAAGATGGCAGAGTAAAAGCAGGAACTTGTTTTCACTGTCCCCCAAACCCCTCCAAATACCTGTAAAAATGACTCTAACAAATTCTAGAGCAGCAGAACCCCCCCAAAAATGAAAGAGTGACACAAATTTATAGCCCAAGATAACCTGGAAGGTCGACAGGAAAGGTCTATTGCACTGGGCTGGGAGATGAGAGCTAACCAATGCTAGCCATGCTAGCACAGACCAGCCCTGGCAGAGCAGGCCTCAGGGGACTGAATCACTAGCAGCTGTGGTGGTTTTCAGACTTCTCAACACACAAACACCAAAGACAACTTAGAAGGTCAGTAGGAAAGGTCTATCAGACAAGGTGAGAAGGGAGTGTGCTCTGGCCTCAGCCTTAGGGTAGCAGCAGCAGCGGCTGCTTCTAGGGCTCTCAGCCTGCAGACAATAGGGGGATCAAGCAGCTGATGAGAGGGGAATTGCAGGGATCTCTTTGCTGGTGCTAAGGGCAGGATTCTTTTGCTTTGCCCATTCTTTGATCTGGATGGTGGTCCTGGGGCAAGGAAATGTGCTGGTGTGGTGAAGTTTGTGGTAGTGATGGAGAGGGAATCCTCCTCACAGCTCCAAGGCAGAAAAGAGTGCTTGTGGTCACTCACAGACCAGATCACAAGCCTGGAGAGGAGTAAACCCCTCTCCTTTGATCATACCACCTTTGAAGAACTCAAAAGTTACAGGTCCCTAGAAATATCTCTGGAAACAACTGCACAAACCCCCTGAAGTTTGAGATAGTACATACTCCACCCTGGAAGCAGAATCCAACCTTAAGAAAGAGCTAAAAAGTCAAATAATTGGCTGGGAAAATGAGCAAACAGTGCAAAAAAACCCCTCAGACTATAGAATCTTACTTTGGTGACAAAGAAGATCAAAATATACAACCAGAAGAAGACAACAAAGTCAAAGCTCCTACATACAAAGCATCCAAGAAAAATATGAATTGGTTGCCGGCCATGGAAGAGCTCAAAAAAGATTTTGAAAATCAAGTAAGTAGAAGAAAAATGCAGAAGAGCAATGAGAGTGGTGCAAGAAAGTAATGAAAAATGAGTCAACAGCTTCCTAAAGGAGACCCCCAAAATACTGAAGAAAATAATACCTTAAAAATAGACTAATTCAAATGGCAAAAGAGCTCCAAAAAGCCAATGAGGAGAAAAATGCTTTAAAAAGCAGAATTGGCCAAATGGAAAAGGAGGTCCAAAAGCTCACTGAAGAAAATAATTCCTTAAAATTAGAATGGAACAAATGGAAGCTAATAACTCTACGAGAAATCAATAAATTGTAAAATAGAACCAAAAGAATGAAAAAATAGAAGACAATGTAAAATATCTCATTAGAAAATCAACTGACCTGGAAAAGAGATCCAGGAGAGATAATTTAAAAATTATTGGACTACATGAAAGCCAGGATCAAAAAGGAGCCTAGACATCATCTTTCAAGAAATTATCAAGGAAAACTGCCCTGATATTCTAGAACCAGAGGGGAAAATAGAAATTGAAAGAATTCACCAATCACCTCCTGAAAGAGATCCCAAAAGGAAAACTCCCAGGAATATTGTAGCCAAATTCCAGAGTTCCCAGGTCAAGGATAGAATATTGCAAGCAGCCAGAAAGAGACAATTCAAGTATTGTAGAAACACCATCAGGGTAATACAAGATTTATCAGCTTCCACATTAAAGGATCAGAGGGCTTGGAACATGATATTCCAGAGGTCAGAGGAGCTAGGATTAAAACCAAGAATCACCTACTGAGCAAAACTGAGTATAATACTTCAGGGGAAAGATGGATATTCAATGAGATAGAGGACTTTCAAACATTCTTGATGAAAAGACCAGAGCTTGGATAGAGAATTTGACTTTCAAGTACAAAACTCAAGAAAATCATGAAAAAGTAAACAGGAAAGAGAAATTACAAAGGATGTACTAAAGTTGAACTGTTTATATTCTTACATGAAAAGATGATGTTTGTAACTCATGAAACCTTTCTCAGTATTAGGGTAGTTGGAGGGAGTATATAGGAGTTCAATGAGTTGAATATGAAGGGATGATATCTAAAAAATAAAGGGGTGAGAGAGGAACGTACTGGAAGAAGGAGAAAGGGAGAGGTAGAATGGAATAAATTATCTCACATAAAAGAGGTAGGAAAAAGCTTTTACAGAGGAGGGCAGGGTGGGGGGAGGTGAGAGAGAATGAGTGAACCTTACTCTCATCTGATTTGCTTAAGGAGGGAATAACATACACACTCAATTGAGTATGGAAATCTATCTTATTGTACAGGAAAGTAGGGGTTAAGGGAATAAGAGAGGGGAGTATGATAGAAGGGAAGGCAGATTGGGGGAGGAGATAATCAGAAGCAAACACCTTTGAGGAGGGACGGGGTTAAACAAGAGAATAGAATCAATGGAGGGGGTGGGATAGGATGGAGAGAAATATAGTTAGTCTTTCACAACATGACAATTATGGAAGTGTTTTGCATGACTACTAATGTATATCATATATCAAATTACTTGCCGTCTCAGTGAGGGTGGGTGGGGAGGGAGGAAGGAAGAGAATTTGGAACTCAGATTTTTTAAAAAAAAAATTAAAAAAGAATTTTTAGTTTTCAACATTGATTTCCGCAAGATTTTGAGTTACAAATTTTCTCCCCATTTCTACCTTTCCCCCACTCCAAGATGGTATATATTCTGATTGCCCTGTTCCCCAGTCAGCCCTCCCTTCTGTCACCCCCTCCCTTCCTCCCACCCCTTTTCCCCTTACTTCCTTGTAGAGCAAGATAGATTTCTATGCCCCATTGCCTGTATATCTTATTTCCCAGTTGCATGCAAAAAACAACCTTTTTTTTGAGCATCTGCTTTTAAAACTTTGAGTTTCAAATTCTCTCCCCTCTTCCCTCCCCACTCACTCTCCCTAAGAAGGCAAGCAATTCAACATAGGTCACATGTATCATTATGCAAAACACTCACATAAATAGTGATGTTGTGAAAGACTAACTATATTTCCCTCCATCCTATCCTGTCCCCCTTTATTCAATTTTCTCCCTTGACCTTTTCAAAAGTGTTTGTTTTAATTACTTCTTCCCCCTATCTTCCCTCTCTTCTATAGCCCCGCCTTTCTTATCCCCTTCCCCCTACTTTCATGTGAGGTAAGATACCCAATTGAGTGTGTATGTTATTCCCATTTTTAGTCAAATCCGATGAGAGCAAGATTCACTTATTCCCCCTCACGTGCCCCCTCTTCCCTTCCAATGAACTGCTTTTTCTTGCCACTTTTATGTGAGATAATTTACCCCATTCTATCTCTCCCTTTCTCCCTCTCTCAATCTATTCATCTGTCATTCCTTAATTTTATTTTACTTTTTTAGATATCATCGTTTCATATTGAACTCACCCTTTGCCCTCTGTCTATATATATATGTATATTCCCTTCAACTGCCCTAACACTGAGAAAGGTGTCATGAATTACAAATATCATCTTTCCATGTAGGAATGTAAGCAAAATAGTTCAATTTTAGTAAGTCCCTTCAGATTTCTCTTTCCTGTTTACCTTTTCCTGCTTCTCTTGATTCTTGTATTTGAAAGTCAAATTTTCTATTCAGCTCTGGTCTTTTTGTTGAGAATGCTTGAAAGTCCTCTATTTTATTGAAAATCCATATTTTGCCTTGGAGTATTATACTCAGTTTTGCTGGGTAGGTGATTCTTGGTTTTAATCCTAAGCTCCTTTGACCTCTGGAATATCATGTTCCAAGCCCTCTGATCCCTTAATGTAGAAGCTGCTAGATCTTGTATTATTCTGATTGTGTTTCCACAATACTCAAATTGTTTCTTTCTGGCTGCTTTCAGTATTTTCTCCTTGACCTGGGAACTCTGGAATTTGGTTACAATATTCCTGGGAATTTTCTTTTTGGGATCTTTTTCAAGAGGTGATTGGTGGATTCTTTCAATTTCTATTTTCCCCTCTGGTTCTAGAATATCAGGGAAGTTTTCCTTGATAATTTCTTGAAAGATGTTGTCTAGGCTCTTTTTTGATCATGGCTTTCAGGTAGTCCAATAATTTTTAAATTATCTCTCCTGGATCTCTTTTCCAGGTCAGTGGTTTTTCCAATGAGATATTTTACATTGTCTTCCATGTTTTCATTCTTTTGGTTCTGTTTTATAATTTCTTGATTTCTCAAAAAATCACTAGATTCCACTTGCTCCAATCTAATTTTTAAGGTAGTATTTTCTTCAGTGGTCTTTTGGACCTCCTTTTCCATTTGGCTAATTCTGCCTTTAAAGGCATTTTTCTCCTCATTGGCTTTCTGGAGCTCTTTTGCCGTTTGAATTAGTCTATTTTTTAAGGTGTTATTTTCTTCAGGATTTTTTTGGGTCTCTTTTAGCAAGTTGTTGACTTGTTTTTCATGATTTTCTTACCTCACTCTCATTTCTCTTTCCAATTTTTCCTCTACTTCTCTTACTTGATTTTCCAAATCCTTTTTGAGCCCTTTCATGGCCTGGGACCAATTCATATTTTTCTTGGAGGCTTTTGATGTTGGATCTTTGACTTTGTTGACTTCTTCTGGCTGTATGTTTTGATCTTTGTCACCAAAGAAAGATTCTGTAGTCTGAGTCCTTTTACACTGCTTGCTCATTTTCCCAGCCAATTACTTGTCTTTTGAGCTTTTCGTCAGGGTATGACTGCTTTCAGAATGAAGAGTGCTTTGTCCCAAGCTTCAGAGGTTTTGTGCTGCCGTTTTTCAGAGCTACTTCTATTCTGAGGTGGTTTGATGCTCCTCTCTTGGCCTGTGCTCTGGTCTGTGAGAGCAGGCACTCCTTTATGCCATGTAACCACCAGGAGGACTTCCTTTCCACAGCCACCACAAAGCTCTGCCACACCAGCACTCCTCCTCCCCGAAGAACTGCCAACCAGGACCATGACCCAGATCCAAGCAGGGCAAAGCAAGGTTGAACCTTGCCTCAGCACCAGCAAAGCCATCTCTGCACACCTGCTCTGATCAGCTGCTTGACTGCCCCCACCATCTGTGGGCCTGGAACTGTGGAAGCAGCCCCCACTCCTGGTACTGCTGCTTCCACTGCAGCCACCTCTGCTGCCCTAGGGCTACAGCCCCACAGCGCACTTCCCTCACCCAGTTCCAGCAGTTTTACCACTGACCTGCTCTGTTGTCTTTGGCATTTGTAGGCTGAGAAGTCTGGTAATTGCCATAGCTCAGTGATTCAGGGCCCTGAGGCCTGCTCTGCATGGTCTACTCTGGCCTGGTCTATCCTGGCACTGCCCATGCTGGGCTGCGCTCTGCTCCCAGCACAGTGCGATAGACCCTTCCCAGCGACCATCCAGGCCATCTTGGGCTGGAGACTTGTTTCCCTCTGTTATTTTGTGAGTTCTGTAGCTCTAGAATTTGTTCAGAGTTATTTTTTACAGGTGTTTGAAGGGATTTGGGGGAGAGCTTAAGTGAGTCAAGCTGCCATCTTGACTCTGCCTCCCTTGAACTCAAAGTTTTAAAGGCAAATGTTAAAAACTGTTTTTACATGCAACTGGGAAATAAGATATACAGGCAGTGGTATATAGAAATCTGTTTTGCCCTATAAGAAAATAGAAGGGAAGGGAATAAGAGAAGGGGTGTGTATGATAGAAGGGAGGGCAGACTGGGGAAATGGATAATCAGAATGCACGCCGTCTTTGGGTGGTGAGGGGGAGAGATGGGGAGAAAATTTAGAACTCGAAATCTTGTGGAAGTGAATGTTGAAAACTAAAAATAAATTAATGAATAATACAAAAAACAATGACAGAATTAAATAATAATAAAAAAACAAAGGGAAATAAACATTGTAAATCATGTTAAAACAGTCCAACTTCACTAACAGCAAAATGGTACCACTTCATACTAATTTGGCAAAAATTATTAAGAACACTGAAGCTCAGTGGGAAGAGGGCTTTGGGAAAAAGGGTATCCATACATTGGTGGTGGAATTATAATGCTCTGGGAAGACAATCTACTACTAACTATATACCTTTCTGTCCAGAAAACTCCATCTCTTGCAGTGTACCCCTAAGATTCTGATCCTAGAGATCTAGAAGAGACCCTTAGAGAGTCTCATTAAAGAGAGACCCATTAAATGCAACCTCTTTAACCAATACTAACGAGGAAAAGCTAATCAATTTCACAAAGAAGCAATCACCAGGAGGCAGAGCCAACATTCAGATTCAGTTCCACTAAGTCTGGATTCAAAGCTTATGCCACTGTATCATGTCTCAACAAACAGAAACAGAGAACCATGTGTACAAAAAAAAATTAGATCTCATGAAATCTTAACCACAAAGGACCTTTTTTTCTCCCAGGCTTGTGGGGCAGAAAGGTGGCATAGTAGATAGAGCTCTGGGCCTGGAGTCAAGAAGACCTGAGTTCAAATTTGGCCTCTGCCACTTACCAGCTATTCGATTCTGGGTGAGTCACTTAACCTCTGTTTGCCTTAATTTCCTCACCTGTAAAATAGGGATAGTAATAGTATCTATCCCCTAGGGTTGTTGTAGGATCAAATGAGATAATTGTAATGCACTTTGTGCATAGTAGACACTATATAAATGTTAGCAATTATTATTGTTGTGTTATTTGTGGCAGAAATTTGAACTAGTTCAATAGGGCACTATTGATTCTATGTGGAAGACAATTATGGCTATAAGAATTCATATTTATATGCCGCTTTAAGGTTTGCAAGGTGCTTTCTTCACAAAATACCTCTTTTTTTGGAGGGGAGAAGGCAGGGCAATTGGGGTTAAGTGACTTGCCCAAGGTCACACAGCTAGTAAGTGTGTCAAGTGTCTGAGGTCAGATCTGACTCAGGTCCTCCTGACTCCAGGGCTCGTGCTTTACTCACTGCACCACCTAGCTGCCCCTACAAAATACCTCTTGTGAGAGAGGTAGCATAGTTATTAATATCCCCACTTTATAGATAAGGAAATCTTTTCTGAGAGATAGCCATGTTTACTAGTAAGTATTGGAGTTGGGCCTTGAATCTTGTAAAAATGAATACTAAAAATGTCTTTACATATAATTGGTTACATCTTGTCAGGATGGTATTAGTGTAGAGGTCACAAGGGGCTTTGCCAGTGTCCTGGTTTGGGCTGTGATGTGAGGTTGGTGAAGGAGGTTGGGTGTGCCCAAAAGAGGTTCATCTGTGCTGTTTGCATCCTTGAGGTGGCTGTGAGAGGAGGGTTGGTCTGTTGTTCATGAAACTCTGCCCAGTGACTTGGCTTGCCAGAAATTGGTCCAGTCCCAGCTGTGGAAGCAGTCCTACCATTTCAGACTTCTGGCCCTGGGACTCTCCTTCCCTTCATTACTTTAAAATTTATTGTAGTGTCATGTGTGTTGTGGACATTTGAGTGTTAATCACTAGTGGAGGACAATCTTTGATTGTACAAAAGTTTCACCAGACTTTATTTGACATGAAATAAAAAAACCCTCTACATTTTGCTGAAATAGCCATTTTATTTAATCCTTTGAAAATTATATTTCATTGTAGCACAGCATATGCCTGAAAATATTTAAGGTCATCATTATAAATTTTAATGGCAACTTTTTCATCTTTATTATCTGATCATAATGAGGCCCAGAGAAGTTTCTCAGAGTTTGTAGCATGCATGGAGTCCCCACAATCATATTGACACATAGTAAGTGCTAAATAAAAATGCTCTTTCCCTTCCTTTCTCTTCATATGGATCCTAATTTAATTGACTCTCCTCTCTTCTTGACTTTTAGGTACTGATAACCTTAGGAGCTGAAAATTACAAATAAGACTTTATTAATATGTGAGAGAACATTATAATATTAAATATGAGCAATTAGTTTTTTTGACCCTTAGCTGTATAGGGAATTGATTTGGCTCTAGAAAGGTATTCCTCCATTCATGAAACCTTTTGCAGAGAGCGGTTATGTGTTCCTATTTCTTACCATAGTATAAAGAGAATGCACTAATCAACAAGCATTTATTGAGTGCTTACCATTTGCTAGGCATTATTTGAGGCATTGTGCATATACATGAGGACTATTGATGGAGTTCCTGCCCTCTAGGAGCTTATGGCTTAATTTAGGACAGCATACTAATTAATGCACATGAAAACCAAGAAATATAACTTTTTCGTAACTTATTTTTGTGACATTTTTGTTTTTACATCATCTTTGTTTGTACATATATCCCCATCTGTCTCCTCTAGCCAGTGAGTTATCCTTTCAATCAATCAGAAAAACAATCAATCACCAAGCATTTATTAAGCACCTTCTTTGTGTACATTCTAGGTGTGTGGCACGGCCAATACAAAGTCACTGAGATGGGAGCTGAAGTTTTATGTGTGAATAACTGAGAGAAAGCCAGACTGGCTGGACCATAGAGTATAGGAAGGGGAGTAATATATGTTGATTCTAGAAAGATAGATTGGGGCAAGATTACATGAAGTTTTAAAAGCCAAACTCAGGAGTTTATTTTTTTTTCCTTAGAGATAATAGGGAGCCACTGGAATTTATTGAATAGAGGAGTGACATCATCATATTTGTGCTTATAGAAAATCACTGGCAGCAGTGTGGAGGAAAGAGTGGAGTCAGGAGAGACTTAACAATTGGGGAGAGTGATTAGGATGTCCAGGAAAGAGGGATAAAAGCCTGAACTATTTTAAAAAAGTTTTTTAAGGGAAAAAATTCAGCAAAACAACTAATAAATCAGCAATAATATCTGACAGTATATGCAATATTCCATATCTACAGTCCCTTTATAAAGAAGGGAGGGGGCATCTATCAAGAATTATAAGGTAAAGGTAAGTATAACAAATATTAGCCAAGTGTTATGTAGTTTAGGCTAGAAATGTTACTCGAGTCCAGTGAAGGGAAGATCAGTGTGAACTGGAGTAGTTGAGGAAAGCTTCGTGTTGGAGATAGACTTGAGTTGGGCCTTGAAGGATGGATAGGGTTTATAAAAACGGATGGTTGGAAGGAAGGGATTTTAGGCAAAGAAAATGAAGTAAGTTAGATGTGGGAGTGAGCATTTTGTGTTGCCAGGTCAGTAAGGAGATGGATTTGACATATTCAGAGGGCTCTTGAGAAAAAGGATGATAATTATGTGGCAATGATGTTCTCATAACTTCAGCGTTATTTAAAGTATTGAATAAAGAATGGAATTAGATGTGTTTCTTCTCCATTGATTTACGATTAAATTTGATAGCACGAAAGACACTGTGCTAGCCAAAGAAATAATTTTTTTAAAGCATAGTTGTAAAATAGATCAATCAATCAACTATAAGTTATGAAGCACAATATGACAGGCACTGTCATAGGAGCTGAGATTTGAAGACAAATAGAAAAAAGAAAAAGGATCCCTGTCCTCAAAGAACTCACAATCTGTAGAGGAGGTAACATGAAGTTTAACAACAGACTGGTGTTGGCCCAGACAGCCTGGCTGCTCTTTTCCACTAAGGGGTCCTAGGTCTGGACTTGGGGACTGGGTTCAGTCCTAAGGAGCCTGACCTTTAAGGAAAGGGCTTAGGATCTTTTCTTCCTATTCTTTGCTCTGGCTCCCTACTCTGGACCACCAGAGAAAATCACATAAAATTTAAGTTTAGCTCAAGTTTTGAATCCCCCTTAAAGGGATTAGAAAGGCATGCAATATGCAATGTAGATTATGTATGGGACAGCTCTTTCTTTCCTTTACACAAATGAAATGCTTAAAATACAAAAGACTTATATAACAACTTCGCTATCCATAAATAACCTGGGATTTGTAGTTTCTTCCCATTTTGGGAAGAGAGGAAACTAACATGAAATCACCCCTGCGATGGGAGGGCACAAATTGGGCTATAATGGGAATTTGGGGACTCTGGAGGAGGAAGAAAGAAGAGAGAATAAGAAGGGGTGGGGTGTCAGTTATCTCATGGCAGCAGCTGGAGTCTGCTACATTAGCAGTTCCTTTTTTCAAGACCATGAGAGATGATCCATGCATGGAAAAGCATAGAGGGCTATGATTTTTTTGTTGTTGTTTTTTGTTTTTTAGTCACAGGAGTTTGTTCCAGGAGCAGAAGTGCTGAGAGAGACAAACCAGTTTCGAGGTGGGGGCCCTTGTCCCTCCTTTGCCTTTATTCCACTTAATTGTATTGTTATTCTGTTAAGAATATGCTTGTCAGATTTAATACTATTTCTCATAAACGCTCGTGGTCAACTCTGTCTTCATGTTGCCCAGTATCTCTTCATTATGTAGTTGGAGCCACAGAGGAGGGAGGGACTTTTCATAAGAATGAGCCACTTCATAACTACAATTCTAAGGGCAAAATAACTATTGAACACAGGATATATTTGATAAATCTGCTTCCCATACATGAGCCTGCAGTGAAAAAGAGTTAAAACATAACTCTTATTATACTCTCCCAAAACGTTGATGCTAAAACATAAGGTTGATGCTAAAACTAAGTGGGCCTGCTGAATTTCTCCTTTACTTCAGCTCTACAATTTCTGAGCAACTCTCTCTTCCAGAAAGTTAGGCCATGGCTTGGCCTAATCCTCCTGTGAGAGGTCATCTTCTTCCCTGAGAAGCATTGTAGTAGATACTGGTAGCACCTTCCATAGTACAGCCAGCACCTTTACACCTCTTGAACTCATGAGGCTGCCTCTCAGGCTGAAACCTCCATCTCAGAGAAGTGTTTGCTCACCTGTGCTCAGAGAAGGAAATACAAAGAAGAGGGAGGCAGGGCCTAGGGATCCAGACTCAGACTCATTTTGATGACTTTATATACTTACTGCCATATTTGAGCAGCTGTCATTTCTGATGGAGAGGGCAAGGGGAAAAATAAATTTCTAACCCATTTCCTTCTTCCCCCATGGGAAAGGGAGAGCTATCAGACCGCAAAGGCCTGAAGACAAAAGATGAAAGTATCAGGAACAATAAGATGGCCAGTTCTATTGGACCTTAGTCCTCTTTCTAAGTTCTGAAAACCTCAACTGCAGAAGTAAAAGATAGAGGAAACCATATGAAAAAGACCTGGGAGTTTTAGTTGACTGTAAACATAAAATATACATGATATCACAAAAGCTAATTCAACCTTTGACTGTTAAGACTAATCTTTTTCCAGAACAAGGAAAGTGATAGTCCTACTCTACTCAGCACTGATTGTTCCACATTAAAAGTGTTATTTTCAGACTCTGGGCATATATATTAAGAGGAATAATGACAAAACAAGTCACAACTTTATTGGGTTTCAGTTTTCTTCTCTGTAACATGACTAAGTATGATAATATTATCTCTAGGATCCTTTCCCAATCTTAAATTCTTCTATGATTAAAATTATAGCAGGTGGCCAGGAATTTCTGGCAGGAGATCTGGATGCTATTTCATATGAGGAAGAGTGATTGATGGTTAACATGGATGAGAGGACACTTGTAGGGACTCAGAATGAGAGCTGTCTTTACATATTTATAGGGCAATCACAGGAAGAGTGGTTTGACTTGATTTTTATAGCTCTAGAGAGCACAACCAGGACTAAATGGGTGCAAGTTTTAGTGAGACACATTTTGGTATGATACAGAGAAGAACTTTTTAATAATATTAAAGTAATTTTTAAGTCATGTCCAACTCTTCATGAACCCCCCCACCTTTTTTGGGTTTTCTTCGCAAAGATACTGGAGTAGTTCACCATTTTCTTCTGCAGCTCATTTTACAGATGAGGAAACTGAGGCAAATAGGATGAATTGACTTACCTAGGGTCACATAGCTAGTAAGTATCTGAGGCTGAATTTAAACTCAGGACAAGGACTCTTCCTGACTCTGTGCCACTTAGCTGCCCATTCTAACAATTAGAGGTGTCTCAAAATTATTTATACATACATACACATACACATAGACACATATGTGTGTGCATCTATATCTATCAAAGCTGGTTTGGGGTAGTTAGGTTGCTTTCACTAGAAGTGTTCAGAGGCTAGGAATAATGTAGGGAGAGATTCCTATTTTTGGGTATGGAGAGTGGACTAGATGAATTGTTGGGTCTTTTTCACTTCTATGATTCTGAAGAGTGGGAGAAAGAAATTATTATTTCAGCAGATATCTTAATTTAAATTAAATATATGTTTTTTGAAAGGTAGAATATAGTGCTACTTAAGTTTCTGTTAGCACTAAAAAATGGAAGGAAACATACATTTATTAAATATCTACTGTGTGTCACTAAGTGCTTTATAAATATTATCTCATATGATCCTCACAACAACCCTGGGAGGTAAGTTATATTACAATTACCATTTTACAGCTTGAGGAAACTGAGGCAGATGGCGGTTAAGTGGTTTATTATTATTAATTATTAATTTTATTATTATTATTAATTACTATTAATAATAAAACAACTAACATTTATATAAAGTTTCCACAGCATGTAATTTCATTCTCAATCATGGGATTTGTACATAAACGTGCAAATGTTGTGTCACCAGGTGGCACCATTTAACTAAATTTTTGATTTGGGATCCATACAGAGCTGGATGTATAAGCCAGATCATGAAAAAGAAAACATTTGTTATTTGCTGTGGATGAAGTAAAAAAAACAACCTATGCCATCTATCATTCCAAAAATACTTAGGTTGGGGGTGGGCGGGGGAATGATGGAGACTGCATATTATGCATGACTCAAACAAGGCATGTTTGGTGAGACCCCAGAACTGCTGGTGGCAATTCAGGGATGTGGTGATTTCCTTTGAAAATGATTGCCAGTACACAACAAAGGCAAACTTGTTTGCTGATATGGAAACTAGCAAGACAACAGGCTTGAAGGATGTCCTGCCATGACTGCTCTGAATTATAGAGACAGGCATGATAACGTTGTTAGGAGCATAAGCTTGCATTGAGTCCTGGAATAAAGACTTCTAAATAGACCAGGAAAAAGACTAAAATAAGTAAGAAAAACAACATTAAGAATATTTCAGAAAATCATCGTTCTAAGATGTAGGGGGATGATGCTGTAATAATAGAAATTCGGATTCCGTCCAATGGTTTATATGAATTCTACTATTTAAAAAACTAGCAATGTAGTATTGCTTATAGATAGGGCTATTTTGGTTTAGTAGAAGACCCATAAAAATTAGGATGGAATGAAAGACAAGTGACTCTGGCAGAACTGAAGCAAATATGGAATTGAAGACAACAGAATGAAGTTACTTTCTCAATGACAGAGTGGGTTTAACATAAACTAGGTGGGCATCCTAAGGAGCTAGGATTTACTGTATAACAGGGTCAATTCAGAAAGTGGTAGTCCTAGCTTACTCTAATGTGTATAGTTTTTTTTAATCCTCTGTAGAATTACAATAACCTGGAAAAATAGGGTCCGGGAAGCTACAAATCAAGCTGGTTTTTGTTCCTTCTCGTTGTTTTAAGCAAAGGCTTTAGGCCAACCACAAAATTAATAAGAAGTAGAATTATAGAGAGCAACAAGTTATTTAAACCACAATGGCTGACCAAAGGATGTGTTTCATGTGCAAACAGTGTCAAAGGGAATGTTGGATCTATGCTGATCTTTTTGGTACATACAAATTGTAACAATATGTCAGCTGTATGGTGTGGTTGAGAGAACACTGACCTTGGAGACTGAACAAGAACTGGGTTTGAATTATTCCAGTTTGGCAGAGATACCAGAGGTAGATGCTGCTGGGACTGACAAAGGCTTCAGAGTATGTACCCTTTGCTGCTCTGCAACCTAGCCATTTGGGGAAGTTGACTCTCTTCAGGGAAATGGGCTCCCTTTTCTCATATTCATTGGCTTGTCATTATCATCCCTGCTACTCTGGGGAACGGTTCTATATTTGGCTCTGTTTCCCCTTAAAAGGTGGATAAGTAAAAGAGACATTCATTGTACAAACACAAACCAGCTACAGGACAAGAAATTTATTCCAACTTAAAAGACATAATAAGCACAAGAGAATCACAGTTCATGTTACAAA
Source organism: Trichosurus vulpecula (assembly GCF_011100635.1). NCBI lineage: Eukaryota > Metazoa > Chordata > Mammalia > Diprotodontia > Phalangeridae > Trichosurus > Trichosurus vulpecula. The sequence continues at coordinate 108,102,409 of NC_050574.1, forward strand.
ATGATCATAACAGAATTCAGTAGCTCACTTACTGCTCTCAGCGCAGTCAGTAGGGGAGCCAATATTCAAGTCTCATTGGAACATAGAGTTTGTATAGGCCTGCCAATTAACTTACATTTTGTCTTGATTGTTACTGTCTGATCAATCAGCTGAGTTTGATCTTTCTGGTGACCTTTCTCTGACACTTATTCATTCCTTAGCACTGGCATACTCCTGACACTATTTAGGAACTCTCTACTGGAAGTGACTGAACTTCTGAATGTAGGTACTCCCTCCTGGCATCAGTCATTGTCTCTCTGGGAAATATCACTATTACAATGACGCCTCTGCTGGAGCAGGACTCTGGGCCTTTCAAGTTCTCACAGTGCCCTGTATTAGAAGAGACAAAATACAAATGGGAGGTAGCATTATCCCAGGCATTGGTTTTTGTTAGTCAGGGCAAGTTATGTCTGGGTGGGATATAGTGACTTTTTCCTCTGGACTGCTTAATGTTGTTCTCATGCTTCAAATCGTGAAGAAAGAGGATGGCAAGGGGGTAATATACTCTTTTAGTATAGCCATGGAGTTTTGGCTAAGTGGCCAATTAGGATCTTGGCCTGACTTGGCTCCCACCAGAAATAGGCAGAGAATATTGGCACATGTTCTGTGCAAGGGGCAGGGATGGGGAAGCAAAGGCAAGTTAAGAGATTCAGTTTCCTCCCTTGTAAAATGAAAATAATGGTGATTATGTGACTAACAACTATTGGGTTGTCATTGGGGAAGCATTTTGGAAATTGTACAGTGGTGCATAAACATAAAATAATATTATGGTAATTCAAAAGTATGTATGTGCCTATATATTTATACAGACACTAAAAGACATTGATCTACTCTCATGGCTTCTCCTCTTGCCTTTATGCCTAATAAATGAACATTTCCAGTTCTGACCTCTCAATTGAGTTTCAGTCACTCTTCCCTAATTGTTTGCCCTCTTGGATGTACTGCTACTGGACTAGATGGCCACCAAGATCCCTTCTAACTCTTGACTTACGTGATACTATGATTCTGTGAAGATTATTATAGTTTCTGTCAATACCAGTTGGAGAAAATGAAGAGGTGAAGAAATTCTATGAAGAAGTTGACATGTTCCAAAGACACTCATTTTAATACTTGGTGACCTTAATGGGAAGATAGACACAGAATATGGCGATGAAAGGAAAATTGCAAGATACAGTTCATGTTTAAGACATGAAGAGGCCAATTGATTTAAGATTCAAAGCTTCATGCCTAAATACGAATTCTTACTTTAAGAAAGAGAGTCAGTATTGGAAATGGCAAGCACTGAGCAGCATCACAAAAAAAATTATTATAGTTGAATATACAGGAAATTCTGATTAGTGAAACAGGAATCATATGAGAGTTAGCTCTCTGTGCAATTAGATAATTGATTGGTTAGACAGAGTAAAGACCAAAATAAACATCAAATTTGAAGGAAGAATAAAGATGAAAAAATGATACTATGTACAATTGCAATAACTGATCTATACAAATATGCTGTGGGTATAAAAAATCGGAAATGGAAAAAGGGTAAAGATACTGACATTTCCTACAGAAATATAATTGATATAAAGTGGTTGCCACAATAAAGTCAAAAGGGCTGAGAAACCAAACCTCCTTACTCAATAAACACTTGATCTCATTGCCAAGTGGAAAGACAGGAAAGCTAGGGTCAATGCTAGTTCATAACATAAACTTATTTGTAAAACATGACAGAGAAAAAATGGCAAATTCTTATCGAAGAATTGTTGCAAAGTGCTATTACTTTGGAAAATAGCAAAAAGCAGTGGAAGTGAAAAAACAAGTCTATAGAAATCTTGTCATGAGACTCAACTAAGCCATGTCCTTCTAAGAGCATGCTTTGATGAAATTGACATAACAACCACAAATAGAAAAGAAATGGAACAGATTTGTTAATGTATTTATAACAATCTATTTTCATTATCAATGACAATGGAACCAAAACATTTGAGCCTCTGTTCTGGGTGTGATACATGAGAAAATAGAAAAGAAAGTTAAAAAGCTAAAATTGAAAAGAGTAGCCACTCTTCCCAGACCAAGGACAGGCCAAGAAAAGCTACGCCAGAGGTGACAAAAGCTTGAAAACAGTGAGGAATTGTTGTAAAAGATATCGGTTGTGACAACTTGGTGAAACAGGAATCGGCATGTGTGTATTATTGAGCTTTGATTTTTATGCTTTTCCAGTTTTGTAAATATATTTTCATAAACTGTTTTATATATCTGAAAACAATATATCTCAGAGAGGGGAAGATTCTAAAAGAAGGGATAAAACCACAGGTGATATTACTAACATAAAAAGGGGATTGAGGAGACCTCAGTAACCTCTCATTTTCTCTTTAAAAATTTTTATGAGAACTGAATAGAAAATTTGACTTTCAAACATAAGAATCAAGAGAAGCATGAAAAGGTAATCAAGAAACGGAAATTGCAAGGGACTTACTAAAGTTGAACTGTTTTGTTTACATTCCTACATGGAAAGATGATGAGTATGATTCATGAGACCTCAGTATTAGGGTAGTTGAAGGGAATAGGCATATATATATATGTTTATGTATATATATAAGTGAATGTGTATGTATGTATATATCTATGTGTATATGTATGTATGTGTGTATATATATATATGTGTTTATATATATATATATATATATATATATATATATATATATATATATATATATATATATGTAAAAGAGAGAGAGCAGACACAGGGTGAGTTGAAGATGAAGGGAAGATATCTAAAAGAAATAAAATGAAATTAAGGGATGAGAGAGTAACATACTGAGAGAGGGAGATAGGGAGAGATAGAATGGGGTGGATTATCTCGCATAAAGGTGGCAAGAGGAAGCAGTTCTATGGGAGGAGGGGAGAGGGCAGGTGAGGGGGGAATGAGTGAACCTTGCTCTCATCAGATTTGGCCTGAGGGGGAATACCATACATACTCAGTTGGGTATCTTACCCCACAGGAAAGAAGAGGGAGGAAGATAAAAAAAAAATAAAAGGCGGGGGGATGATGGAGGGGAGGGCAGATGGGGGTGGAGGTAATCAAAACAAACACTTTGGAAAGGGGACAGGGTCAAGGGAGAAAATTCAATAAAGCGGGATGGGTTGGGAAGGAGCAAAATGTAGTTAGCCTTTCACAACATGAGTATTGTGGAAGGGTTATACATAATAATACATGTGTGGCCTAGGTTGAATTGCTCACCTTCTTAGGGAGGGTGGGTGGGAAGGGAAGAGGGAAGAGAATTTGGAACTCAAAGTTTTAAAATCAGATGTTCAAAAACAAAAAAAGTTTTTGCATGCAACTAAAAAATAAGATACACAGGCAATGGGGCGTAGAAATTTATCTTGCCCTACAAGAAAGGAAGGGAAAAGGGGATGAGAGGGGAGGGGGGTGATAGAGGGGAGGGCTGACTGGGGAACAGGGCAACCAGAATATAAGCCATCTTGGAGTGGGGGGGAGGGTAGAAATGGGGAGAAAATTTGTAATTCAAAATGTTGTGAAAATCAATGCTGAAAACCAAATATGTTAAATAAATAAATTGCATTAAAAAAAATACTCCAAAAAAAATTTTTATGAGAAATATATATATATATATATGCTTATATATACATATATATAAGCATATATATACTTCTTTGATGGAAATATGACAAGAGGTATTGGAGATATCTATTAGGATTGCTACTACATGGACTAGGCTAATGTTTTCCCTGAAAGGTAGAGAAGCTCTTCTTAAGACTCAATTGGTCCAGGGGACTAGAGTTCAAGCTTCTGATGTGGCTTCACAGTCTCATGGGGGCGTAACAGGGCCAGTCCATGAAGAGTTGGTACCCCTCACACTTGCTGTGTTTCCACCATGGCGTGTGAGTCAATGTGCCATTTTGACGAGATATATTTCCATATGGCTAGGGAGTAGGATTGGATCTACCTAAACCAGTGTGGCATATTTAATGAATATCCTTTCTGTATGTCATGAGTAAAATTTAACAAAAGGATACTCTGAGGCAATTCTCTGAGCAAGATAACATTTACTAGCTGGGTCATTCTGCCTGTCAATAAATAGGTTAATGGCTTGCCTCCATTTATGCAAAAGACACCAAGTTAAAGGACAGTTTCCCTTCTGTAGGTTTTGGGGAATATAGAAGAAGGAACAGAACAAAGTAGAGGACATCATGGGATTGGGTACAACATGATTGGTTACAAAGCTTAGGTTCAGAGAACAACATGTTGGTTGGAAGTTTGGTAGTTGGGGCTAGCAATAATTCTCTCCTTTCCTCCTGAGGGTACATGTGCAAGATAACAAATCAGACGTCCTTGAAGGGTAGCTTAGTGGTGTAAAGGTATTAGGCCTTACTCCCTTGTGTTCATATGAGTCACCCAAGGTCAGTTAAATTCCTTGCGGCAAGAATAGACCAGTGATTAGGAGAGCCGAATTTTTTAAACTTAATTCATTACAGGCCAGCTCAATCTCTGAACTAAGTTTAGAGACAAAGAGCCATGACTTAAGTAATTATAGCACAAAGGCAGTTACAGGACAAAATTAGTTACTTGTAAATAGGATTAATAAGAAAATGATATAGGATCAATTTGATCTCACATGCTTCTGTTACATGAACTTTTTTTTTGTTGTTGTTTAATGTTTAATGGTCTGCAGTGTCTCATTTCATTCTAATTCCATCCTGAATCAGGCCTAGCTCATAACTCAAAGGCACAGACAGGCAATTTTCTATAGCAGACTACGTCTTTACAGTCACACAATTGACTTAAAGGTGCAGACAATACAAGTTCCTACTTTATTTATTGTTTATTAATTCCAAAAAAATGTCATTTAAGAGGCTGTACTCTACCAAGGACTCTCTGATGAAAAGATTCATCTCATTTTAAGGTTAGAATCTCCAGGAAAGAGACTATCTTGGGGGCAGGCAGTCTGGAGAATTGGAAAGAGCCTTAAAAACGATATGAACACCTAGCAATGAGTCCTAGTTCTTTTATTTAATGATCTTTATGACTTGGCACACGTTCTTTTCATGGGCCTCTAGGACTGCATACAGACTGCTGTGTTTGGTATTTAAAGACCTCCAAATCCTGGCCATCTACCTTTCGGTATTACTACACATTTCTCCCCTTCACCCACATTGAGGTGCAGCCATACTGGTTGTCTTACTGTTCCTCATACTTTTCTCTTCATCTCCAGTCTCTGTGCCTTAGCACTGACTGTTATCTGTGCCTGGAATGTACTCCCTCCCTCATTTCTGCCCATTAGAAGCCCTTCAGTACTTAGTTTAAGTTCTATCTTCTTCATGAGGCCTTTCCTGATGCCTCCAGCTGCTGGTGCTCTCCCCTTCCATCTAGAGGGAAGAAAATATTCCCTGTGGATAGTTAGGTCTTCCAGATGCTCTTGTTGGCAGATAACATTGTGCTGATATCAAGCCTTAGAACATTGCAGAGCTTCCTGGAAGAGATATGTAATGGCACAAAGTAGTTTGGCCTGCTTATCCATACAGGAAAGACCAAGTGGATGAAAAATGTCTGCTACTCCGATTTCAACATGCAGTTGGATATTCTATAGAGCTTTCCAGCAGTATAGTTCTTGGAAAGGGACTTTTTTTTGCCTTTCTTTGTATTGACAGTGTTTTAGTGCTTATTAAATGCTTGTGGACTGGGCAGGGAAGAGGAAATGGGAGGGGAACAGATAGGTGGTTCAAGGGAGAGAACTCCATACCTGGAGTCAAGAAGATTTGGATTCAAACCCAGCCTCAGACATTATTATCTGTATGACCCTGGGCACCAACTTGATAGGTGTTCAACTGCAAATTGTAAATTTCCAGAAATTGCAAATCTTGACCCTAAACTTAGCATGAAAGCAAAGGCTAATCTTGTCAGTACTAATATATCATTAACATTGCTATTTTGCAGTGAGCCATAGAAAACCACTGCCTCTGAAGAATTAAAAAACGAGTATCACACAAATAGTACTAGTGAGGCATTTGTGCACATGAAGAGGCTGTAGTGTATAGCCAACAAGGAATGGCAAAGAAGAACAGGAATAGGTGAAGCCATTGAAGAATTATGATGGGAACATACGGGCTGGTCAGGTGGTAAGACAGAGGCATGATAGGTAGGGAGCAGGAGTGCCCCACTGATTCCTCCACATCATTGAAATAAAGTGAGAGGGGCAGCTAGGTGGCGCAGTGAGTAGAGCACTGGCCCTGGAGTCAGGAGGACTGAGTTCAAATCCAGCCTCAGACGTGTGTCACATTTACTAGCTGTGTGACCTTGGGCAAGTCACTTAACCCCAATTGCCCTGCCTTACCCTCTCAAAAAAAAAAAAGAAATAAAAGAAAGGCCTATAACACATTGGGTGAACCCCATGTGATGAACCATTGCGGGAACATGGACAAAAATCTCATAAAATGGGCAGGTGTAGATTGATCTTGATTCTCATTCTTGGATGGATTGGAATGGATGAGATTGTAAATTCATTAGAGTATTTAGGATAGAGGCTCACATTGCCATTTTCTCCAAGAGAATGTAAACTGTTTCAGGACAGAGATTATTTCTTCTATTTCTTTGTATCCCTGGCACCAAACACAGTGCCTAACACAATTGGTAATTAATGCTTTTCATTTGGTTCTTTGATAATGAATATCAAGTGAGAAATAAAATAGGCATATGACTGTTTTAGGTGGAAATATAAATAATACAATGTTTCATGTGGAAATGTAGAGAATATTACGGAAAATGTTCTTATCAGTGTCTAACGGGAGAAGTGCTCTAGGTGTTCTAGATTGCTAATGGTATTTTTGTTTGTTTGCTTGCTTTGCATCAGATCTCTAGAATATTACAGAACCAACTTAATGCTATCTATTTCTTACTCAAAATAAATCGGTCTTACCATTCATCCAGGAAATAACAAATGGATGAAAAATTTCCATTGATTGGACTATGACAGCCACCTAGATTGCTATTTCATTGAGTTATTATATCAGTAATATTACTGAGGACAGACACTGGAAATGAACAATGAATGGGGCCCAGAACCGAAGAGAAGGAAGTAATGTTTTTAGTGATTAAAAGCTGCTTGTTAATCCCAAAACCTTTTAAAGAAATTAATGTTTTATTATAAACATAACATGGAACATCAATACAAACAACCAAATTTGCTGGGTAACTATTTACATTGAAATTAATCAATTTTAATAGAAGTAATGACAGGCTTACAATGAATAATGCAATAAAAAAAGCAGAATTAGAAGGTTGGTATACACATTAAATGTGATATACAAGGAAAAGCAAAAGAGTCTGAATGGACAAAGAATTCTAATGAGGGAAAGGTAAGAGGGAAGCAAGAAAAAAGAGTTAGGATACTATTTTCTCAGAGAAAAAAAATCCCTCTTTATTTTTAACAGCAGTGTTGTCTCTCTGAGGCTGTATGGTTGTGAATCTGGTACATTATAGTCTCTGAAGTATCAATGTGACTCAATACAAAAACTTCTGGGAAAACTAGATAGCATTATGGCAGAAATTATAGTCACATCAACATCTCACTCCATATGAAAATAAGTTCCAAATGGATACAAGACCTAGATATACAACTCACATAAAAAAAATTAAAAGAGAAAGGAAGAAGTTACCTTTCAGACCTATGGATAGGGGAGTAGTTCATGACTAAAGAAGCAAAAGAGAGAATTGCACAAGAGAAAATGGAGTTTTGGTCATGTAGAATTAAAAGGTTTTTGCATGATCAAATCTAATGTAGTTAAAATTAGAAGGGAAACAGGTAAATGAAAAAAATCTTTGCAGCATTTTTAATAAAGATCTCCTATCTAAGATATGTAAGGATATGATTAAAATGTTTCAAATGAACCATAATTATCTAATAGATAAATCATCAAAGGCTACGAACAGGCAATTTTCAAAGGAAGAAATCCATGCTATTGACAGCTACATAAAAATGCTCTAAATCACTAATAATTAGAGAAATACAAATCAAAGCAACTTAGAGATTTTACTTTTTACCTATCAGACAGCAAAAATGATAAAAGAGGAAAATGGCGTATGTTGGAGGAGCTATGGGAAAACAGGCAAAGTAATACTGGGAAGAAACTTGTAATAATGCCCAGAAAGTTACTAAAAAACGCATACTCTTTGACTCAGTACACCATTACTAGGGCAATGTCCCAAACATATCAAAGAAAGAAGAAAAAAAACTATATGTACAAAAATATGTCTAGCAGCTCTTTCATAATACCAAAAAAGAAAAAAGAAAACCAACCCCAAACCTAAGGTAGTATCGTCCCATTGAGGATGGCTAAACAAATTATGATATAAGAATATAATAAAATATAATTGTACCATAAAATGATGTATATGTACAGTTTCAGAGAACACTGGAAAGACCTTTATGAACTGACGTAGATTAAAATGAGCAGAACTAGCACAACTTCAAAAGACTTTGGAACTCTGATCAATGCAATAATAAACCATGAGTCTAGAAGACTGAGGTGAAACATGTCACTCACCTCCTGCCAGAGAAGTGTGAATTAAAGCACAGAGAGAGACACACATTTTCAGGGGTAGCCAATGAAGGAATATTTTTTGTTGAATCATGAAACTATGTATGTTTCTGTGAGGATTTTTTTTGTTCAATAGAGGGGTCAATAGGAGGGATAGATTATAAATGTACATAAAACTAATTAAATAAATTTATTTTAAAAAATCAAAGTGACCCGTAGGGCAATGGGGAATTTATGGCAGGCATTAGAGGAACAGTAGTGCAGCCTACATGGCAGGAACTTTACTGTGTGTTACCTCCACCATACTTTGTCATACTTTCATCATGGATACCTTTAATACATATGTAGATCATTCTCATAGAAATCTTATAAAGAGGTGAAGGTTAGTGGAAAGATCAGTCATTATTCATATTCTCTTAATCCCCTTTTTGAGTTAGTAATATTATCTAGTATTTCCCTTATATTTTTGGTAACCTTCCCCTCCCTGAGATAGCTGTTAAAACAATCACTCAACATGTTCAAGCTTGTGTCACCTCCAGCATAGTTTTCCTCAGTGTATTTTTGATCTGGTGTGGCTACTCTTCTCAACTTCATCTTTTCAAATGCTATTTCTATTCCCTTATTATATTTGAGTCTTCTGAGCTTGCATTAATCTGATCAACCACAGATGGAGACAGTGTGCCTTGATCCTGACATAGTGATGTCATTTTGGTCCTCTTTGATCATGAAGGAAAACAACCAACCAACCATTTCCACTCCCTCTTATACACCATTTGAATGCTTGCCTCTCAGCCTTTGCTTGTGACATCCCTCTATCCTGATTATTCTAGCATTTAACAACTAAGTATCTCTTTCCCTGAACTCCTGTAGCGCTTAGTATTTTTCTTACTCTGAACTCCTTTAGCATTTATTAGCTTTACTATTTCTTTGACTCTGAACTATCCATATTTATTGAACGTCTGGTATTCTGGGCATGGCAAAGGATACGAAGATGAGGATGGAATAGACCCTACTTACAGCTTAATGAGGGTATACGAATTGCATAAATAGTTATAATGTAAAGTGGAATATCTTGGTATTTATCAGACATTCATTCAAACAACTAGCACTTAGTGTTTGCAGAGCTTTGTGGTAGGTGTTGGCTTAGATACAAAGTTTAGCTAAGTCACATTGCTGATGTATGGAAATTATGGTTAGGTGGTGTCGCATGTGAGGGCAGCTCATGTAATGAGAATGAGAGACAATGAATGGATAGCCCAAGGATCACACTGATCCCCTGAGATGCTAAAAGAACAATAGGAAGAAATTTTAGCATAGAAAGTGGATCCTCTAGGGTAGAGATTCTTCACTTCATCCATCCATCCATCCATCCATCCATCCATCCATCCATCCATCCATTAATGCCATGGACCCTTCTAGCAATCTGGTGACTAGGCATCAAACCTGTGGAGCCCTTCTCAGAATAATGATTTTAAATATATAAACGATAGAATTACAATGGGAACAGTTATATTGAAATGCAGTTATCAAATTGCTTTTTAAAAACCAAATTGATGGACCCCTGAAATCCATCCATGCAATCCTATGGATGGCAGGTTAATTCTTCCTTTGCTCTGGGAAGACTTTATGGAAAAATATGAATGGTGAGAGAACGTGTGGAAGGGTGGAGAATTTGCAGTCTGTTTCAGTGGATAGAATCTTCATTCTGATCAAGTAAAATATCCATCAAAATATATGAGTAAATTAAATATATTTCTGCTTTGTTCTCCCATTTAGATTGATAATCCTTTTAGGTCAGACACTACATCTTATACCTCTCTGTGTCCCTATTGCTTAGGATAATACTCAGTACCCAGTGGATCATAGAATAAAAGACGTAGAGCTGGGAAGGACTTCAGAGGCTGTCTAATGCAATCCCCTCATTCTACAGTTGAGGAAACAGATAGCTAGGGAAGTTGACTTGTCCAGAGTCACAAAGGTAGTAAGGTTCAATGGAGGGGTATGAATCCAGGTCCACTGACTCCAAATTCAGAACTCTTTCCACTATGCCAAGATACCTTATTAATATTTCTTGATAATATTAATTTTGAGGTTAACTTGTTTTAAAATCTCACATGAGGTAATCCCTATATTGGACAAACCACTGGTCAAGCCCCCAATAGAGGATTATGTCTGCTTTTCCCAAAAGGTGAATTTGGGGAATTTAGAAAGAGATCAAAGGAGTCTTGATATCACAAGATGGGAAGACCAAGGTCTGAGAAGAAAGACTAAAAGAAACAGAGATCCCGCCAGGAGAAGAGAAAGCTGAGGAGTGATTTAATAACTCTGTCACAGTATGTGAAAAGTAATTAGATACGCCATGAAATCCAGTTCTTTAAGGATGCTGCTAAGCCCTTTGCTGTTTTATGTCCTTGATCTGGTTGACCCTTGCTTTCTCAGTGGGTCTGGTCAGCAGGTAACATTTTCCTTAGTAATGTTCTGAATGTTTGCACCTGCAGGGTGAAGGAGGATGATTTTGCCATAGCATTTCCTTCCTGGGAAGTGTTCATTCTGAACTCACTCTGTGTGAGAAGACCACTGAATTTGTGTTTTTAATGATTCTTTTCTCTTTGAGAATGTTTAAAAAGTTCAGACAGAAAAAAGAGAGGTGAAGGCAAACTCAGCTTCAGGAGCAATTTGTTTTGGATAAAAGGTCAAAGTATAACTGATGAGGGATGCTGATGATCTGGGATTTAGAATCATAAGAAAAATCATACGCAGTCAAGTAGGCTGGCCTCTCATTTTATACCTGAGGAAACAGGTTCAGAAAATTGAAATCACTTTCTCAAAGGCTCATGACTACCACTTATTGCTTAGAGGAGAGTCAGACACCCTGATGAGCAGGAAGAATTTGATGGGTACCTTAGTAGGCTTTAAGCAAAAGAGACTACTTGCTGATTCCATTTTTTAAAGACTGGGTCTCCCTATCAGTGGAATTACAGTGACCAGTCTGGGGCCTGATCCTACTCCTGACCATCATGAGATCTCTGACCTTCTCTGTTTCCAATGTGGTTTGGTTTGGCCCTCTTTAGATAGTCTGGTGGCCCCTCTTCTTCTCTGATCCTTGCTCCCAGGGACTCACCATATTGGTATGGGAATTAATGCGGATGCTTGATTAGCTTTAGTCCACTGAAGCTCAGAATTCCCCAACTCAAACAATCCACCAGCCCAGCCTCTATAGCAGCAGAGATTACAGGAATGTGCCCCCATGCCACCATATCTGGCTCACTCACCAATGCTAGTGATTATCCATTCTTCCAAGAGTGTCTGAAACAAAGGCCAGAAACACCTTTCAAGGCAAGCAGACTCAGTCACCTAACAGCCAGTTCAGATAGAGAGAGAAGACTAGACCCAAAAGCAGGACCTTTCCTACCTAGGATTTTAGCTGTAGAGATACTTAGAGTACAAAGATACCTCAAAAAGCATGATAGTACTACTAGCCATCCTGGGTCCTTTCCAAGTTCCAGTTTAGGAATACAAGACTAGTTCTGATGACTGACCAGTTCATCCCCTCTACTGGTAGAGGTATGAGGCTATCCTGTAAATGGGTAAGTTGCTTAGTGTCTCCACATTACTTATGGAGGAGCTTTGTCATGATCTCCCAACTTATGTGTTGCATGAACCCTGAAGTTTCTTAGCAAAATTCTGTCTCTTTATTCTAAGACTTGACAACAAACTTGGACATCAGATAATTGTTTGGTTCAATCAGTGCTTTTCTGAGTTGAAGTTGTAGCTAGGTGGTAAACTTCTTTTAGAGGCATATTGGTTGTGAATATCAGCAATCTCTGGAGTATTTTCAGATCCCCCAAAACATTCACGCAAACTTAGCAGGGATGGGGTAAAGTCCATGGCATCATTTGCAATAGAATTGTATACATGTCCCAGGAATGCCACATTTTGGTGTTACTGAGATTTTCATTCTCCTCTCAGGATCCCTAATCAAGTGTGAAGTGAAAGCCTCAGGTGGTAGGTCCCTTTAGTGTCAGCCAAAATTAATATCTCTTTAAGTAGTGGTCTGAATGGTTCCTGGGAGAACATGCAAACATTGAGATGAGAAATACTCCCATGATACTTTAGTAACCATAGAAACTTTATGTTTCCTTGTTAGATGTGCTTGTGCATACCCTGTAGAATGGTCAGTCACTACCAGGATATGATTTATATTATGGCTATTTACTTTTAGAAATAGAAAGTCCATGCAGGAAGGTTGTAAGTCTTTGAAATGCTTCTATTTTCCAAGGATGTGGCATGAATTTACAATTCTACTTTTGGTATACAACAAGTATAAGTCTCATACTTCTTAGTGCCATCTGGAGACATTTTTGGCCAACAATATCTGTTACTTACTAGCTTTAGGGTCTTCTCTTTACTCATTTGTTTAAATTTATCATGTAAAACTTTCAAGGTCTTAATTCCTTTCTAGATTGCACACCTGATTCTCCTAGACTTTCTATAAGATGCCACAGAAACATCTTCACTCTGAAAGCTCATTTCACCCCTGAATTTTTCATACTGGATGCTACTCTGTAGCATCTCTTGGCATTTGGCCTGGTTCCTCCCAGAACTTCTATTTTAAGGATAACATTCAGACAAGCCGTGGCCTCAGTTCTCTCTAGGCTGTACTCCTGACTCATGGGACCTTCTCTACTTCCTTTTATATGTTGTTTTCCCCCCATTAGAATGCAAACTCCTTGAGGGCAGGGACTATCTTTTTGCTTCAATTTCTGTTTCCAGATCTTAGCACAATGCCTGGGACATAGCAAGGGCTTAATAAATGTTTGTTGACTTGACTTTAAGGCCATAGTATGATATGCTCTGGGAAGCACCAACTGTTTCCTGGTACCATGTGTGGAAACAGTGACAATCCAGTCTGGTATTTTGTTGCATGAACTTAACTTCTACCATTGTCTTAACAGTAGGACATCTCTGAGGGAGAGGAAATTGAATCATTGCCTTTCTCCCTGGCTTATATCACTTCTTGCAGTCCCTCATCAATATCTGCCCTTCCCTCCAATCACCTACAGACAGCTGAGGCAATGAATGTTGGTTTAATGAAAGAAAATTCACATGTGCTATTGCTTTCTGGTTGGTGGAAGTCTCAAAAAAAGAAAAGCTGTATTTCCATTAGCTGTATTTCCTGGATATCATGGATCTTCACTCTTTTCTTAGGTATTATCATAGCTTTGTCAGGACAAGACAACAACATTCACATTAGTCTTTCCTGGTCAGTAGCAGATGCCAAATTCATATCCATCCCTGGAAAGCAGAATCTAATTTGCACCAATCAGAATGTCAGTGGATTGTTGTTGGTCGACATGTGCATCACTTAGTCTTTGAATTTCTCTTTTCAAAGCCAAGAACTCTAGTTTGTGTGGGGTAAAATGAGTGTTTGCATTGCTCAGCCCTCTGCTAGCAATTAGTTTTTAGTGGCCATTGCTCTCTTGGTACAGGACTGTTCCTAAGCTCTCCAAACTGGAGTCTGGATACAGGATAAAAGTATTGTTTGGGTATGCAATGGACAATACTGGTGCATGTATGAGTCACTTGACTAAGTCTTTGAAAGCTTATCCACAGACCTTCAAAGGGCTTTGTGGGTTTTAGGAAAAATTGGTCTTCTTTTTCCCTCCTTCTTGTTCTCTTCAATCATATAGGCACAAATAAAGTCACTTACCAGTTTAGCAATAGAAGCACAATTCTTCACCATTTGTGCTAATAACTATCAGCTTCTAAGAAAGTCTTTAGATTTTGAAGGTACTATGTATGGATGTGGCCTAATCAGGAGGATTCTCTCTTCTCTGAGGCAGTCCTCACAGTTTGTTGAGTTATTATGTGAAGCACATATTTGACAGAGATTCTGCCAAAATGGCATTTGTCATTTAAAGATTTTCTCTAGAAGATCCAATTTATTCTAGGTGATTCAACACTTCAATTAGTCTTTCTTCATGTTTTTCCATAATTTCTTTTTAATTACAGGTATTTTGTATCTGCAACTACTTTTTAAATCAGTTTGCTGAAGGTGCTTTGAGGCTCAAACTGGTAAAATCCATTTGAGTAGATGAAAACCATCTTTTCTTTGTCTTCTTCTGCCGTAGAAATCTTCTAGCAGCCATTGTGTAGATCAAATATTGAGAACTTACATCAATCATTTTTTTAGTTGTGTCCAACTCTTCACGACCCCATTTGGGGTTTTCTTGGCAAAGGTACTGGAGTGGTCTGCCATCTCCTTCTCCAACTCATTTTACATATGAGGAAACTGAGGCAAACAAGGTTAAGTGACTTGCCTACAGTCACAAGCTAGTAGGCCAGATTTGACCTCAGGCCTGACTCCAGGCCCAGTATTCTAACCATGCTACCTAGTTGCCCTTAATATTGAGAAGTCCTATCTACTTAACAGACAGTACAGAACATCCTTTTTTTCTTAATATTTCATTTTTCCAATTACATATAAAGATAGTTTTCAGCATTCACTTTTCTCATCTTTAGGTGCTATTGTTTCTCTCTATATCAATCTCTATACCTGGTATCTGATCATGAACTCATCTATCTTTTCTTCTTTGAACTCAGTAGTGCAATAGATGAATGCAGAATGATTCTAATAGAGTCTTACCATCCCTGAATTGACTCTTTAGGCTTTGCACACATTCTTGCCATGTGGCATCAAGCTGCCTGGCCCTCTGGTCCTGCACCACTCCATATGCTTCTCTCCTGAGGCTTTCCATAAACACATTCCTCTTCTTTAAGTACCTTCCCCTTCTCTAGGTCTGAGGCCTATCACTTCTTCAGTGAGTTAGGATTCACAGAAGTGATTCAAATTTTCCAATACTTCCCTGGGGGACATAGTTCTGTTCCTAAGAAGATCACTAGGTTGGGCTTATGATATCCCTCTATAACAAGGGTTCTTAACTGAGTCTGTGGATGGATTTTTCTGAATTGAGATGGGAAAAAATTGTATTTTTTTCTATTAACCTCTAACTGAATTTTGGCATTTCTTTCATTATGATTTTTTAAAAAAAATGCATTATTATGAGAAGGGTATCTATGGATTCATACTGCCAAAGGGCTCTATGACACAAAAAATTCAGAATCACTTCCCAATAACAATGTCCTTTTCTCCCTGCAGCGCCGCCCCCGTCTCTGTCTATTTCTGTTTCTCTTTCTCTCTGTGCCCTTCTCTCTGTTTCTGTCTCTGTTTCCCTCTCTCAGTCTCTTTCTAGCCTTACACAATCTCCTCAGTGGCTTTTGAGCAAATAAAACACATACAGACCAATAATACTGTTGGGTTAATCTCAGTACTGGCTTTTAGAGACTAGGTAAGCTATAGTAAATATATATACATATATACATATATATGCACACACATATCTATATATGCATATATACATATAGACACACACTATATATGCATATACGTATACATGTGTAAGTATGTATATATATATATGTGTGTGTATATATATATATATATTTATATATATACACATTAAAGAAACAGAGATAAACTCTGGAAGGGATGTACACCTCTACTTGAGTAGGATATAGAGAGAATGAGGAGGAGAGAAGGTGGTATCAGAAACTTCATTCCCAGCAAACACAGGCAGCTGCTGTCTATCCTGCAGGTGTACCTGGTTTAGGGATATAGTAGCATGGAGGACAGCAGCAGCAGTAGCAGCTGCAGCAGCAACAGCAGCTGCAACCATAGTTGGTTCCCAGCATCTCCACCTGTCTCTCTTGTTCATTACCTATGATTATCCTGTATCTGAAGCCGTTGGGCTTAGAGGGTGTGGTGGGGTGGGGAGGAAGATTTCTTCTGTCCTCTCCTCTCAACTAAGGCAGGTGCTGAATGTCTAATTCTCAGTCCCTTGGCTCTCTAAGCAGACAAACATGGAAGAGCCCTCAATTATAAATATATATGAAAAGTGGTAGTTTTGGGGTGGAAGAGGCACTAATAGATTTGGGGGGATTGGTTCTAACCCCTTAAATTCTTTGATTCTGTGACTCTCCCTAGTTCTTGATTCTAGTCCCTAAAGATGCACAGCCTTTTCACAGAAGTTACTGAGGGCGAAGTTGTCTAAGATAGAGACAAAAAATATTTTACTAGCCTACAGGACAAATAACTCAAATTTATCTAAAGCTTTGCTTGCAAATATGGAGCCACTGCAATTGGACAATAAAATCACAGTCCAGGCTCTATGAGGGGCTAAAATTGGCATTAAAGAAACACCATAGGAAGGACATCTGCTCTAGCTCTAGTGGCAAAGACCATGGGTGCCAGAGGCATTACACTGCCAAAGGTGTTGAGCAATTGATTGAGATGTTGAGTTAACTCAAACAGGAGGAATTAATCATTAAGACAAAAATCAGGTACCATATTCTGATTTCTATAAAACCTCCATGAAAATTATGCACATATCCAGTTAGTCAATAAACTCTTCATAAGTGCTATGTACTAGGCAATCCGCTAGAACTAGCCAATGGCTTAGTGGCTGGGCCTGAAGTCAGGGAGACCTGAGTTCAAATCCATCCTCAGATACTTCCTGCTTGTGTGAACCTTGGCAAGTCACCTAACCTTTGTTTGCCTCAATTTCCTCAACTGATACATGGGGATAGTAATAGCACCTACCTCCCAGAGTTGTTTTGAAGATCAAATGAGATAATATCTGTACAAGTGCTTAGCACAGTGCCTGGCACATTACTATATAAAAGCTTATTCTTCCCTTTCTCCTTTCCTTAAGCCCTGGAGATACAAAGAAAGGTAGAAGATAATCCCCTACCCCTGAGGAAGAGCTCACAGTCTAATGAGGAAGACAAACATGTAAATGACTATATACAAACAAGCCACATACAGGTTAAATGGGAGATGATCAAGAGGCATTAAGGGGGATTGGGAAAGACTTCCCATAGGAGGAGAGATTACAGCTGAGACTTGAAGGAAGTCCGGAGAGAGATAAAGAGGAAGAGCATTCCAGGCATGGGGCACAGCCAGTGAAAATGCCCAGAGTCTGGAGATATGAACGGTCTTATCCGGGGCATCTTTGACGAGCATATGAGGATGGAACGGGCAGGCTTTTACGTACAATATTCGATAACTGGTCAGCTCTTTACAGTCACAAATTGACTAAAAGTTGTAGGGAATGAACAATCCCTCCATGCTTATTGTTTGTTGACTATTTAAGAAAACCCCACCATATAGTCAGTAGAACAAACTGCCCTCTTAAAAGCTCTCTCCTAACAAGGTGTCTATTCTGCATGTTCAGATTGTAATCGATTTCTTGAAAGAAAATACATATCGAGGGAGAGGTGAAACATATACTTACCAAATAGTAATATTAGCTGCCATTTATGTAGTGCATTAAGGTGCTGTATGCACCGGCGCATCTGATCCTCACAACCCTGGGAGGGAGGTGCTATTATTGTTCTCATGTAACAGATGAAGAAACTGAGACAAACAGAGGGCGCTTACGCCTTGCATATGGTCACATAGTCATCAAGTTTGAGAAGAGGGATTTGAACCCACATCTCTCTTGTCTTAAATCCAGGAATCTTCCCACTACACTATGTGGTCTCTCTTGCCAAAGATTTTGTCATTACCGGGGAGGATACCCAGTGTGAAATCCAAACAGAAGAAGGAGTCCCTGTAAATAGTGAAGTCCTCCAGGTTGGAGTGGCCATTGTGCTGGCTGCATCTGAGTCCCAGAAAACTTCAGGGCCTCCTAAATGCTATTTGTAATCACTAACACAAGTTTGGCCTAATTATTGACATGGGAAAAACCAAGCAGATAAAAATTGCTCATTATCCAGAATATGTTCTACCCTGTCCAATATATCAAAATTGCTTCATATTTATTTTTAGACATTTTATGTTTGTTTCTCTATGTACATGTTGTGTGCTTTCCCCACTCCCACTCCTTTCCACCTCCAATGCAATGTAAATTCTCTGAGGGAAAGAACTGTTGTATTTCTGGCCCCCAGGTCTAGCATAGTGCCTGTAACAACAACGTTGCTAGCAGCTGCTGTGGAGGTTAAAGACCAATAAGAAGACCAACAACAAGAGCACACAGGAGGGCTGCTAGCACAGGTTCTTTGATCTGCTTTTCTAAGGAAAGCAACTTTAAGGGGTTAACAATCTCAGTTTAATTAAACATACATATTATCATTCACTTAGGTCAGGGGGAAAAGTCAACACCCTGAACTTCAGAGCGAATACAAACAGAAAGTACAAACAGATCAACAGACAGGTTTTGTCTGATCAAGACATCACATACATAGTTACCAAAAAGAGAAGCACCAACATCTGGGTTTTCAAAGATGGGGGTGGCTCTTAACAACGGCTACCCAGAGTCTTGTCTGGTCAAATCATACAATGCTCTTCCAGGGAGTGAGAGCTCCAAAACTCCAGTTGAATGGTCAGTTCAGCAGGCTGGTCCATCATTTCATCATCATCATCATCATCATCATCATCATCATCATCATCATCATCATCATCACTAACATTTACATAGTGCTTACTATGTGCCAGGCACTGCCCTAAGCCCTTTACAAATATGATCTCATTTGACCTTCACAACAATCCTGGAAAGGAGATGCTATTATTATTCCCATTTGACAGTTGAGGAAACTGAGGTAAATGGAGGTTAAGAGACTAGCCCAGGGTCACATAACTCATAAGTGTCTGAGGCTAGATTTTAACTCAGGCCTTTCTCACTCCAGACCCAGGGCTCTATCCACTGCATCCACCTAGCTGCAACATTGCATATATTGGGATAGACATTGAAGTTAACAGTAGCTTGGGTCCATATTTGAAGAGGAAGAAGAAAGTGATCTGGATTGTATTTGGGAAACTGAGCAGCACTTTTAGTGAACTTCTTGAAATAATGACCTCTCTTTTATTAGACACCAATATACTTCCACTGATCCTTCATGACTTTGAAAATGGAGCCTTCCAAACTTGTATTGGTCGGATTAACTACAGTCAGACACACTGTTACTGACCCCAACATTGCCATGTAATTTTGGTCATCTCTGAGTACAAAGGACAGCACCTACTAACTACGTGACTTTGAACCTAGAATAGCACAATCTCTGAGCAATCAAAATTGCAGGGTGCTCGCAGGGCAATGGAAAGATGCTTGGTAGGTAGAAATAATTTGCAGTCTATTATCAATCACAAATTGCATAAATGAAGTGGTTTAAATGATATGACCACAAATATGAATGAGCAGAAAGGAAAAGGTGTGTGAGAGACAACAGATGGACGTGCAATATCCTCTATTGGCATCCAATGGAAAAAGAAATCTACTTTGGAATCCTTAAGCTTGATTAAGTTTTGTCATCATAATGAGGTGTTAGTGAGATGTCTGTAGGTGGGCATTGCTCCTTTCTTTTTATGTTTTCTCTTTCTCTTCTTTGGAAGCAGAAATGATTATATGAAAGAGAAACCTCTCCCCCCTCTTTTCCTCCGGACCTCCTGGACAGGCGTTGGTCTCAGTTTCTGAGTCCCAGATGACAAGTTCTTTCCTGGATTGTAATGGCAATTAGGGTGGGACTTTTTTGTTTTCTCTTTTAGAATGCTAAGGTAATCAAGTACCTTCTATGAGTCTTGCCTTTCAAACGTAATGGCAAGTAAAGTGGACTTTTTGTTATCTTTTGTTTCTTTGATTGAATCAAAAATCTTTGACCTGCTTAAGAAACAAGAAAGCCTAGTTCACATGGGTTTCAGTGGCGTGGTTGTGATGCCCTCTGACCCTGAGAAGGTATATAAGATCTGAGGTTGGTGTTTTATTTTGGAGCTCTCACTTACTGGAAGAGTGTTGTGTGATTTGACCAGACAAGACTCTGGGTAGCTGTTGTTAAGAGCCCCCTGACTTTGAAAACCCAAATGTTGGTGCCTCTCTCTCTCTGGTAACTATGTAAGTCCCTGGTCAGACAGATAGAGGCCTGTCTGTTGATTTCTGTGTGTGTTTGCTCTGTTCGTATGCTTATAATTTCTGTTTGTATTTGCTCTGAAGTTCAGTGTGCTGGCTTTTCCCCCTGAACTAAGTAAATGCTACATGTATGTTTAATTAAACTGAGATTGTTAACCCCTTAAAGTTGCTTTCCCTAGAAAAGCAGATCAAAGAACCTGTGCTAGCAGCCCTCCTGTGTGCTGGTGTTTCTGGTCTTATGCCCCCACAGCAGCTGCTAGTAACATTGTTGTTACATGGACTGAAAGTATGGAAGCACAATTAAACACATCTACATTGTTATTTGGATTTTCTTTGCTATATTTTGTTCTTTAGATTGTGAATTGTCATCATTTGGTCTCTTTATTGGTAACAAAGCTTTCTTTAAATCTCTGTGCGTATTTATAGTTCTGTCTCCATTTGCTTTATGCATCAAACCTAGTTGCTATTTGATGCCAACTGCCCCCAGTAAAATTAATTTACAACCAACACACCTCTTAAGGATGATAGGAATCACTGCAGTAAGGGATATTTTAAAAAGTCGCCAGTAATGTCCTTTGATGCAAAGGAATATAAGAAGATATTTATTTTAAAAGATTTCTTTTTTCAGTAGTGATTTATACTCATGGTCAGACATCTGATTTTTTTTTCAGAGTCTCTGTGCCAACTGGTAAGGGCATCATGGAATGTGATTCACGAGGTCATGAAAGTAGATTAGGTTAATTATGTTGGTGCTTCGCTGGGTAGTCTCTTGGAGATTGCTGGTATGCTATAGTCAAAGCAGCATTATCTATAATGGCTAGACCTATTAAAGCATGCAGATTCTGCTTGTTTGTTTTTCCTATGCTCCTTTGAGGTCAATACGTTAAAAATCTGAACAAATCTTTATGGTGTTTATTAACTGTGAAAATTATGAACTTACAATAAAAATACAGGTCCTTCTTAACCATATATATGGCACAGTGACTATTATTTTGTTTAGAAGAATTCTAAGATATTTTCCTTGCCTACAAATACCTGAGAATGTTTTCCAGGATAGCTGGAGGAAATATCACCTGTTTTCTGAACGCTCCTATCTGCGATTTATTACTGGTCCTTCCTGAAGCATTTATTTACCATGATTTGACTGAGGTAAGCTTTAAAAAATAGTCCACTCTGTGATGAATTTGGTAGTGGGAACAGTTAATTGAGACAGTCAAAATCATTCTCGTGTCAAACCACATGCAAAAAGCTTTTATTAAATTCTTATACTGAAGCCAGGTGTTTAGGCATTGCACTCCCTCCTACATGTTTTGACTCTTTCTTAAATTTAAAAAATAATCTCTTCATTTCACTGAAGGGTCAACTAATTACCACCTTGCAAGATTATTCTGATTTATTTGAATTCTTCTTGGTTCTATAAGCAATGGAGTGCTAGATTCAATTTAGAACTTGTCATAGGTCATCCTTAGTCATCCATTTCAAGGAGCCACCTTGTTTGCTAGCATATGTGAATCTCATTTGCAAAATTTTAGTTTAGAATTGATGGATCTAAATAATTTCCAATCCAACAAAGGCTATCACTGAAATAGATGGCTTTTAGATATGATTCAGGCACAAATAAAGGCAACAAGAATCTACCATTGCAAACCTTTTAATGAGAAGGGTGGACAGTAATAGGTCCTACCTAATCATAGACAGTTGTACTGCTTACAACAAAAACACTATATTGCAGCATGGGTCTATACCTTTGCCATGTCATTGATTTCTTCTTAGGGCTGATAATACTGTAACACCTCTTCCCACTTTGTGAGCAGTGCCTCAAAGGTACTTCAGTGCATGAGTTTAAAGGGATGTGACTCTTGATTACCTGATTGGATACTGAACTACATCTTTAGGTGAGGAAAGAACTTCCTTCAGTTTTTTGGACATACACTTGGAGAGAGGATCTTGAGAGATGTGTAGAAAGAGAGCTGGGACATAG
Organism: Trichosurus vulpecula; assembly: GCF_011100635.1. NCBI lineage: Eukaryota > Metazoa > Chordata > Mammalia > Diprotodontia > Phalangeridae > Trichosurus > Trichosurus vulpecula. Next base: position 108,124,927 of record NC_050574.1, read on the forward strand.
ACTTTACATGGCAGACTGGACCCTCTAAACTGCAGATGTATAGGGGAGTCTGCCTCCATTATGTCCTCTGACTTCCAGTGATTATAGCCCTAGAGATTGTTGAAAGCAGAATCCTCATCATTTTTCCTCTTGGTTTGAGCTGAGATCTTGTCTTGCTCCCAATCGAAATGTTTCTTTAATCTTGTATGTTCATTGGTATGTAATTTTATATGCACTGGCATGTAATTAATATCTACTCTGTATAACTTCTCTTATTTCTGTTTGCTTCTTTATTTGATAAAGAGGTTTAATAGCTATTTGTGATGGTTTTTTATGTAACTGGTTTTTGGTGGGAAAGGTCTAAGTTGGTTATTGTAAGTTAAAGGCTCCTCTCTCCTTTGAAAGCAATCAGGGAACTGGCTTTCATTCTGAACCCTTAGAAGCATACTCCCAGATTAGAGGTATTTTAGGAGTGCTAGATAGATAGAATTCCAGCTGGATAGTCTTCTGAAGATAAGAGACATACTCAGCCTTGGCAGTCTGGTGTCCTGCCTGCCCCTCTTTCCAGCTAGGTGGCTGATTTTGCCCGTATGGCCCTCCTACTACTCTCCTCAGATGTGAGCCAGATTACAGATCATATCTACGGATGTCATCTGTGAACTGCCCCATACCTTACAGTACTATAGTGAATAAGTTCTACCATAATCAACAATAAGTCTTTTACATCTCATATGTATGAATCTTCCCTGGGTGAAAAAAAATGTTGGCTATTTTAACCTATTGGTAGCTGGGTGGCACAGTGGATAGAGTTCCTGACCTGGAGTCAGAAAGACTCATGTTCCTGAGTTCAAATCTGGCCTCAGACACATACTAGCTATGGTAACCCTGGGCAAGTCACTTAATTTTGTTTGCCTCAGTTTTCTCATCTGCAAAATGAGCTGGAGAAGAAAATGTCAAACCACTCCAATATGTCCTCAAATGGGGTCACAAAGAGTCAGACATGACTGAAATGACTGAACAACAAAAATTTTAATCTATGAGAATGATTTCCTTAAAAAAAGATTCTTAAAATGAAAAGTGTGTATTTTTTGATGAATGAAAAGCATGTGTAATTTTTAAAATGTTTAGTGTATTCATGTATTACTAAAGATAGGGACTGGACCTGTAAATTCACTGCTAAAGGAATTCCCTGATAAGGAAACTTCCTCTAACCATGGTGATGAACACCTCTCCAACTCTTAGTCTTAGAGAATTGGCTGGAGCACTAAGAGGTTAATTGACCTGTCAACGGTGACAAGACCATATGTGTCAGATGTGGGATTGTCATGTATCTTAAGCTAACTCTCTGTCCACTATACCAACCTACCTGTTTATTAGTACCTAGGGAAAAACAAAATGAGTGAGATTTAAGGAGAGTGCCCATGGGGGAAGTCAAAGTAATTATCATTTTAATACTCTCCAGCTCTCTCTTTTCCACTCTCCTCAACACTTTCAGCCCGAAGTCCAAGCAAGCCTGAGCGTTCTGCTGAAACCTGTAGTGATCCGGATCTGTAGTGATCCTAGAAAGTCCACCTGAGATCATTTTGTAAACTGGTCCCCCTTATTTGCCTTTGGAACCAAGATGTAGCATTAAATCTGATCCATATATAAGAGCTCAGAGGTGACAGTGCATCTTTACTGGAAGTTCAGTCATTTGTTCAAGAAATATTTATTGAATACTTTCTATATGCAAGATTACTACCACATGAGAGTAGCCAGATTAGTTTATAATCTAATTTCTGAGCAAACCTAGAAATATCTTCACACAAAATACCTAATATTTATGCTAATATGAACCAGAAGTTTCAAAACAAATAACTGATCAGGAATGCTTATTTTAGATTTGGCTATGATCAGGGGTGTTCTGGTAAATATTTAATAATCAGACTCTCTAAGAAGAAAAATGCATGCACATGAACTTTTAAAATTATTCCATATTATTAACTTTCTTAAATCTAGACAATCTTGCCTTCCCAAACAGTAATGAGGAGGAGGAGGATAATGATGATGATGATAGCTAACATCTATATGCTACTTTAATGTTTACAAAGCACTTCGTATGTGTTATATGTAAAGGATCTGTGATTTTATCAGAGAACTCTCTCTAACAAGGCAGTTTAACCCTTCTATGACTTAATAGATCCTGAGGGTCAAATGACTTGACCAGAATCACTCACTTATATTTTCTCATGATTTTTGGAAAAACTAGAATAGGAATTTTACTATACAGCAAAATTTGTGTCTTTGAAGTTCTTTACATGCATTAAAATTGCTTGTCCTGTTGATTTGATGGCCATCTGACTCACTTTTTCTTTCTTTCTTTCTTCCTTTCTTTTTCTTTCTTTCTCTGTCTCTTTCTTTGTCTCTCTCTCTCTCTCTCTCTCTCTCTCTCTCTCTCTCTCTCTCTCTTTCTCTCTCTCTCTCTTTCTCTCTCTTCCTTCCTTCTTTCCTTCCTTCCTTCCTTCCTTCCTTCCTTCTTTCCTTCCATCCATCTGTCAATAACCATTTATTACTACATTATTAAGTGCTTACTATGTTGGGCACTTTATTTAGTCCTGGGGTATAAAGAAAGGCAAAAACACTTTGTGTCCTCAAGGAGCTTATATTTGAGTCGGGGTACATTTACTAAACACCTACTATGTGCAAAAGCATTATGCTAGGGGCTGGGCCAGAGGCAGAAATGTCTTTAGCTTTTCATCTTAGTTAAGCAGATGTTTACAAGCAGCTTCTTCCCTCCACTACAACTGAAGATTAGACAGCCGGCTGCAAAATGGCTTGAACTTTCCTTCGAAGATGCCTCATGTTGTTTCCCCATTGTCAACTTCGGTGGGAACAGCATGATGTTTTATGCAAGGCATGTTTTGCCATTGATGTCATCCCATTAACATGTAGTGTTGAAGACCTGGGGTTTAAATGGCTTTGATTGTCCCTTGAGGAGCAGGGAGCTATTTAGTAGTCTTCTTTAAACTTGGACAACTAACACTGCTATTTAAATTTCAAGTTATTTTCTCCCTCCAGAAAAACCAGTCTATCATCCACCTCAAATTTTAGAATCCCCAGGAAGTACATCGCAGTAATTAAAGGCAGTGAGGGTCATTAAATATCACTTTACAGTTATTGACTATATGGAGAAAGCTGGCATTCTTGTTTCACATGGTAACTAAAATGAGAATCTAGTCTCCATTTAGATCTGAAACAAAAAAAAACCCTACTATTAACAGCAGTTACTATTTGGGAGAAAAGTACAATTGCACACATTCATGAACGGGGTAGTATAGGTATATTTAACCCCCTCCCCCTTTCTTGGACAGGAGGGAAAAATATGTTTTTTAGGAAGGAATGTTCATCAACTTGGCAAGCTTATTTATCTTCGATGTTGTTTGAGGTGGATGTTAGCTGCAGTAGACGCTTCATTTATCTCTTCGCTCTTTCAAGATTCAGTTTCTGATATGTAAACTTGTGACATCCTGTGGCTACATTTATGAGAAAAGATCGATTTCTTTCTTGTAAATTGCTTTTCTCATAGCCTGTGTCACTACTAAACTAGAGCTCCATATCTTTTTTTTTTTCAATCGATTTCCAGCCCCTCCACCCCCACCCCTTTCCCCAATCTCTTTGGTTCTGGAAGGCATTCTGCTTTGTACTATCATTAATATCTGGTTTTTCTTCAGAGAAAAATTTTTCTCTCTTGAGGCTTTGGAAGAATGGATCTATAAATTATGTAGGAATCTGAAAAAAAAATAATAGCACCTTTCCTCTCCTCCTGGTGTAGGTAAGACCACCCTAAAAGGGACCTTAACACCAGATACTGAGGAATAATTCACAAAGAATTTTCAGTTTTATCCAGTTTTTTTCTAAATATGGCTTTTTGATCACAACCTTCTTCAGCAGAAAGTCACTATGTAAATCAGGGATATAAAGCACCACCTACAGGCAACACTCCCAAATGTAGCCAGAACTAGATTAAAATATAATTGGGAAATATTTAACAAAAGGAATGAAAATACCGTAAAACACGGATAACATTACATTTTAAAACTAAGTCAATACACAGCCTACAGGGATCCTTATGTAGGGATTAGTGTGTCTGTGTCTATTTGAGATTGATACCAATAATGTTAATAGTAAAGTAAATTATTTTGTAGATCTCCCAAAAAAGGAGTGATTAATTAAGTGATTTATCACCTATACTATTCTCTTATTTGCATTGAGAAAAATCTCAGTTGATGGAAATTAGACATTTTGAGGCAAGAAATTCTGTAGCCCTAGAATCAGGTTGTAAGAAATTTTGCTGTGATTTCTCTGTCACTCTGATCACCTGATCCACGTGGGTGGACTTAGTGTATTTCCCAGGTTGTTCATTCTGACCAGATGTCTGACTCATTGCATCTGCTGCCACATCTGGACTCCATATCCCTTAGGCTTCTGGATTTTATGGGAATAGTACAATCTAAATAAGAAAATTAGTTCTACAAAAATGGATAAACTCCTGTTGGCTGGAACAATGTTTTAAGGTCACAAGGCTGGAAGTATATGATAATAATATGCTGTATTTCTAAACTAACTTAAATTTCCTATACCTTTAAGAGTGCAAGATGCTAAGGAATAATCAAAATGACTTGGTAAAGCATGGCTCCTTTCAGAATAATCTAATTTCCACTGATGATAAAATAGCTCCCATTTATTCAACACTTCAAGGCTTACAAACCACTTTCATCTCAACAACTCAATGAGGCCAGCAGTTTTATCTCCACTTTACTGATGAGCCATGGTCTTGAAACAAGGAAAGTGTTAGAGCTGGGATTCATCTACAGATTTCTTCTGTCATGTCATACTTCACATTGCTCTGATTCCTAAAGACTTTGTGGTCCTGGGAGATCAAAGGGATCATACATAATGTATTTTTTGTTCAGTTGTTTCAGTCATGTCTAATTCTTCGTGACCCCACTTCGAGTTTTCTTGGCAAAGATGCTGGAGTGGTTTGCCATTTTCTTCTCCAGCTCATTTTACAAATGAGGAAATGGAGGTAATGTGGTTAAGTGACTTGCTAGTAAGTGTCTGAGGCTGGATTTGAAATGAGGAAGAAGAGTCTTCCTGACTCCAAGATTGGCATTCTATCCACTGTGCCACCTAGTTGCTCTCTATGTAATATATATATAATATTGACAGTACTTGATCCTATTATCCCCTTAGTGGCTATCTTACTTGAGAAAGCTGTCTACACTTCCTCTCCTGTCACTGTTTTCTAAACCCTTTACAATCTGGTTTCTGACCTCATCATTCAATTGAAATTATTCTCTCCAAGTTGCTAATGATCTCTAAATAGACAGATCCAATGGTATTTGCTCAGTTCTTGTCTTTCATGACTTCTCCTACAGCATTTGACACTGTTGATGCCCTCCTTTTCTCTAGGTTTTTATAACACTGCTCTCTCCTGGCTCTCCTCCTACCCTGTCCAACCACTCCTTCACAATCTCCTTTGTGAGAGTTTCATCCATATCACACACCCACTAGCTGTGGGTGTTTTCCTGAGCCCTTCCTCAAGTATCTCACCTAGTGATCTCATTAGCTCAATGATCATCTCTAGATGATTCCTAGATTTATATATTAGTCCCAGTCTATCTCTTCTGCAGTCTCATGTCCAGTGGTGGGATTCAAATGAATCAACAAAGAGGTTCTCCACAGAACCGAGGTGCAGCCCCCGCTAACAATCGGTCAAGGAACTAAACCTAAAATTAGGTACCAGTTCTACTGAACCAGTGCAAACTGGCTGAATCCCTCCACTATCCATGTCCCCAACTGCCTTTTGAACATCAAAGTGGATGTCTCACAGGCATCTCTGATGAGGGCACAGTCTCTGGGAACCCCTTGAACCCTTGAACTCTCCTTGAATCTTGCCACTCGACCTGGCCTTGGCCTGAGGCTATAACCATTAAGCCCAAATGCCTACCTTGCCCAGTCCTCTATTGTCCAGCTGTTTCCCACCCTTAATCCTGTTTCCCATCCTTAATCCTGATCAAAATATCTATACCCTAGCTCCACTACCCCAGCCCTTGATGGGTTGTCATTTCCATATAGCCTTCAGCTATTTCCCCCACCCTGGAGTCTGACCTCGTCCTTAAGTCCCTCCCTAGACCCCTCTTCTGGTCACCCCAGACCACCCCTCAATCCCTCCCACAACCTTTGTGTATATAATCTCCATCTTGCCTCCATGAGGTTGGTCAGAACCAATCTAGCTCAGATGGGTCTGGCCCTTTTTCCTTACAGGCGTTGCAAGGGGTGGGATCTCTTGGGGCAGGCTTATTTGGCTAACTCTTAATAAACTTTATCCCTTCCCTTGGCTGAGAAGGCTTGAGTCGAATTCTTTCAGCAGGACCCGGCGTGTCAGTACTTTGGGGTGTCGAGCACCTCTCACCCCAAACCCTCATCATCTCAAACTCAATACATCCAAAACAGAACTGATTATCCCCAGCCCTCCCCTCTTCTCTTTCTTATCCCTGTCGAGGGCATATCCAGCCACCAAGGCTCACAACATTGGTGGTCCTTGACTCTCAACTATCACAACACAAATCCAATCTGTTGTCAAATGTTGTCTTTTTCCACTTTTATAACATCTCTTGTACATGTTTCCTTCTTTCCACTCACACAGCTACCAACCTAGCTCAGGCCCTTTTTGCCTCTCACCTGCACTATTGTAATGGCCTTGTAATTGGTCTCCCTGATTCATTTCTCCCCACTCCGATCCCTCCTCCCATGTAGCTGTCAAAGTGATTTTCTTAAAGTATAGATCTGACCGTGTCACATTCTTCCGTCAATAAACTCCAGTGGCTTCCTAGTGATGAAATAGAAACTGTTTGGCATTGAAAACCTGTCATAACCTTACCACTTTCTACATTTCTGTTCTTTTTCCACTTTATTCCCTTCCTCTTAGCCCTTGATCTGAATATACTGGCTAATTTGCTGTTCCTTATAGACGAAACTGCATCTTCCATCTCTGTGCTGTCTCCCATGCCTGAAATGCTCTTCCTCTTTGTACCTTTGCCTCAGTTTCCACAATTTACTTCAAGACTCAGCTGAAATCCTACTTTTCAAAGGAGATTTTTTTTCTAGTCCCCCTAGGCACTAATCTAGTGCCTTTCCCTTGGAGATTGCATTTCCTCTAATTTCTATATATATTTAATCTATATTTATGTGTTGTAATTCCCATTAGGGTGTTAGCCCCTCACGGCAGGGAGTGGTTTTGCTTTTGTTTGTATTTGTATCCCTAGCACTCAGCACAGTACCTAGTACCTAGTTCATTCTTTTTTGTTTGTTTGTTTGTTTTAGAGGGGGGAAGGCAGGGCAATTGGGGTTAAGTGACTGCCCAAGGTCACACAACTAGTAAGTGTGTCAAGTGTCTGAGGTCAGATTTGAACTCAGGTCCTCCTGACTCCAGGGCTGGTGCTTTACTCATTATGTCACCTAGCTGCCCCTATATAGTTCATTCTTAAAAAATATTTGTTGTTGTATCAGTTCTTCAAACAGTGTTCTGTTCAGAGTATGTGTGTGTGTTCAAAATGGAACTAAAATGTTTGGACATATTCATGAATTATCTGAAAGGTATTATTCTATTCCAGAGAAAGACAAAAGTGATGTCACCCTTTGATTCAATTCATTTCAAATAATTTAATTTCAATTCAGTTAAATTTAGTTCAACAGAGGTTACTTATATAATGCCAGTGTCAGAGCAAATATTTGCCTCAAAGATGACTGACCCTAAGAAAAGACTCAGAGTAAGTTTGTAGGTGGAAGATTGAGTTAAATAGTGATTAATTACAGGTTAAATTTAAAGTGAAAAAGTGTCACCCTGGTATTCATTTTTTCTTTGACTCTTGCTGCCAATTTCATCTCGCCATCCATCTTGGTGTTATTCATCTGTTAAGTGATTTGTTATTTTAATGAAGAATTATACTTTTATAGGAAAACATAATTAATTATACAGTGTCAAAGACCTAGAAAATACATGGATTAATTTGTAGAAATTAAAGCTCAACAAAAATGTGCAAATCTTATTAAAAACCACTTACAGTATATAAATAAGATCATGCTTAACACATAGTAGGTACTTGATAATTATATTGAAATTATACATTTGTTTAGAGGTTCATGTGCTTGGATATGTACATCTGTGTCATACATGTTTACACATTTTTCCCTTGGATGCATTGGGCATAAGTTCATATGTCTCAAATAGTACCAAGCCTCAAAATAAAATAATGAAAGGAAGAGTATATATGCATGTGTATGTGCATGCATGTGTGTACGTGTGTGTGCATGCAGGTGTGTGTGTGTGTGTTTGTGTGTGTGTGTGTGCATGTTATGGGTAAGGGTTGAGGGACAAGATATAAAACAAAAGAGAAGAGAGAGGGATACAGAGAAAAAGAGGCAGATAGAGACCTTAGGAAGCCTCCAAAGTTGCTGAGAATGTAGGTATTTGGTTTGTTTCAGTAGAATCCTGTGGCAAGGATAGGAGGAAGATGATGAACTGCTGTTTACAGGGAGAGAAAGAAAGCAGAACAATACAGTTGTCTGACTTGATAACCCTAGAAAAAGAGAAAAAGAGAGAACAGTAAAGTCACAGACAGAGAGGGAGAGTTTTAGCCCTTAGCAGGTGAACCTTTTACCAGAGCTGCCAAGGAAGGAGAGAAAATGCCTGCTTCACTTTGTCCTATATTCTTTCTGTAAGTGAGACTCTATCCATGCCTTAGTCATGGGATGTCTCAGGCCAGCCTTGTCTATAAATATTCTGAAGGTGAGCCCATTTTCGGTTGTTGAGGGGAATAAGTGCTCCAGATAGAGTGGAAATGATGTAGGTAAGACATAGCTCATCAAAGACAGAGGGACTCAAGGGAGGAGTGTTGGAGGGCTCTTTCTTTCTGCCTTTAAGCTCATTCTACCCTTTTGTTAGCAATGAGCAGGTCATGAGGACTGATTGCAATCTTACATCCCCTCCCCCAGACAGTCAGTCAGTCACCATATTGGGAAGAAACCAGAGGAGAGGGCCAACGCAGCACTAGAATGATAAGCAAGAAGAGGGAGCCAGAGGAACAATTCGTAGTCCTGGGTTCTGAGTTCGCCCAGTTCTTTAAATGTTGATCCTTCTGGAGGCCAAAATTTGCAAATAAGATGGGGATGACTAGGCCATGAATATAAAAGCTCTTAGCTCTTGGTGGGAGAGCACCTGAACTGTGTCTGAGGACTTCCGAGTTCAGGGGCGAGACTGGTTTTGGACTTCTAAAAGGTGTGGATGGCATGTATCCCAAGTGGTAGATGTTTTAATGTATTTGGTCTATTCTGGCTGCTTCACTGGTCATATACTTTGCTTATGTTATTGACTATTATGCCAAGCTAATATAATTAGAATACAATGAAATACACCAGGGAAAGGCAGAGGTGGTATCTTTCAGTGGGTGGGGGCTGAGCCAAAGGACTAATTGGATATATCCACAAAAACCACACATGTACATTATTAAAACAAGAGCTACCACTCAGAAAAGGGCAGAGTTTGAGAATGGAGTTAGCCATATCTCTAAGAACCATAGAAAGTTTGCTGTTTTACCTGGGCACACATTGGCATTGAGTGGGGGCACATAGCCACCAGGAAGACTGTAGGATTGATATTCTCTGGCCCTTATCAACAAATAGGATTGGGCTCTTGGCCTATAATGTCCCATTGTTGGTGGGTTATATTTCTATATTTCCAAATTGTTGGTGGATGCATGCACATTGTTTTTCTTAATGACTTTAGGTTTTCATTTTTTATACCACCTATAGAATTTTAGGCCATGGGAGCCTACATATTCTTCTTCTGAATTCTTTGAAATATGCTCTGCCAAAATCTAAGGTATATGCCAGAGTATACTCAGCTTTCCTATCTTCTATCACACAGTGTAAGTTGGTGTGATCATTTCCCCCGATGTTCCTTTCATTTCCATCCCATATACAGTATAGTTTCCCCTTGTTGATTCATGTAATTCTAAAGGAATGAAATTATCATTAAGATAAGATGAAAAATTAACTGCATTTATTTTGGGGAAAGAGAGGAATGGGGGGAGGAGAGAGAGAGAGAGAGAGAGAGAGAGAGAGAGAGTGAGAGAGAGAGAGAGAGAGAAGGAGGAGAGAGAACAGCATGTGCAAGTCTCTCATCACTACTCATACTGACCAGGTCTAGGCTGCCCGGAGGACCAGAGCAAACCACTTCCTACCTTCTTCTTAAGATTCCAGATCAGCCTGAGGTCACATCACAGCTAGATTCTGCTCATGTCTGATAAACAGGGACTGGAACAAACTGCCTCCTTCCTGACTAGGCTTTCAGACAGGCAGGGTCAAAACAAACTAATTCCCTAAGCCCCACAATACCACCAGGCTTAGCCCAATTCACAACAACACAGCATGTGAGGTGACTGAAGGCTATACCAACACAAAATCTTGACCTTGAATTTTCTAATCTCCTGCAGTCATTGGTGCAACTGAGTAGGCCTTCTGGAGATGCTGTACCTAAGGAGAGTTCAATGAGGACTCTATAAGAAGTGAAGTGAGGTCTAAATCATGAAGTTTGAGAAATATGAGTTATTCTTTTTCATTCATGTATTTTACATGTGGGCCTTACTACCAATGTACTTTAAGTTTGAGACCTCTTACTCCAGGCTTTCGAGGTAAATGTTTGTACCAATTATTTTTATTGTACCATCCTACTAAATACCCTTGCAAAAACTAATTAAGTCTGGTGGCTGATTGTTAATAGGAACAAGCCAGTGGGGGCTCATGATCTAGACTATTAGGAATATCCATTTACTTGGTTACTCCTAGAAAGTGAGTTCATTATCTGCCCCGAGGGACCCAACCTGCTATTGGGAGCCGGGGAATACCCCAGAGGGGGTGCTACACAGATGAGAAACCTGAGGTTCAAAGGGATTAGATGACTTGCCAGTGGTTAGATAGAGTCTCACAGATAATACCTGAAAAAATTGTTTCATGTGTGTCAATTAAATACAGGTTAAAAAAATCTATACTAGTTGGGCTTTGCAGAGTATATTATGTAGTAGGAATAACAATAAACCATGAGGGGAATCATCATTGATTTTGGAGTCAAACCTACTCAAAGCTCATCAACTAACAAAGCATGTGCATGAAGCTGTCCTTGATCCCCTTCAGCTGTTAGTACTCACTCAGTTTTCCTTATATCATACTTGTGTTCAACTTACATCCTCCCTGTGGAATATAAGCTTCTTGAGGAGGACTATGTCTTTTTTGCTTTTGTATCCTAAGTACTTAGCATAATACCTTGCGTAGAGTAGGTACTTAATAAGTATTTATGGATAGAATTTGATGAAAAGAGCTTAGCAAAATTTTAGAGATTCTGAAGCAATAGCTACTCACCCAGGGAAATTTGGGTCTGAATTCTCATCTGTGGACAGAGTAATAGTTGCTTTTTATACTACCTTGCCTTGGCCAGATAAAATTAAACCAAAGGCTAGATCAAGATGTCTAAAAGCAGTTTCTTGCCCCTGAATTTATAGGAATAATAACCCTATAACTTTTTCTTCATCTTTTTCTATTATGGCTATATCTATGAAATGAATCTGGCCATTTACATATCTTTTTAAAGCCTTTAGGCTAGAGGCAATTTTTTATAGGCTAGAAAATTAGTTCAGTATTAAAACTGTGCTTTGCCTTTTTTTTTTGGTTATGAAACATTCTACAAAAATGTCTTTGCTTGATATGAAGTAGGGGGGCAGAGCAGAATTATAAAATTTTAGATCTAGAAAGAATCTTTCGGATCAGCTAGTCCAAAATTTCATTAGATAAGAAAACTGAGGCCCGTAGAAGTGACTTGTTCAAGGTCACTCAGCTGATTAATAGTAGAACTGGGTCTAGGTAGAACTTTCATGGCTCCTCTCTGATCATTTGTTCTTTTCACCTAATGCAGAACATTGAAATTTATTGGGCAAATTTAATTTGTTGGCAAAGAAGATATAGCATCTAGGTAGAACAAGCTTTTCTCTCCTCCTCCTATGCCCCCATGCCTGGCATGGACTCTCTCCTCACCTTTATCTCTTAGAATTTTTGGTTTCCTATAAGACTTAGTTCAATCACTTCCTTCTTTCCTGACCCTTCCAGCTGCTAATGTCCTCCTCAATCTCCATCAATTTGTTTCTATTTTGTATGTATGTATGTGTATACATGTTGCCTCCCCCAATAGAATGTTAGCTTCTTGGGGCAAAGAATTATTCACTTTTGCCTTTGTATGCTCAGCACTTAATACAGTGCCTGGCACATAGTAGGGCTTAATAAATGCTTGTTGATTGATTGATTGAAATGTGAAAACAAGCAGGGATATTTCCCCAAGGCAATGAGGAAGATGATATTTCCATGGAAAATAAAGAGTCTTTGTTTTCAATTTTAACATTGGAAGGGTCTTGTGCAGTTCATTGATTAGGCAAATACATAAGTATCATTCCATTTACTTGCAAATTAATTTGAATGTACAAATAAGTGTGCTTTTAACCAAGCCTGTGGTGCTGCATATGTAGAAGAAAGAAGGCTGAGTGGGAAGCTATGGACCTTCATAACAGACTTATGGAGATGGGGCCAAAGTTATTTTGGGTAGGCAGAAGACACTCCAGTGAGGTAGAAGAGAAAGACTTAGAAATAGCAGGAATTCATAGGAAGCCAAATGAGGGGACACAGTACTGCATTTGGCCTTCTTTCCACCAGTCAGAAGACAGTATCCTTTGGCATATGCGACATCATGCAAAATGCCCTAGGCTTGGTAGGAAGCCCTGTTAACATGAAATTATTCAAAAGATTGTGGTGGGAGCCTCCAAAAGGACGTATTTTTACAGGAAATGGCTTAAACTGGAGAACTCCCTTTTAATTGGCATAATTTCTACTTATATAGTAAAGAAGTAAATTTAGGATGATAACTCAAATGCTGGAGGGGTTACACATGAAGAGGAGAACTAATACGGGAAGGAAATGAAATCAATAGCAAAACGAATAGTATATCCTACATTGGAAAGAATTTTTCTTTTTTTTTCCCTTTCCTTTTTTGTTCTATGGGTATATATGTGTCAGTGAAATTTCTAAGTCTGAAATAGTGGTAAATAAATTAACTATAAAACATTCATAGATTTCCCCCCCCTTAGCCTTTTAAATCATTTCAGACGTCAGGCAGTGAAGTCTGTGGAGCTGGTAGTGACAAAAATATGCACTTTCTGGACATATTAATTCAGATTATGACAAAAACTAAGAAGAGAAAACAACTCAAAGCAATTCCACTTGGGTGTGACCTCCCCACCTCTAGTCAGGGCATTCCTCTGCACTGGATTTTATCTTGTTTTCTGTTTGAAGCTGTGGTTGGGAGAAGAGAAAAATTACCTAAGGAAGTGAGAGGTAAATAAGCTGCCCTGACTGAATACATAATACAAAACTTGATGGATGGAGTCATTGCTTTGTGATGGGGGTCCACAATTCAGATCTGAAACTTAATCTATTCCAATTCCACAGCCATTTTAAACTGATACCAATCTGTTTACTTTCCCCTATTTTTCTAATTATTAGCATTTGATTGCCAAAGTAAAATTAATAGGTGTTTCTTTAACTCATTGAAAACTTCTGAGACTTCAAAATTCTTTATGTGTTTTCATAAAGGCAGCATGGCATGGTAGAGAGAGATCCATCCTTGAAGCCAACAAGATATGAGTTCAGTTCTGCCTCTGAAACATACAGGCTGTGTGACATTAGAGAAGTCACTTAACATGTCAGTACTCTAGGAAACTCCCTAAGATGAGGAGTTTTAGAGAAGGTGCTGATATGTTTTGGTAGAGGTTTCCTCACCCAACAGGTGTATTGGAGAGAGAGCTGGCTGTGGAGTCAGGAAGACCTGAGTTCAAATCCTTCTTCAGACACTTCCTTCACCTTGGGCAAATCATTTAATCTGTCTCAGGCTCAGTGTCCTCATGTATAAAATTGGGGGGGTGGTGATAATAGTGTCTACATGGAGTTGTTGTGAGCATCAAATGAAAAACATGTGTAGTGCTTTGCAAACTTTAAAGCCATATATATGCTGGTGATGATGATGATGATGAAGAATTGCAGCTCCAGTCCCTATCCCTTTATACCTCCCTTTCTATAACACGGTGACCTTGAGCTGCTATTTCCAAAAAATAAATTCGGTTTCTGGTGATGAGTCTCCTCAAACCAAGCAAGGATTGTTTTGGAACTAGAGTTACTGGGCCCATATTTGAAGCCTTCTTGGCTCGGTAGGATCTTCTAGGGCTGGTGCTCTGCCCTGAGTTCTGAGAACTCAGGATCCTCCCCATGCCTTAAGGCATTGTAGCAATATTTTAAAAGAGGCTAAAGAATTGAGTGTTGGAAAGGGTATAGGTCACCTAGGCAAATCTCCACCTTACAGAAAAGGTCAGGAAGTGACTTGTCCAAGGTCATGTAATTCAAGTTTCAGTATTATGAGTAGCAAAGTCTGATGGGAACTCATGTCCCCAGGCTTTCAAATCAAGGTTCATACCACCACAACACATTAATCTACAGCTCATAAGGCCAGGTACATAATATGAAGCTCAGAAACATTCATGGAATGAATTTTTTTCAAAATGGAAGCATTTACCTGATAATTTAAATTTTTCAAAAGTGTTATATATTTAAAGCTATGCATAAATAGAAATTAAATTAATTACACAGCTTCATTCAGATCAATGGAATTCTCAATAGTTGTATACTAGGTTATCTTCCCACTCCTATTCCCATACCCAATTCACAGATAAAGAGTTTTGGCAATGTTTGGAATTCTGGTCCAAAAGCCTTAATAGTATGTTATATCAGGGCCTAGTAGTTAATATTTTTCATAAATGGCCTAGGAGAGTGAATTCACAGTGAGATCTTGAGGTTTACAAGTGAGAGTCAAGTCTTTTGGGTAGGGAAATACTAATTTTATAAGAATCAAGTGCCTAGGCATGTTTCGGGTGGAGGAGGCATCAATAAAAGCACACATAAATGATGATAAGTATGACGTGGTGGAATGGCAACCCAGCAGCATCCAGAAATAAGAACATTGGTAGGAACACAGTTTAAAGAACACAAATAATTTTCACTGGTCATGAGTTTTTCACGTTGAATTTGTATCATCAGAACAGCAAAAACTTTGGCATTTTAAAAGCCTTGCCCAAAATTTCTTTATGAGATGCTGTGCCAAACTTGAAAATGGAAGATCCTTAACATGTATTTGGGGGCAAAGGAGGGGCAAGTTGTCAGGGGCACCCCTGATCTTTTGATTCACCCCCAACCCCCCAGCCTAATTGATGTAATTATAGAAAGGGACAGGTAAAAGAGATAATGAGATATTAATGTGAAGTATAAAATAATTCTTCCTGGTGGAATTAAAAGGGCAGTTTGCCATTGGCTGACAAAATGTTGATGATGACCCTTAAAAAGCAAGCTTTCCCAGTTCTGAGAGAGAACTGATGCAGGAAGCAGCTTTGTGGATTATGGCCCTTGTCCCTCTACCAGAAAGCAGTTATTGGGAGTGAGATGTTTATCAGCCACATTGTCATGGATCAGAGGAGACACCCCCTACTGATCACTGTCTTATCATAATGAAGGGGCTTGTGTAGCTCAATGAAACTAGGAGCTTTGTTATGCAGGATAGGTCATGGAGGAGAGTTCTGACAAAAGGTGGTCCACTGGAGAGGGAAATGGCCCACCATTCTAGTTTCTTTGCCAAGAAAGCCCTGTGTCAATAAGGCAAGATTCATGATATCGATGGTGACCATGAATATGCCTGTATAGTTCAGAATTACAAAGTAAAAGAGACTCTCTATATAGAAGGCAGAAGAAGTAAAACATTTAATCAGACACCAGAGGATCAAATCCCAGAACCAATAACCCCAATTCGACGTGGCAGTAATTGTATTCCAAAACTAGTAAGTCCAACTCAATGTAACAGCAAGGAGATTAAAACACACTATCACAGCAAAGAGCCAAGCCATCCTATAACCTTCCCTTCTGCTAGGGCCTTCCTGTAAACACTTACTCATAAATCCTAGCTGTTTGCCTGCTTCCTTTCGTCCCTCAGTTCTGAAAGCCCTTGCAGTTCTCAGAGCCCTTTCAGTTCTCTCTCTAGCAGTTCTCTCTTCTTCTTGCAGTTCTGTCTTCTTCACAGATCCCTCAGCTCCACAGATCCCTAGTCTGAGCTTAATGACTACCCACAGGGTATATATACCTTGTATAGGGTTGGGGTTTAGCACCCAGTAGCAAATTGGTGTAGACCTGGGACTTAGCACCTAATGGCAAAAGGGTGTGGGCTTGCCTACAAACAAGCCTCTCCTAATCAAGCTTCTCTTAAATAGCTCTACCTGAGGCCTATTGAACGGGCAGGGAAGATCTTTGATCACATTAGCACCACAAGCTCCATGGATAGTACTAAAATGATAAAAGAGATGACATTGGAAGATGAGCCCCTGAGATCAGAAAATATCTAACACAGTACAGGGGAAGAGCAGAGGGCAACTACAAGTAGTTGCAGAAAGAATGAAGTGCCTGGGGCAAAGCTGAAAGGAAGCTCAGCTATGGATGTGGCTGGTGACAAAAGGAAAGTCCAATGTTATAAAGATCAGTTTTGTACAGGGAACTGGAATGTAAGATCTATCAACCAAAGTGAGCTGGATGTGGTCAAATAGGAAATGGAAAGATTAAAGATCGACATCGTGGGTTTCAGTAAACTTAAATAGACAGGAAGGGGTGAATTTAATTCTAATGATCACTATATATGCTACTGTTGGCAAGAATCCGTAAGAAATGGAGCGGCCCTCATAGTTCATAAAAGGGTAAGAAAAGCAATACTGGGCTATAATTTCAAAAATGACAGAATGAAACTTTTCAGATCCAAGGCAAAAACCATTCAGAATCATAGTAATACAAGTTTATGGTCCAACAACTGATACCAAAGGGGCAAAAGTTGCTTCAATGTGAAGACCTACAGCATCTTCCAGAAATAACACTGCCCCCCCCCCAAAAAGGTGTTATATTCTTCATAAGGGATGGGAATGCTAAAGTAGGAAGTCAAAAGACAACTGGAGTTAAGGCAAGTTTGGCCTTGGAATACAAAATGAAGCAGAGCAGAGACTAATAGGGCAGAGACTAATAGAGTTTTGTCAAGATAACTCTCTGGTCATAGCAAACACTCCTTTTCAACAACCCAAAAGGTGACTCTCAACATGGATATCACCAGATGGTCAATATCAAATCACATTGATTATGTATTTTGCAGCCAAAGATAGAGAAGCTGACTTTGGTTCAGATCATGAGTTTCTTATTGCAAAATTTAGACTTAAATTGGAGAAAGTAGGGAAAACCATTGGACCTCATAGATATGACCTAAATAATATCCCTATGAATTTGAAGTGGATATGATGAATAGACTTAAGGGATTAGATCTGGTAGATAGCATACCTCAAGAACTATGAACAGAGGTTTGTAATATTGTGCAGGAGGCAGCAACAAAAAACATCCCAAAGATAAAGAAGAGCGGAAAAGCAAAATGGTTGTCTGATGAGGCCTCACAAATAGTCAAGGAAAGAAGGAAAGGGAAAGGGAAAGGATAAAGGGAAAGATGCCCAAATGAATGCAGAATTCCAGAGAATAGGAAGGAGAGATAAGGTTTTCTTAAATAATCAAAACAAAGAAATAGAAGAAAATAATAGAATAGGAAAGATAAGAGATCTCTTCAAGAGAATTAGAGATATCATGCAAAAATGGGTATAACAAAAGATGAAAATGGTAGGGACTTAGAAATAGGAGAGATTAAGAAGAGGAGTCAGGTACATACAGAAGAACTATGCAAGAAAGATGTTAACATCACTAACAACCATGATGATGTGGTTACTGATCTAGAACTATACATCCTAAAGTCAAGAGGGCCTTAGGCCCACATAATGAAAATGTTTCTATTATATAATAGGAATAACAATAGGACTATAAGAGGTGATGGAATTCCAGCTGAGCTGTTTAAAATCTTAAAAAATGATACTGTTAAACTGCTGCACTTAATATGCCAGCAAATTTGGAAAACTCAACAGTGGCCACTGGATTGGAAAAGGTCAGTTTACTTCCCAATACTAAAAGAGGGCAATATCAAACCATGTTCAAATTACCACAACAATTGCTCTTGTTCATTAGGCCAGCAAGATTATGCTTAGGATTCTGTAAGGTAGTCTTTAGCAATATGTGAACCAAGAATTACCAGAAAAGCAAGCTGGTTTTTGAAGAGGCAGAAAAACTAGAGACCAAATTGCCAATGTTCATTGTATTATGGAGAAAGCAAGGGAGTGCCAGAAAAAAAAAAGTTGTTTTTGCTTCATTGACTACACAAAAGCCTTTGACTGTGTGGATCACAGTAAAATGTGGCAAGTCCTTAAAGAGGTGAGATTACCAGATCATCTTGTCTCCTACAGAATCTGTATGTGGGCCAAGAAGCAACAGTTAGAATCAAATGTGGAACTGAGTGGTTTTAGATTGTAAAAGGAGTATGATGAGGATATTGTCACTTTAGTTATTTAACTTACATGCAGAGTACATCATACAAAATGCCAGGCCAGAGGAATCAAAAGCCAGAATAAAACTTACCTGAAGAAATATAAACAATTTCTGATACACAGAAAATACTACTCTGATGGTAGAAATTGAAGAATTAAGATGCCTCTTGATGAGGGTGAAATAGAAGAGTGTAAAAGCTGTCTTAAAGCTTAATGTTAACACTTAAGATCATGGCAATTGGTCCCATCACTTGTTGGCAAATAGAAGGAGAAGAGATGGAAGCAGTGTCAGATTTTATATTCTGGGGCTCAAAGATTACTACAGATGGTGACTATGGCCATGAAATTAAAAGATGCTTGCTTCTTGGAAGGAAAGCTATGGCATATCTGGACAACATACTAAATAGGAGAGGCATCATCTTGTTGACAAAGGTCTATAATATAGTCAAAGATAAGGTTTTTCCAGCAGCAATGTATGGCTATGAGATTTGGATTATAAGGAAAGCTGAGTGTGGTGGAATCAAAGCTTTCAAACTGTGATTCTGGAAAAGATTTTTGAGAGTCCCTTGGAGAGTGAGGAGATCAAATCAGTCAATACTGAAAGAAATTAATTCAGGCTATTTATTGGAAGCACAAATACTAAAGCTGAAACTTACTTTGCCCACATAATGAGAAGACAGGATTCATTGCAACAGACCCTGATATTGAGAAAGTTTGAAGGTAAGAGAAGGAGATAGCAGAGGATGAGATGGATAGATAGTCATGGAAACAACAAACATGACCTTGGACACACTTCAAGAGAGAGTGAAGAATAGAAGGGCTTGGTGTGCTCTGGTCTATGGGGTCATTAACAGTTGAACACAAATGAATAACAACAAAGAGGAGACCCAGTAGGAGATAACATATCCAGCAAAGAGGAAAAGAAACAATGGAGCTGGCTCCAAGGAGGGTGACTCAGCAAGAGAGAAGAGAAACAACTATACATTTGAGAAAGGATTAGCCAAGGCAGTCAGGGGTTGAGCAGTGGAGAAGAACAGACCCAGATAACCAGCTGAATGACCTATCTAGGAGAGATGTTGCACGTGAAGGGTGTAGCACAAGGACAGCATGAAAAGAGAACATTGGGGTCCTGTAGTGGCAGAGGTGTGAATTGCCTTGGCCACGTGTGTTCCCTGCTTGTGTGCTTTGAAATCAGTGTATTCTATGTTTTTGCTCACTCTTCCCATCGATGCTGTGTGTATTTGTGGAAGAGTGTGTCCCAGGTATACAGAAGTAAAAAGTGTTTTGTAGATGGTGTTCTTATCCTGTTATCTTGATGTTTCTGCTTTGAGCTAATTGTGACTACCATGAGAATATTAAAAGTTAAGCACACTGGTTGGGGTTCATGAGCTATATAGTTTTAGTTTTATGAATCCACAGTATACCTCTACAGCTGGGGAACTTAGTCACCCTGCCCTTCCCAGGGGACCCAGTCTGCACATATACGTGCTGAATTGAGGATGGATCCCAGAGGGGATGCTACAATGATAAGACAAGTTATTTTATTTTCTTGTTAATAGCCTCCATAGTGTTAGTGAAAGAAGGATTTGTGTTCAGAAAAGTTGAGTAGGGGGAAAAGGCAGCACTTGTTGAATACAGCTTTTGCCTTGTTGAATCAGTCTCATTTTCTGAGCTATCAATTCTACCTTCTCCAGTGCTTCCTTCATTAGAATTTTCCCTGCCTACTGAAAACAGAAGCTTTGTCTGTATTTAGACAAGTTTTCTTCTCTTCTCCTGTCTTTTATTTCACTGTTCAGTGTGATCATTTCCAAATATGAACCCATTGCTCTCACAGACTTTAGAACATGGAGTAATTTGAAGGAGACAAGAAACAGGAGTTGAGGCTGCATTATATAAGACTTTTCCAATCACATTTCAGGAAAGATAATCTTGGGAGCAGGAGTAACTCATTCTATTTACTTATGTTATTTTTAAACATTTTTTGAAATGATTGAAATTCCAGTTGATTCATTTATGGAGAGATTTCAGATAAGGAACAGCACTGAACCCCCACCTGATTATTTTTTCCTCACAACAAACCCAAGAGGCAGGTATGGCAAGCATTAGTATCTTGCCCTGGGGCTTTAGGGTACACAAGGAATTTGTAGGGAAGGTCTTTAGTGGAAGCTATAGAGGTACAGAGTGGATTCCTGGTCAGCATCCCTAGACCAAATCACTGAAAGCATTTTATATTCTGCAACATTCCTTTTCAGCACCAAGTCCCAAGGATACTGTTTGGTTTGTAATTCAAGTAAATGTTGCAATGGTTGCTATAAGCACTGATGTTTTTGTCTTTAAGCCTAGTTCTTTGGTGATTAGAGGCCACTTGAATTCCCTGTTGCAAAGGAATTTTGATGAACTCATTTTATAAAAGTTTTTAATAAAAATGTTTCTATTATATAATAGAAATAATCTCAGAAGAATCAGGATAGGAGTAATAGATGAATACCTATCTTAAACATGCAATTATTTGAAAAACATGTCTTTTTTTTTCTTTTTCCATTTTAATCAATGGAGGGGTACATGGAGGGGGCAAACAGGCTGCGTGTATTACCACTGAGAAGTCATCTGGAAGAAATGGTGTAAAGGATGTTGTCAGAGAGATCTATGATGGGGGAAAAAGGATAGGTAAATAATGCCTATAAGATGATCAGTAAACAAATATTTGTTAAATACCTACTTTGTTCCAGGCACTGTGCTAAGTGCTGGGGATACAAATATTAAGTTAAAAAAAAAGACAGTCCTTGTCATCAAGGAGCTTACAATCTAATGGAGAGCCCATTGATCTCTGCTCATTATTAAGGACTCTGGAGGATGACCACAAGCGTACTGACTGTACATACACAGGTGGAGATTTATGGAAGGCCTACTTAGAAGTCACACCAAGTGGGCAGGCATAGAGGACATATAATCTCCATTACGGGTAGGAGCCCCATGTTGGTGGGATCATGGGTGCATCAAAGTATTTGTATCAACAATCCAGCTAGCAACCGCTGTGAGGGTGTAAAACCAACAACAACCAGCACACAGAACGCTGCAAACCCAGGCCCTTTGGATTTGCTTTATTTAAGGAAAGCAATGTTAAAGGGTTAACAATCTTACTTTAATCCAGCATACAAATATCATTTATTTAGTTCAGGGGAAAAAACCAGCACTCTGAATTTTAGACCAAATACAATTCGTAGTTATCAACATCTGAGTGTTCAGCCGGGGAGCTCATTACAACGGCTGGCCCAGAGTCACATGCCACTCCTGCTGTGGCACAGAGCTCCGAGAGAGAACGCTAACCTGTGCACTTATATATCCTGTTCAGGTGACCTCACCCAGGCTGAGCGTGGAAAAGTTCCCCATGCCCAATATCACATCAGATACAAATCAATCAATGACTCCCAATTGTCTCAGTGCTGAGAAACACAAAAACATCCCACTTTATCTGCCCCATTCAAACAAAGGCCGGAATCATTAAAGGTCAACAGCAAAAAGTTCCACCTTAATTACTGTTACAGTATTTAAGAAAGGGTCAGGTGGAAAGGAAGTTCTTAAAAAATATTTTTCCCCCAAATTCCCCTTCCTCCTCCTTTTAAAGGAAGAACTTCTTATCACTATGGGGGAAAGATCATGAGTAACCATCTAATTACTGATTTCTATGTTTTTTGTTTTCAATCCTCCTTGATATTCCCCTTTGTGGCATCTGGCATTATTGGTCCCCCTATTTTTAGAATTTTATTAATGCTCTTTAGTTTAGTTTAGTTTAGTTTTTTTTTTAACACTTTACCTCCCTTATTTCATGTTGGCCTCTTTAATGAATCCTTGTCTATCACCACTTTTTCTTCTTCCTTGCAACAACTGGGCATTCATCAAGATTCTGTCTGCTTTGGTCCTCTTCCTTTTCCTTCTCTGAATTTTTCCACCTGCTTGTGTGGCACAGTGAATAGAGCACTGGACTTGGACTTGAGTTCAAATCTTTCTCAGACACCTGCAAGCTGCATGACCCTGAACATGTCACTTTGCCATTTAGGGCCTTGGTTTCCTTATCTGTAAAATGGGCCTAATAGTGGTTTCTACCTTTCGGTGTTGTTGTAAGGATCGAATGAGATAATTTATCTAGAGTACTTAAAACCTTAAAGCATTACCTAATGTTGGCTCTAATTACAGTGTGGTAGAGAAGATTCCTGATCAGGTACGGGTAGATTAGAAGGCACCTCTAACATCCCTTTCAACTCTGAGAATTTGTCAATCTGTGGAATAATGTATTCACTGCCCTTTTCACAGGATCCAATGAGATAATATATATGAAGCTTTCCTGACTTTTCTTCAAGTCTCAGCTAAAATCCTATCCATCTTCTTTAAGAAGCCTTTCCCAATCTTCCTTGATATTTCATTGCTGTTGTTCAGTTATGTCCAACTTTCTTGGCAAAGATACTGGAGTGGTTTGCCATTTCCTTCTCCAGCTCATTCTACAGACAAGGAAACTGAGGCAGACAGAGGTAAGTGACTTTCCCAGGGTCCCACAGATAGTAAGTGTCTGAGGCCAGAGTTAAACTCAGGAAGAGGAGTCTTCCTGATTCCTGGCCTGGTGCTCTATCCACTGGGCCACCTAGCTGCCCCTCCTTGATCTTAGTCCCAATTGAAATCCCAACTTTTATAGAAGCCTTTCCCAATCCTCTTCACTTCTAGTGTCTTCCTTCTGCTGATTATCTCTAATGTATCTGGTACATAACTTTGTTGTATACAGTTTTTGCCTGTTATCTTCTCCATTAGACTTGATAGCAAGGTGCTGTTTGTCTTTCTTTGTATCCCTAGCACTTAGAATAGTACTTGGCACATGATAGGTGCTTAATAGATACTTGTTGACTGACTAGTTTACCTCTGAGATTACCTCTAAATTATCCTGTTTGTATTATATTGTTTGTATATTGTCTTCTGGATTGTACTGTGGACTCCTTAGGAACGGGGACTATTTTTGCCTTTGGGTGTAGCCTTAGTGCTTAGTTCAGTAAACCCAGTTCACTCTGAAGCTCATAGATTGGGCCACAATAGGTCCCTGCCGAAGCTCCACTTAATGGCTGTATTTTGGGCCCTCCTGGTTTAGAGTGAGTATTAATGGTAACTGTTTCTCTTTCAAACAGCAACCTTGAGGGTCTTCTCCTCCCAGCTTGATTTTTTTTCCTTTTTTTCTAATTAAAGAGAACATCCCTTTACTCACTTCTTAAAGAGGCCTATTCACTGAATGGGCATTCCCTCACTCTAAGTGAGTACATGTAAAGGCCTTAGCCTGGGTCATCTCCAGTCATCCTGATGAATATTTGGCCAGTGGACCCGGATGGCTCTGGAGGAGAAAGTGAGGCGGGTGACCTTGCACAGCCCTCTCTCACTCAAATCAGTCAACTGCAAGTCATGTCATCATTTCCCTGATGCCAATGGTCTTCTTTGAAAACGAAGGACAAACACAACAACAACAGTGTCTGGCACATAGTAGGTGATTAACAAATGCTTGTTAAAGACTTGAAGCTCTTTGTAGCTATGACACTCTAGAGATCCATAATGCTCTCTTTTGCAGAGGTAGAGTAGTGGGAAGAGTAACTGACTGGACGGTAGAAGACCCAAGGTATTTACCTTTGTGACCATGGTTAAGTTTTCATTTAATCTTATTTCCTCAACTGTGAAATGGAGATACTCCTGCTGGCCCCATTGGTCTCATAGGTTTGATGTGGAAAAAAAAAAGTGTTTTGCATGTTGTAAAATGTGATTTATTAATGAGTCGCTTTACTGTGAGTATTAAACTAATGAAACTCAGTACCCATAGAGACTGAACCTATAAATAGATTCAGGAAGGACTTAGATAAATTAGTGGGTGATGAATTCACACTAGCTTATTAAGAGGCAGTTTGGAGATAACCGGGGATCATCCTTAATCTAAGGGAATGAAGTCACCCACACTTTTCCATGTGCTGGCTCCTGGTGGTCTGATCAGAAAAAGAATATTGTCTTGCATTGATCTTTGATCATATCTTCCATTTTTACTGATCCCCTATGGTGAAGCTTAACACAAATGCTTACTGTTGTTTTCCAGTCATTCAGTTGCATCTGACTCTTTGTGACCCTGTGGACAATAGCACACCAGTTCTGTCCATGGGTTTTCTTTCTTTCTTTCTTTCTTTTTTTGCAGGGGGGTAGGTAGGGCAATTGGGGTTAAGTGACTTACCCAAGGTCACACAGCTAGTAAGGGTGTCAAGTGTCTGAGGCCGGATTTGAACTCAGGCCCTCCTGACTCCGAAGTTCTACTCACTGCATCACCTAACTGCCTGCCCCCCTCCCCCCCCATGGGTTTTCTTGGTAAAGATTCTGGAGTCATTTGTGATTTCCTTCTCCAGTGAATTAAGGTAAACAGATTAGAAATGAGGTGCTCAGGGTCATGCAACTAATAAGTATCTGAGGCTGTATTTGAACTCTAGTCTTCCTGACTTCAGGTCTAGTACTTTATCTACTTAGCTACCTAGCTGTGGCCAAAATACACATTATGATATCATTAATGTGAGGAATTCTGGTTTTGGGAATATCCTCTGCCAATGGAGATCACAATTTGCCTTTGAGTAGATAAATCCTAGGAATTTGCCTAAGGCAGGGGTGGGGAACCTGCGGCCCCCACATGTGGCCTTCTAGGTCCTTGAGTGCAGCCTTTTGACTGAGTCCAAGTTTTACAGAAGAAATCTTTTTGTTAAGGGGATTTGTTCTGGGAAGTTTGAATTCAGTCGAAGGGCTGCACTGGAGGACCTAGAAGGCCACATGTGGTCTGGAGGCTGTAGGTTCCCCACCCCTGGCCTAACACATAGAAAGGTTAAGTGATTTGTCTGGGCTCACACCGATAGTGTTAAAGGTTGGTTTTGAACCTAGGCCTTTTGACATGTAGCTAGGTGGCGCTGGACCTGGAGTAGGGAAGACCTGAATTAAAATCCTGCTTCAGATACTTGTTGTGTGACCCTGGGCAGGTTACTTCATCATTTCTTACCTCGGTTTTCTCGTCTGTAAAATGGGGATAATAATAGCATCATCCTTCCAGAGTTGCTGTAGGATAACATGAGCTGGCACATGGAAGCACTTTGCAAACCTTAAAGTGATATGTAAATATCAGCACTTCATCCTCTAGGGCCTAGTGACTAGGCCATCCTACTTATATAGCATAATCAGCTTTATAACATTTAAAAAGGCTTACCTGTATGTAACTTTTCACAATTCTCAAAGGGTTTTATGCACATTATGCCCCAGTGGAGGTCCCAAATCTGGTGCAAAGGACCACTCAGAGCCTGAAGGGTTAAGAGAGGTAATTTCTTCAATAAAAATATTTCAAGAACCCACAGGTAAAAGCATCCCACAAGGAGATAAAAGTGGCCCCTATGGAAGTTTTCTGGGGTCTCAGGAGCTTCCTGCCAGAGTCTTAGCTCTGTCTTTATATATTCATTTTCCAAAGGGCCCATGGTTAGCTCCTACATTGATGTATCTAGGGGCAAAGTTAACTCAAATAACCCCAGGTCTGCAGCCTGGTTCTTGGTGTGGAGTATGTGTGTGTGGGATTAACTCCAATCACTCTAGTGACACTAGAGTCCTGGCCCACAATGTAATATTTCCTTTAATCCTGACAAAAACCATGGGAGGTTGGTAATACAAATATTGGGAGTGGGTCCATGAATTCTGACACCCTAAGTCCATCCAGATTTTTTATTATAGGAACTTAAAAATAAATAACCCTGTAGTAAATACCAAGACAGAGGGCCCTATGAGTGGCTGAATATATATCATTTTCCCAAGCCTTATTTTTTTCACTTATAAAGTGTGGATTTGTTCATGTATCATGATTTATCCAGAATCTGCTATGTGAATTACACATATTCTAGGCACTGTGGAGTACAGACCAAGAAGACTTAGGCTGTGCCCGTAAGAACCTTGCTAACTAGTATTGTTGTTCAGTTGTTTCAGTGAAGTCTGACTCTTTGTGACACCATTTGGGGTTTTCTTGGCAAAGATACCTGAAGTGGCTTCCCATTTCCTTTTCTAGTTCATTTTACAGGTGAGGAAACTGAGGCAAACTGGATTGAGTGATTTCCCCAGGGTCACACAGCTAGTAAGTATCTGAGGCTGGATTTGAACTTAGGAAGATGAGTCTTTCTGACTTTAGGCCCAGCACTCTTATCTATCCACTGTGCCACCTAGCTGCCCTGTTGCCAACTAGTAGGGGAGAGAAACCATCTCCTGTCTATCTTGGAATTGTGAGGAAAATGTTTTGGAATAATAAACATAACTACGATAAATAAAATGATAATAAGGGATCAAATAATATAAATTTAAAATAGATGATAAATTAAATAAGTGAATGAAATAATAATGATTCCTATAAGTTTTATAAAGTACTTCTGTCAGAATAACCTTATAAAATAGGCAGCTAGGTGGCACAGTGGATAGAATACCATGGCCTGGAGTCAGGAAGAGCTGAGTTCAAATCCAGCCTCACATACTTACTGGCTATGTGATTCTGGGCATCACTTAACTTCTATTAGTCTGTTTCCTCATCTGTGAAATGTGGATAATAATGGCTCCTGCCTGCCAGAGTTGTTGTGAGAATCAAATGAGATTATAATTGTAGAACACTCAGCACAGCATGTGGCACATAGTAGGTGCCATATCAATGTTAAATTAAAAAGAAGTTAGGCAGTGCAAATATTACTATGCTCATTTTATGGAGGAAGAAACAGGATAAGAGAGGTGAAGGACAATCTCAGAGATGTAACTAGAAAGTTTCAGAACTTGGTCTCTTAACCCTGAATCTAGTTCTCTTTCCTCACTATTTCTCTACAAAATGTAAAAAAATTTGCACAGTAAAGCACTGTGCAAATGTAATAAGCTATTATTATAATTGTTCCCATATTCTATATGAGGGAACTGGGACCCAGAAAAGTTAAATAATTAAGAATCATAGGATTTAGATCTAGGAGAGACATTAGAGATCGTCGAGTCCAACACTTTCATATTACAGATGAAGAAACTGAGTCCCAAAGAGAGGAAGTGACTTGGTCAAGGTCATACAGATAAGTAGGAAGGTGTGGAGCTGAATTGGAATCTAGATTTCTTACCACATGTGCACTACACCACAGCTTTTTCTGGTCATTGTCTACCTTTATCTTCCCTGAAAAACTCTCAACGTAGCAATTTCTTTACCTCCATCTTTCCCCCAAGTTTCTATTAATTTGTTGGTTCTACTTGTTTCCCCTTTGACCTCTGTGATTATTATTTTTGATGAATGTTAGAGGAAATATAGCTTTCTTATCCTTGTCCTTTCCTCCTATTCTGGCTAAAAGTTTTTTAATAGCTACAAAAATATCAAGAAGTTTAACCATTCCCTATCTGAATCAGCTCTGGGTGTGCCACTAAGGGATGGAGTCTATAGTGAGATAGTCCAAAACTTATGCTAACTTGGGGAAGCTGTAGGCGACATACATGTTTAACTTAGTTTCCCCTTCCTACTCTGTATGTGGAAATAGAAACCCTCGTGAGAAAGGATATGTATGTTGTTCTGACAGGTCCCTTAAGCCAGGATAACATTCCAGGGGTGTAGCAAATATTCAATAAATAACAGTTATTTTCTTACTGGAAAATAATACAGTACAGAAGCTGATTTGAGAAAAAAAAATAACCAAGACAAAAATAACACTCAGCCAGTTGGCAGTAACTGGATTTGTGCAGAGATAATAGAACTTGGGAATCAGAAAATCTGGATTCAAATCCTGACTTGTTCTGTTACAGCTGGCAAATCACTTACTATCTCTGTGCCTCTTCCATAAATAAGATACTGATAAAAATACCTACCTTACATAGTTTTTGTGAGTAACAAATGAAACCATATATATGTGAGTGCTTTGTAACTCAGAATGCTCTGTAAATGTTAATGACTATCATTGTGATCGTCATTGGCACAGTGCACACTGAATTTGGAGTCATGGGATTTGAGATTGGATTCTGACTGTCCATCCTATCTATGGACTGTAGGCAGGACACTCCACCTTTCTGGGTCTCACTTTCCCTATCTGTCAAATGAGGGAGTTGGATTAGATGGCCCTTAAGGTCCCTTCCAGCTCTAGATCCAAGGTTCTGAAGTCACATGTGTAAAATGAATACAATAAGTTCCTATTTATGTACAGTCATTTATACAAAAGGATACTCTGCTTAAAGGGAGATTTTTGATCAATTGAGGATTATAAGGATGGCAGATTTTCAGAGAAATAAGTGTAATTAAAGTAAAGCTATAGTGACCATAATTTTAATTTTTCATGATTTATAGGTCATTTTAGAATTTCCAGGTCCATTTCATCATTTCCTAAGGCACAGTAATATTCCATTACAGTTATATAACCACAATTTATTTAGTCATTCCCAATAAGAAGAAACTTCTCTAAGTTTCTAATTTTTTGATCTTATGAAGAGAGCTGCTAAAAGTTTTTTTTTGTATATATTGGTTATTTCCCTCTTTTTTTGATTACTTTGGGGACAGAGACCTAATAGTGGTATAGTTGGGTCAAAGGATATTCATAGTCTAGTAATTTTGGAGGAATAATTCCAAATTGCTTTTAAGAATGGCTGGATTCAATTCACAGTTCCTCCGAGAGTGCACTAGTATACCTGGTTTACCATAGACCCTCCAACATTTCTCATTTTCCTCTTTTATCATCTGTGCCAGTCTGATCTCTGTGAGTGAGATGAAACCTTCAAGTTGCTTTAATTTGTGTTGCCAATAGCTTAGATTTCTTCCTTTGAAAACTGCCTGCTCATCTCCTTTGGCCATTTATCTATTGGAGAAAGACTCTTAGTCTTATAAATTTGAATTAGTTCCTTATATCTTTTGGACATGAGACCTTTATAAGAGAAAATTACTGCAAAGGCATATGTCCTAGTTACCAGCTTCCCTTCTAATTTTCACTGCATTAGATTGGTATGTGTAAAAACTACACAATTTTATATAATGAAAACTGTCCATTTTATCTTGTGCAATCCTCTCTAATCAAGCCTCTCTTTGTTGGTCCCACCTGAGGCCTATTGAATGAGCTGAAAAGATCTTTCACATACTGATTAGCCTCACAATTTAGAAGAAACTAGATAACTAATACCGTTAGAATTCTGTGCAAAATAAGAAAAAATAGGCTCTAAAGTATTCTTCTATAAGTGCATAAACTTCATGATGTTGGTCAACTCAACCATGCTCCAAATTAGGAAATGCTACTAACTATATGAAAACTTCTTAAGAAGGCATGATTGGAAATGTGGTGTGGTAGGAGAACACTGGATTTGAACTGGAAGATCTTTATTCGAATCCTGGCAATAGTACTTATATTTGCAACTCTGGACGAATCACTTTTGCTGGTCCTTCATTTGTAATTTCTTCATCTTTAATTGGCAAGCCTAATGGCCTTTTCTCAGTGCTCATGCTCGACCTCTCTGCTACTTTGCCACTGTTGATCACATCCTGCTCCTAGATTCATTTTCCTTTCTAATTTTTCTTAACTCAGCTCTCTCATGGTTTTTTTTTTTAATTCTAGTAGTGGTTTGACCACTTCTTGGTCTTTTTTTCTGAATCTTCAACTATAACACACTTAATAAATAGTTGTCCCTCAGTATTATGTCATTTTCTCTTTTTTCACTATACTCTCTCACTTGGTGATCTCATTAGTTTCCCTCATAGGTTCAATGATCATCTCCATGGTGATGATTCCCAGTTCTATATATCTAGCTCTATCTAGTCCAACACTACATCTGCAACTGTTTGTACATAGTTATTTGTGTGTTGTCTTATTCACTAGAATCTGAGCTCCTTGAGGACAGGAACTGTTTTTGCCTTTCTTTGCAACCCTAATTCTTAGCACAGTGCTTGGTACATAGTAAGCACTTAATAAAAGCTTATTGATTGTCAATGACTACAGGTATCTTAAGCTCAACATGTTGAACTCATTATCATTTCCCCTAAACCCTCCCCTCTTCCTTCTTTATTATTGTTGAGGGCATCACCATTCTTCCAGTCACTTGGGTTTACAATCTCATTGTCCTCTGTGACTTCTTGTTCACCCTACATATCAGATCTAGGCTCTTCTATCTTCACAATATCTACAATACACATCCCCTAATGAAGCCCTTCATCAACTCTCACCTGGACTATTTCATTAGCTTCCTAATTGGTCTCCCTGCCTCAAATCTCCCCCCACTCCAGTGCATCCTCCAATCAATTGCCAAAGTGATTTTCCAAAAATTTGGGTTTATACAGTAGGTGATTTAAACCTTAAAGAAGGTTTAGGTCATTCCTCTGCTCAATTAACAATGGTGACTCCCCTTTACTTTTAGCATCAAATATAAAATCTTGTGTTTGTCATTCAAGGCACTTAACAACTTGACCTCTTCCTACATTTCCAATCTTCTTACACTTTACTCCTTTCCAGACACTCTATTATCTAGCTACATTGGTTAGATTAACTCTACTTGCTGTTCTTCTGAAAGGACATGTCTCTTCTTTCTCTGTACTTTTGTACTGTCCTCCATACTTGAAATGCTCATATTCCTCACCCCCACCTCTTAGCTTCCCTGGCTTCCTTCAGAACTTATATCAAATCTCTCCTTCTACGGTAGGCCCTCCCTTCTAATTCTCCTAGTCACCCAAGCCTTTCCCTGTAACAGGGGTTATTAACATTTTTTTGTATGTCATAATCCCTTTAGCATTCTGGACTATGGACTAATGTTTGTTGCCTACATTCATAATTGAAGGAAGTACTAACTTTCAATTAGAAGGTAGTGAAAAGAAAGATGTAAGTTTACTGACCTTGTGGATCCTAGGTCGAGAACTCCTCCATAAACTCTATAAGTTTACTCTTTTTCTACTCTATTCATATATTATCTCTCTCATTAGTATGTAAGCTCCTTGAGGGAAAGGGACTCTTTGAATTTTTGCCTTTTTTTTTGAATCCCCATTGATTATCACAATACCTGGCATGCAGTAAATAATGAATGTTTGTTGACTGATTGATTGTAAAACGAGGAGTCTGGATTAGTTAGTCAATCTTTAATGTCCCTTATAGCTCTAAATAGTAGGATACACTAAGTCACTAATGAACATGCAATTTCAATTTGCAGGATTCATTAACTAAGAGTTTATTAGCTAATGTTGTCAATCCTAATGTAAACATGCACACACAGACACTCATTCCCCTAGATGCTCATTTATTCATGTATTCACACATTTGAGTGACGATAACAGAGGGAGTCATTTTTTTTCATTGGAGTACTACAGATTATGGGACAGAAAGAGGAAATAGATGAGCAATTCAGGAAGCAGATCACAAGCCCAGCGCAGAGGCATGAATCAGTAGTTATGGAAAACTTTAATTATCTAGACACGTGCCAGAGCTCTCCCTAAGTCAAAAGTAGAGCATCTTAACTTGCTTTATTGCTAATTTCGTTCATTTGTTTCATTTTTTTTTGAGAGGGGTAGGCAGGGCAATTGGGGTTAAGTGACTTGCCCAAGGTCACACAGCTAGTAAGTGTGTCATGTGTCTGAGGTCAGATTTGAACTCAGGTCCTCCTGACTCTGGGGCTGGTGCTCTACTGACTGCACCACCTAGCTGCCCTGCTTTATTGGTAATTTTGTCTTTGAAAAGATAGAGGTGCCAACAAAGGGGAATTTTCTTCTGGATCTGATTTTGACTGACAGAGCAGATCTGATCAATGGAATGGAAATGATGAAGTTTCTTTTTTCCCTCTTTTAAATAGTATTTGATTTTTTCCAATTCTATATAGAGACAATTTTTAGCATTCATTTTTACATAAAATTTTGAGTTCCAAATTTTCTCCCTCCCTCCCCTCCCCTCCCCTTCCCCCAAGATGGGAAACAATTCGATATAGGTTATATATGTGCAATTATGTAAAACCTATTTCCATATTAGTTATGTTGTAAGAGAAGAAACAGAACAAAAGGAAAAAAACCACCAAAAAAGGTGAAAATAATAGGCTTTGATCTATATTCAGACTCTATCAGTTCTTTCTCTGGATGTGGATAGCATTTTCCATCATGAATCTTTTGGACTTGTCTTGGATCATTGTATTATTGAGAAGAACTAAGTCCGTCATGGTTGATCATCATATAATGCTGCAGACACTGTGCAAGATGTTCTCCTGGTTCTGCTCAGTTCACTTTGCAACAGTGCATGTAAGTCCTTCCAGGTTTTCCTGAAATCCTCCTGCTTGTCATTTCTTATAGCACGATAGTGTTTCATTACATCCATATACCACAATTTGTTTAGCCATTTCCCAAATGATGGGCATCCTTTCAATTTCTAGTTCTTTGCCACCACAAAAAGAGCTGCTACAAATACTTTTGTACATGGGGGTCAATAGAACCAGGGCTTACTTACAGTACTTGGAACAGGGTGGGACCATACAAGTCACCTAGTTCATTTTCTAGATAAGAAAGCCATGTCCAAAGGAAAAAAATGAGCTCAAGGTCATATAGTAGTAGCAGAATCAGAATTCAAATCTAGGTTCCCTTTAAATCTAGAACTCTTTCTATTTTATCACATTTCCTCTTAGATGGATCTAGAAAAAGAATCTCATTCCTGACCACAAAGCCTATGGTTTTCAGGATTGCGAAGAGCCAATCACTTAAGATGAAGAATAGGTTATCCTTGGCTAGGGGGAAGGAAAATTAGATAGAATGTGGGTACACCTTGGACAGTTATGAAGGAAGGCAGAGGGAACATTATAAGAAAAAGTGAAAATGGAGAAGCATGCAAAGTTGGGAGACTGTAAAGAGATCAGTCATATTGGAGAGGGCATATGGGACTGATACGAGAATAAGAACAACAAAAAAAGCCTTGTGGACACTTTTTCCCTCTAGTTAGTTAACATAAGTGTGTGTGTGTGTGTGTGTGTGTGTGTGTGTGTGTGTGTGTGTGTATCTGTGTATCTGTGTGTATGTGAGGGGCCAGATACATGGCCTGAATTTAGGCAGCTAGGTAGTGCAGTGGATAGAACTCTGGGCTGGAGTTGGGAAGACCTGAATTAAAATGTGACTTCAGATACTTACTAGCTATGTAACCCTGAGCAAGTTATTTAACCTGTTTGCCTCAATTTTCTCAACTTTAAATGGGGATGATAACAACATCTACCTCACAGGACTGTTGTAAGGATCAAGTGAGATGATATTTGTAAAGTACTTAGCACAGTACCTGGCACATAGTAGGGACTCTATAAATGCTTATTCCCTTCCCTTCCACCTTGTACACTTTTTCTCTACTATGTCTATTGAATTATTCAGTCCAGCTGCTGAGAGTACTGAATTGTAAAGCTTGAAAGAACCTAGTGAGCCGGACATACACAAAATAATTGTTCAAGTAGATGAAAGAAGTAAACAAAGTGTTATGAGTGACAGCTCATGGGGTTGGGGGAAACAGTTCTGTTTGGAGGTAAATGATTAAAGCAACGGGGTTGATGGTAACTGCTTTTCTGAGGACCAGCTAAAATGATTAGGACTTAGTCTGGAAAGACAAAGCTTAAGAGAGGATATTATCAAAGTTTATAAGGCTTACTGTTTAGGATAGGGTGAACCCATGGACTTGTCAACCAGATCGCTTCCTGTGTTGCCTCCCAGCCATGGCTTCATTTTCCCACCATCCATCTCTCTCCCCATCTGGAATCTATGACTTCACCACTGGCCCTTTCCCTTCTCCCTCCTTCCCCCATAAGCAAACCTTTTGCTTTATTTTGCAGGGAACCAGGCCAATATACCAATCTGACAATTCTGCAGTCTCCTTGCCATACTCTTCATGCCCTCCCAGCCACTCCTTTTCCAAAACTCATTTCTGTGTTATCTTCTTCCATTAGAATATAAGCTCCTTGAAGGCAGAGACTCTTTAATTTGCACTATTTTCTTATTTGAACCAAGACTTAGCACAGCATGTGACGTATAAGAGGTGTTTAATAGCTGTTTTATTTATCATCTGTCTGTGTATATCTTTGATCATCTGTATATTTATCTGTCTCTGTTTATATATTTATCTTTGTAGTTATGTAGCTTTCAGTTGTCTATCACTGTATGTATGTATGCATGTTAATATGCATCTATTTTCTTACCTGCCTACCTATCTATTTGGATACTACAACCCTGGGGCACCCCTCGAAGTTTGAAAAAGAAATTTTAGGGCAAATTAAAGTAAAGGTTCTTCAACATAATGAACGGCTAATGAACTTACAGATCTTAGTACCCCAAAGGTGGCATAGGTTAAAAATAAAAATAGGCTTAAAAGAGGCTTAAATAAATTCATAAATTCCTACTGCCTTCCATATAAGGCCTTTCTCTCTCCCTTAGCTGTATTGTCATTCCCTCTTGGAATATGAACTCCTTGAGGGCAGAGTGCTTTTGCCTTTCTCTACCCTACCACCATTGTGCCTGCCTCATAGTAAATATTTAGATGCTAGTTCACTGACAACTGGCTCACTTCTACTACTTACAGTTAGAACAGTAGAATTCCTCCTTGGAGATCTCTACTCTTCTGAACACAAATCAGGGATCAAGCCCCTTGTGCACACATTCCACTAGAAGAAACCATAAGGCCAAGTTTCTTTACCGTTTTTTTTTGTTGCATGGACTCCTTTGGAAGACTTGGGAAACCATGGATCCCTTCTCAGAATAATGTTTTAAAATGCATAAAACACAAAGGAAATCAATCATATTGTAATGTGGTTATCAATTTTTTTTTAAAGTTTATGGGCTTCAGGTCAAGAACTCTTGTCCTAGGGAGATACATGAGCTCATGCAAGTGGGAAGAAGATTGTAAACTCCTTGAAGCCAGGAGTTGTCTTTTGCCTTTTTTAAAAAAAAATTTTCCCCAGTGCACAACACAGTGCCTGGCACACATTAGACACTTAAATATTTATTGATTGAAGGAATTAGAACCAGAAACAACCAACAATGCTAAGCTCCACTGGAGTTCTTAACCTTGTCCAAGTCTTTTACTTATGAAACAAGTTGGGCCAGGGACCTATAACAGAGAGTAAACGCTTTATTGAGTAGCTTCAAAATTTCATCTGAGGTAGGTGAAATGTTCAAACCCAGATCTTTTTGACTCCAAGTCTAGCTCTTTCTCCATTTCCCTCAGGTCTTCCAAACTTCAAGATCAGCCCTCTACCCATTACATTATGCTGCCTTTCTACCCATTTTTGCTACATTTATCTTACACATATCTTAGTATTCAAATCCTTGATTTGTCTCTCTCATCCTTACTACATAGAATAGAGGTTCTAAGGCTAGAAATATGGAGAACATTACCAGGCCTACATATTGAGAAAGAATTCCAAAAACAATTAGAAAGCCCCAAACCTTGGCTTACCACAGAAGGGTACACATCTCTCCAAAGAACAAAAGGGAATTTCTTGGTTTCTGCTCTCTGTACTTTGCCCAGTTCCTGAAGCTTATAATTTTCTTGCTTGTGACAGTGAAAGAGGTAGGAGATATTTTAGACCGAAAAAGAAAAAAAGGTTCTCATAGCACAGCTGACAAGAAGATCGATGAGCTTAGTTGTTGGTATTCACCTGGACAGTTCGTTTTAATTAACTCTTATCTGGAAAAGGTTTTCATTCCCAGAGCCCCTCAGCCTTGCTTCTTTCCCCTCCCCGTGGTCTCTGTCTTTCAATCCTGCCCTACCACTTCCTCAGCTCAACAGCATATGGAACAGAGATTTCTTAAGCCTCCTTCTGGATCATTTCATCATATTAAAGGAGGATGTTTGCTTCAGAGCAAGTTAAGACTCAGCTTCAGCATGTACCTCCTCCATGATGATCACTTTTCGGGAGGCTGTAGGGAGCAAAGTTTCACCTAAGTGGCTTATAAGGGAAGGGGAGGAAAGGGAAGGGAATAAACATTTATCTAGTGCTTACTATTTGCCAGGCATTGTGCTCAGCACTTTTAACATATATGATCTCCTTTGATCCTCAAACATCCCTGTGAAGTAGGTGCTATTATCTCCATTTTACAGCTGGGGAAACTGATTCCAACAGGTTAAATGACTTGCCCAAGGTCATAGAGCTAGGAAGTGGCTGAGGCCATATTTGAATTCAGGTCTTCCTGACTCCAGGTGCAACACTCTATCCACTGCACTACCAGCTACCTCTAAGATCTAATGATATAATTTCTGGTTCTATAAAAGAATCATAAGGCTATCTAACCTTAGAACTGAGAGGGTCTTCACAACCATCCATTATAATCCCATATCTAAAGCTTAAATTCTCTTTACATCATCCCTAATACCTGGTGGTCATCTGGTGATGAGGATAGCACTATGACTCACTTATGAATCATCTTTCCTCCTCTGGTTTCCTATAGCCCGTAGAGTCATTGCTATATTATTTTAATGCTTAATTATGTGACTCATGAGATATTTCACGTGTTAGTTTTGTCTCACCAGGAAATTTGAATCATTGAATCTCAGAGTTAGAAGGGACCTGGGAGATTATCCAGTCCAACCCCCTGGCAGATGCATGAATTAATCTAGGCTTCAAATGAGCCCCTTTCTTTCTTTCAGTTTTTCAAGTGAAATATGAGTAGGCATTAATCCTAAGGCAGCTGTTAGTTGAATAAAGAGCTCATTTGTAAGACATAATTTATTGTGATTCTTAAAACTCTTCCCTCTAAGTTCAGGCTGTCCTCACTATTAAACAGTTAGCAGTGCAAGTTAAACAAGTTCACAATTTTTGACAGACAGTAGTAATGAGAAAATGAAAAATCAAGAGATTCTCCTTTAAAATTTCAGTTAACCTTTGGTCTTTTTTTCATAAAAGTTTAAAGTTATGGCCACCTGGCATACAGTATAAGGCTTGTTTTTCTCAAGTTAATTCAATTCTTAGAGAAATTTCGTACAAGGAAAACAGTGGCTTAGATTTAGTTTTTGCTAAGTAGGCCTCAGGCCAAGACGTAAAGGAACAAATGGCTTAATTTGGCTGATAAAATGATGGTCATATACAGTAATCCAAAGAATCATCCAAAGAAACATTAAAGCAAGGAGGACAGTGAAACTTTAGCAGTCAATTACAGGAACATGGCAGTTGTGGGGAGGGCAATCCTTCACTTAACTATCTTTGACAGATAATTACGGTAACATTTACATAGAGAGTTATGCTCACAAAGTACAATTATGGTCATCATCTTATTTCATCTTCACAGCAAATTTATGAGCTAGAATAGTGTAAGTATTGCTTACCCCCATTTTACAGGTTAGGAAACTGAAGCTTATAGAGGTGAAGAGATTTCAGTTCTCAAAGTCATCTAGCTGATCAGTGGTGGGAGACACTCCTGGAGCCCAAGCCTTAGGATTCCAAGTCCCATCCTTTTTTAACTCTTTTACTCTGTGGTTCAGGAGTTCCATTGGCAACACTTGAGTAGCAAACCTTTGAGCAGTTATTTTGTTATCTCTGGTAGTCATTTAATACAAAGTAATTTAGGGTTTTCATTTCATGATTTACATAGGCTCATCGAGCAAAGTATTAGCTTGGGAGTTTCTATCCCAATTCTTATTAACTAAATTCAGTAGCCTTCCATTTAAAGGAAACTGCTCAGGCCAACCATTATCACATCATTCCTCTCTGGGCTAGTGTTGCTGACCCTCCTGACTTCTTTCTCCACCAAGTTCCTCTCCCTACCGCTTCTCCCTTTCAGCTTCCTTTTACATGTTGTGTTTCCTTGTTAGAATGGAAACTCCTTGAAGGCAGGATTGTCTTGAAAAAAAACAACAACACTTTTATTTGTACTCACAGAGCTTAGCACAGTGCCTGACATGTAATAAATTCACAAATGGTTGCTGACTTGACTAGCCTGCCTTTGAGTTATGTAGTGTGTAATCTATTTTAGAAGCTAACTCAAACGATTTGAGAAAATAAATATGATACCATGTTTGCAAATAGACTAAACTTATTTCATGTTTAATTTGTATGCACATTTAACGTCTTTATCATCACCCTTCAGAATCTTTCATTTCTCAGGCTAATTAATGTTTATTTATGTAGTATATATAATCCTCATTACTTGACCTCCTGTATTCCCATTTTGAGAAGAAAGTCAAGCAAAATGTTTTCCCTTCTCTCTACCTTTCTTTCTCTAACCCCCCTTTTCCTGCTTCAAAACTTCCCTGACTTATAGCACAGGTTCCTTTGTAACTACATGACTATCATTCTTTCAACATTTATTGCACACCTATTGTGTACAAGGTGGTGTGCTAAGTATTGAGGGGTATATAAAGTTGACCAAGATTCAGACCATATCCTCAGAGAACTGATAATCTAGAAGAGGAAATCAAGCAGTGTCAAATATCAAACATGATTATAAAAACAACTGACATTTATGCAGTTTACAAAGGACTTTGCATACATTATCTCATTTGTACTCATGAAATCCCTATGAGCTAGGTACTTTTTTGGAGGGAAATATTCAGAGCTCTAATACTTCTAATACTTTTAATACTTACTACCTGTATGCCTTGTGTAATTCACAAGCTCCCTGGGCCTTGGTCTCTTCATCTATAAAGTGAGATGATTAATCTAGATGACCTGTGAGGTTCTTTCCATTTTTAGAACTATGACCTTATTGATTAAGCCCCATGAAATTCCCTGTACTTACAGTCATTAAATTAGAAACTTGCCTAGGGGCACCAAGAGAGTAAGTTGACTTGTCCAGAGTCATGGGGTCAATGTAGGTCAGAGGCAGAATTTGGATCCAGGTCTTCCTGATCCATCAACTATCTGTCGAATATGCTACTAAACTGTCTAGCTTCTCTCTGATCTGGATAAGACCTAGAATTAAAAAGCTTTTAAACATTTCTCTTTGGGGATAAGTTTTGTTCCTGTAACTCAATAAATATGGAGTTCCTGCATATTATTAGGTCTATTTCATGCTAGACTTTGTAGAGGGCACAAAAGAACTTAGAATCCAGTTACATGATAAAATGTAAACATTTCAAAGAACCGGGGAACCCAGGGAGAATCCAGGAAATGAATTAATTACCAAATCGTGTCATTTTGACCTCAGATACTGGAGGAGTTTAGAGAGGGAAGAGATCAATTAAAGCAGAAAGCATCTCAGACAAGATTTCAAGAAGCAGGGAAGGGTAGCCTAGGCAATAAGTTAGGTCTTGAAGACTGAGGAGGTTGGAATACTTGTTTTCATAAAAGGAATGCATTTTTTCCTTACTGAGGCAGTTGAGTTCAAAGGTCCTAATATCGTATGGGCAATGGTAGAACCACAGATTTAGAGCTGGAAGGAAACTTAGAGGCCATTGAATCCAACCTCCTCCTTTTACAGATATGGAAACTGAGGCTTTGTGAGGTTAAGTGACTTGCTCATGATCACACAGCTAGGATGCATCTAAGGTAGGATTTGAACTCCAGTCTTTGTAATCACAGGTCCACTATGCCACAATCCCTTCTAGCTCTATGATTCTCAGATTCTAAATTAAAGAGGCGCAAAAAAAATTGTATTGGGAAGGACAGAAGGGAAATAGAGAAAGTCCATGCTCATGATTTTACTTTGGCTCCAACTGCCTCTCCTTGGAATTCCTTCTTCCTCATATCTTCCCACTTCTGTAATAGAGAGGGCTCTCACTCTTCCATTTTGACTTCTTAGTTTTGATTGTTAGTCTTCTCCTGTAACTGGCTAAATTCAATAAGGTATAAATCCAGCTTTCACTACTGTTGATTATCCTCCTTTTCCGGGTACTACTCTCCCCTCTTTCCTTCTGAGAAACCACATTCTCTTGGTTCTCTTACCAAGTGCTCCTTCTCTAGCTCTTTCACTGCTTCCTCTTCAATCACCAGTTTATTAAGTTCCTACTATGTGCCAGGCATCTTTATAGCTGCTGGGAATACAGCTTACATTTTGTGGAAAGAGACAGCAAGTACATAAAAAAGAATACACAAATAAAAACGAGGTAGTTGAATACAAGGTAGTTAGGGAGGGAGGGCACTAGCAGTTGGGAACTGAGGTTGTTTATCCTGGAGAAATCTCAAGAGACACCTGATATCTGTGTTGAAGTATTTCAAGGGCTCTCATATGGGAAAGGGCAGCTAGATGGGATAGTAGATAGAGTCCCTGGCCTGGCACCAGGAAGACTCGTCTTCCTGAGTTCAAATTTGACCTCAGATATTTACTAGCTGTGTGACTACCTTTGACAAATCCCTTGGTTTCCTTATCTGTAAAATGAACTGGGGAAGGAAATGGCAAAACATTTCAGTACCTTTGCCAAGAAAACCCAAAATGGGGACATGAAGAGTTGAACACGACTGAAGACTGAACAACAACACATGGGAAAGAGATTAAAAAACTTGTTCCATTTAAACCCAGAGGGTAGATGCTGCAACAGCGGGTTGCAGCTGATAAGAGGTAAACTTAGACTCCATGTTAAGAAAGATTTCTTAATAATTACAGCTGTCTAAAAGTGAAATGGGCTGCCTCTAGAAGTGGTGGTTCCCCCCTTCTTTGAAGTTCTTACAGCAGTCTAGATAACTACTTAGCATAGTACCTGGCACATGATAGGTATTTGATAAATGTTGATTGATCGATTGGATTCTTCTTAGGATGTAGGTTGGACTAGATGGCTATAGTTTTAAACTGTGATTCTGTTACTCCAAAATCTCTATTTCCAGAGAATACTTCTCTCCTAAACTCCAGATCCTTAGCTACAACTGCTTAGAAGATATCTGCACCTGGCTGGCTGTCCCAATGACACATCATGTTCGACATCCCTGAAACTCAGCCTGCTATCTTTGCCCCCCAAACCTGCTTGCACTTATTACTTCATTGTCTGTCTGTGGAACCACCATTTACCCGGTTTTCTGTGTTTGAGATCTTGGTACTAAACTCCATTGTAGGTGGAACAATGGATGGCATACTGGAACCAGAGTCAGGAAAACCTCAGTGCAAATCTGACCTCAGATTAGCAGTGTGACCCAGGGCATGTCACTTAACCTCTGTTTGCCTCAGTTTCCTCAACTGTAAAATGGGGATAATAATAGCACCTACCTGTCAAAGTTGTAAGGATCAAATGAGATAATATTTATAAAAAAGTGCTTGGCATATAACAGTGCCTGGCATATAACAAACACTCATTCCCTTCCTCTTCCCTTGTCCTTCATGTGCAGTTGGCTACCAAGTACTCTCAATTGTATCTCTAATATTTCTCATATCTATCTCTTTCTCTCTATTTATACTGTCACCATTCTAATACAGATCCTCAGTGACACTCTTCTGGGCAGTTGCTTCTCAAAGTATATTCCCGATTTTATTCTCTTTATCACTTCAAACCACCCTTTACTCTCCACATAAAGTTTTTATATGCAACTGCTTTAACTAGAAGTTCCTGGGGCTTTGTTCCATTCCTTGAAAGTGATGTCATCCCCAGAAGTGGCCCTATCCCCCAAGGGGCCCAGCCTCCTGGTGTTTTGGCCTTCACTTCTCCTCTCTCCTTCCACAGGTTAGTGCCCTGAGATCTCCTCCACAGGCTGGTGTTGGGGTTTGCTGCCCAGATGCCCATAGATTTGAGAGCATATTTAGTATTTAATTCCCAGGTCAGCCATGCTCATTCTCACTCCTCTCCTGATTCCACATCTGACTCTTCAGGCTTCTGCATGTTGCAGCAAGCTTCTCACCCTGGACTGCAGTCCCTTCCTCCTCTTAGTTTTCCTCTTGCAATATTCACTTTTGGGAAGAGCCCAGGTCAGCCATGTTCATTTCTTCTTCTCTCCTGAACTTCTCCAACCCTTTCCCCACCTTTCTCACATTTTTCTTCCTCCATCTTTCAGCTTTACTTTATGTGTTGTCTTCCCTTAAAAGAATATAAGCTTTTTGAGGGCGGGGGCTTTCTTTCTTTCTGCTTTTATTTGTATTCCAGTATTTACCACAGAGTTTGGCACATAGTAGCACTTAATGTATGCTCGCCATTGTAACGTTTGTTGTTCTTGCTGTCTCAGATACTGAAATTACCATCTATGGACCTGATCATGCCAAGCTTCTTAAATTTCTGTGGCTTCTTATGACCTACTGTATAAAACCCAAATTCCTTTGCCTGGATTGTTCTCCTTCATCCTTCTCAACTAGCTGAGTTTGCATACATCTTTGAAAGCCAAATTCAAATGTCATTTCCTCCATGGAGTCTTCCTGCATCTCCTGCAGTTGGCTGGAACCTTTTCTCTCAGACCTCACATGGCATTTTGTGAAGACCTCTTCAATATACTCTGTGTTATTTAGTTTTATAGTTATTTGTGCCTTTGTCATACAAGGAAAAGTCTCTGGTATCACAAAGAATAAGGCAGGATTACTGCCCAATAACCAGAAATTCAACAGTTAGTAAAATATCATTTAATTAATATAACTATTTTTATTCTTATGTCTGAAGGTCTTTGCTGATTGTCAGCCTGAGCCTACATTCTAAGTTTTAAAATTTTTAATTTTTCTATTCCAAACTTTCTTCCTGCCATTCAAGCTATGGGCAAAGGCCCACCATGAGGGTATTGATTTTTATTATTAATTTTTTTCTTTAAAAATTTTTTTTTGTGAGTTCTACTAGACTACAGACCTTTGAGAAGGCAGGAACCATGTTTTATATTTTTCCTATAGCCTAGCATGGAGCATACTTAATAAATATTTATTGGTTTATTGAATTTAAGTGAGTCAAAGAGAGTCAGCTGTGGTTGGAAATCTTTGTTTCCTTCTACTGCTTTCCTTTCATTTCATATAGAAGAGCAGTAGGGACAGTGAGGAAAACCGATTACGAAGCAGACTGTCTTAGCACAGTATCTGGCAAATAGTAGCAGGTTAATAGATGCTTCTTGACTTGGCTTGACTATAAGAAAGAACTCCCTGTCCAAAAGAGGGTGTTCTTTCAAAGGAGGTAGTGTGTGGCCCATCATTGGATGGTTTTGAGCAGAGGATAGCTGACCACTTATCAGGGAAATTGGAGAAAGAATTCATGCCTTCTGGGAAGTGTAGGCCTGGATGACCTTGGAGGTTCCTTCCAATTTTGAGATCTAGAATTGTATGATATCAGTAGAAACAAAATGGTAGTTTCAGTTAGTTCCCTATTAGTGTGAATAATGAATCCCTTGGAGTGGTCACATGTATTCATATCTGCACTGTTTGAAGTTATAATCATGTAAAATATGGTAATTGGTTCCAGTCTGATGGAAATATTCAGTGCAAATTCAAATAATTTGGATTTTCTTCACAGGGTTGATTATTTGCACTAATCAGAGCCTAGCTGTATTTCAGTCACATTGAATCCGTGATGACAACAGACGTTGTAAACAGTGAGGAGTAAAACAGCTGTACCATGAAAGTCTATTAGGTGCAAATGGGCCACATGTGCCCTCTAACCAAGCTGCCAGGGAACAGGCTGTCAGGACTGTCATTAGCACCTGCTGTAGGTGGGGGACATATGGAGAATGAAATCCTTTGCTGGGTCTTCTAGTTATCTTTTAGCACCTTTGGGGAGCCTTGATAGGCAGTTGCAAAGTGGTGAGAAGGAATCTGGGAACTGGGGTCAGATGGACAAAAATAGGGTGGCACCGTGAAGTCGGTACTAGTATTTTGGCTTCTGTGATATTTGGAAATATTGGTTGAAATTCCAGAGGAATGTTAGAAATACTCCAGTGGGTATGTTCAGGAAACCAAGGTTGGTGAAGAATATAATTTGGCTTTCAGCATATAAAAGATAAAAGGGCAAGTCAGGCCTGACCTGGTTTTGTGAGTCCCACTTGCTTTGTGTTATTCCATAACAGAATATACATGTTCCAGAACAGGAGGCAGATTTTGCTGGAATATGAAGAAGCATTTCCTAATGATTCTAGTTGTCCATAAATGGAATTGGCTACCTTTTGAGGCAGCCTGGTAGTTCAAGGTAAGAGTGCTAGACCAAGAGTTAGGAAGGTGGGTTAAAATCTAGCCTTAGACACTTATAAGCTGTGGGACCCTGAGTAGATCACTTTGTCCCTCTTAGATTCAATTTCTTTAACTAGAATGGGGATAATAATAGCAGTTACCTCCCAGGGTTGTTGTGAGGGTCAATGACATAACACATGTACAGTGCTTTGCAAACCTTTTGGGAGCTATATTATTGGTAGTTATTATTGATAAAAATAATTCTAGTTATATAAGGTCACTTAAG
Organism: Trichosurus vulpecula; assembly: GCF_011100635.1. Classification (NCBI taxonomy): domain Eukaryota; kingdom Metazoa; phylum Chordata; class Mammalia; order Diprotodontia; family Phalangeridae; genus Trichosurus; species Trichosurus vulpecula. Next base: position 108,169,796 of record NC_050574.1, read on the forward strand.
TGGTGAAATAGATAGAGAACTGGGCCTACAGTCAGAAAGACCTGAGTTCAATTTAGTCTCAGACACTTATTAGTTGTATGACCTTGGGCAAGTCACTTAACCCCTGTTTGTCTCAGTTTCTTCATCTGCAAAATAGAAAAAATAGCACCTCATTTCCAGGGGTATCGTGGGGGCCAAATGAGATAATAATGGTAAAGCACTTTAGCACAGGGTATGGCACATCGCAGGTACTATATAAATATTATTAATAATGATATAAATGATATAAATATCATTAATAATGAGTTCCTAATTCTTTTAAGTGGAAGCCTCAGGTAGGGAGGATATTTGATGATTTCTGAATTCTCTTTCAACTCTGAGATTCTATGAATTCTATGAGTGATTTAATGATGCCTAGAAATTACAGTTTGTTTTGAATGTCAGCTGTCTTGAATTAATAGTGTGCCGTTCCCAACTGCCTGTGGGCAGCCAGCTCTAATCACAGGTGACCCAGTTATTTACCAGTGGAAAGAGTAGAAACAGGTGCACTAAGACACTCAGACTCAGCATCACGGGCTCCTTTGCTGAGTCTTTAGAGCCATCAGGACAAAGAATAGCATCCATCCCGGTCCTGGACATGAACCAGATACTTTATGCAGCACTTGGAAAGTATCCTATTAATGATAAGAGTTTGGGAAGAAAAGTGATTGGGAAAAATAAATTGGAAACACTAGCATTTGTTAATGCCCTTTCTTCCCAGACTTACTGACTTGACTTTCTCATGGAGAGAAGAGCAGCAGCTGCACTTCTGGCATTCTTGATCATGTAAAATTGTCATTGAGGTCTGTGGCCTTTCTGTAAGTTAGTAAGAGATTCAGGACAGAAGGAGCTAGTCCAGTCTGCTCTGAGTCAAAGGCCCCACATTGAAGCATTCATAATGAATCATTATCACAGCCTAGATACAGTACAAGTCTAACTTGAGAAGACAGGAAAGAAATAGAATTAACTCTGCTTGATTGCAGACTAAGGTTACATAATTTGTTTTAAAATAGCATTAAGAATTTCTGTAATTTGCAGGGTGAAATCCCAATAATTTCACTGATTAAGTTCTATTTTCCATTTACTTGTCCTAATCAAACAAATTGACTCTCTCTGCTAAATTTTAATATAATTTAGCCCTTTGGAGAACACTAAAAAGGAAAAAAGGTAATGTATGGCTTAATCAAGAAACAAGACCAGAAAACTAGACTCTTCCTTCCTGTTCTGAATTCTACCACAGTTCTGGCATGGGGAAGAATGCTAATATAACAGATCACCTGCTAACTCTCACCAGGCTGTATTTTCCTTTCTTACCACCAGAATATAACAGACCCAGTTTTCCATAGTAGATTTTTTTTATACCATTCATCTTAAAGGTAGTATTGTAATTACTAGAGAGGTTCACAATTTTTTTTGGAATAAAACACTCCTCATTAACTCTCATTTTAAAATCCTACCAATCCTTTAAAATTTAGCTATATGCTACTTCTCAGTGGTGCTTTCCTAGGACCTTCCAGTAAAGTTGGAAATGATTTTTACCTCCTCGGATCTCTTATAGCAATTTATTTATCCCTCTCTGATGTATCTCTTTTTTCTTGGGAGGTGGGTTATATCTAGACCTGCATCACTGAAGGCCTATGCCAGGATGAAAAAAATTTTTTGATGCAGATCTGCAACTTACATGCAACGTATAATCTTGGATTGCTGCCTGAGACACTGAAAGTCTAAGTGACTTGGCTGTGGACACATAGCGGTAGTTTTTGTCAGAGGGAGTGCTTGAATTTAGGTTTTCCTGTCTTCAAGACCAGCACCCTTTCTACCATACAATTTCCCCATGTTGCACTTTATATTTTAACTATTTGTGTATCTGTCTTATTTTCTCTTCTTTGTGTTAAGCGCCATGACTGGGCTGTCCTGGCTTCTATCTCAAACACTTGTTCATTAAGTCTGACATGAGAGCACAGAGCTAGAAGAAAATTTACCAGGCCACTGAATTCAAGCCCCTCGTTTTACAGATGAGGAAACAGTCACAGAAAGGGTCACACAGCCAGTAAGTGTCCGAGGCAGGATTTGAAATCATGTCTTCTTGAGCCCAAGTACAACATCTTATTTGTTATACCATGACTAGAACAGACCGTCCCCATGTGGGTAGTTAGGTGGCACAGTGGATAGAGTGCTGGACATGGAGTAAGGAAGCTGTTGTTGTTATCAATGTTGTTGAGTCATTTCAGTTGTGACTGAAGCACTTTGCCATTTCCTTCTCCAGCTCATTTTACAGATGAGAAACTGAGGCAGGTGGACCTGAGTTTAAATCTGGCCTCAGATAGTTACTAGTTGTGTGTCCCTAAGTCACTTAACCTCTGCCTGCTTCAGTTTCCTTAGTTGTAAAATGGGGATGATAATAACACCTCCCTCACAGAGTTGTTATAAGGATTAAATAAGATAACAATTGTTAAGCTTTCAGCACAGTGTCTAGAACATAGTAGGCACTTAATAAATGTTTCTTCCATCCTATTACATGGTGAATTCTCTCCCCTCCCCACCTTCTCTAAAGCCCAACTCAGATGCCCCCTATTCTGTTAAAGCCTCAAGAAAAAGAGTTTTCTCTTTAAGTAGCTTCTAGCTATTTTCTGGTCCCTCTTCTTCCCATGTCTCTTGTTCTTCCTTGCATCATGGTTACTGTTCCTTTTTCTCACTGCTGAGTCTGATGGAAAGCTCCTTGTATCTTTGTATTCACAGTGACCAGTACACTTAAAAAATGGCTTTGTGATTTCATCAATGTAGGGATCTCCTCCCTCCTGGATTACTTCCTTGTCATGGTGGAAGGGCTTGTGTAGCTCAATGAAACTATAAGCTATGGTGTGCAGGGTTACCCAAGAAGATCAAGTGATAGTGAAGAGTCCTGATGAAGGAAATGGCAAACTACTCTGGTATCTTTGCCAAGAAAACCCCATAGAAAGTATTAAAGTAATAATAGGTATGACACCAGAATAGCATGCTATGCTGTGGTCCGTGGGGTCACTAAGAGGCAGACATGACTGTATAACAAAACCAGGACCTTCCCATTTGGAAATGCTCTATATCAATGCAATTCAACAACTTGTCTGAAGCCTACAGTCTGAGAGAGTCGCCTTGGGGGTACTGAGCTCTTAAACATCTTGCCTAGGGCCACACATCTAACATGTGGTTAAGCCAGCCTTGAAGCTACGTCTTCTTGACTCCAAGGCCAGTTCTCTATCCATAAGCCAAGCTCTCCCTTGTCCTGAACTGAGTACATACTTCATGTTTATTGGATTGAATCGAATAGACCTTGTTTTCCTCTGGGAGCTATAGTTCTTAGCTAGTTCCCATTAGTGTGAATAATGTATCCAGTGAAGTAGCCACATTATTCGATTTGTACTGTGTATTTCCATTGAGCTGGAGCCAATGACCATATTTTAAATAATTGTAACTTCAAATAATGTATATTTCAATACATGTGACCACTTCATGGGATTAGTTATTCACACTAATTGGGACTTAGTTGACAAATATTTGTTGAATTTGAATTTGGAACTGGGTGAAATTTACTTTTTTGGTAAAAATACAGTTAATTGTCTTGAAGGGGAACACAGTTTTTGGTAACTTTGTGTTTTATTATTAAATCTTGCTCATTGAATCCCATTGGTTCATGTTGAGTATATTGATGGACTGCTCCAGAGAAAAGAGTTAAATGTTCTTACAACCATGACTCTATGTCCCTTTTCTTCTTCATATTGGTGAATTGGTGAATGAGACTGTTTTTTTAACCTACATATGCCATGAACTTTAATTTTCTGTAAGAAAAAGAAAGCTATTTTTCATAAAATATCCCAATATAATTTTGTTTCTTTGCCAAGACTGCACAAACAAGAAGATTAAAAATATTTTTCTTAGCATATTAGCAATATATTCCTTATTCTAAATGTCTGACACTTGAAATACAAGACTTTCTATTGAAGGATTTATCAGTCCTCCCAAGGATTTAGAATTCTTTTCCATTCCAAGTCCCAAGTATAGATGAGTCATCCATCACATAAAGCTCCGAATCTGGAAGACAAATTATTCCCCAAAGTTGGATACTTTTCTTTAGTCATTCCTAGTAGCCCAGTAAATATTATTCTGCAAATTTGATGGGCTTTCAAACCACACTATAACTTACAGAGGTTGGAAACAAGAGCACATGATAATTAGTTGGAAAGCTATCTGGAAAAAATAGAAACTAACATGGAAAACAATATTTGGAAAGGAAGTAGGTATTAGAAACACACACACACACACACACACACATATTTAAAGCTAGACTTTTTGGTACTGATAGATAGTTATGCAAATAGTAGCTATTGACTGGGTCTCCCAAAAGGCAACGTGTAGACTAGACACAACAATCACTTTGATTTTATTTTGATGCAAGATCAGAGATTTAGAAGTGGAAGGGATCTTCTACTAGGCTGTCTGCTTCAACCTCTGCATTTTACAGATGAGGAAACTGGGGCCCAGAGAGATTATATGCTTATCCAAAGTCATGCAACACTGGAGCAGGGCTTTGCGCCCATGTCATCTGACCCTGTATCCAAGGCTTTAGCCATTGCATTGCACTGTTCTTTTTTACACTTATTTAGGGTGGGAAGGAGGGGGAGGAATATCTGAAAAGGGAAAGAATATCAGAAAGTCTCCAATGAAAAGCAAGCCCCCTTTCCCTAGTCCCAGCAAATACAGATTCATTTGCATTAAAACAACAAACTCTTCTTTGGGGATGCAGGTGTATACTGAAAGGGTTAGAAAAGCAGTCATTCACACACCAGTGTTACTATTTTAATCAGATCAATGCCTACCTGGGATTAATCTGAATGGGAAGCTCCTGGGAAAGATCCTTGGAAGGAAGGAGAAGGTGTAATTTTAGTATATGGGACAGTTGGGTGTTGAGTATGAAGACCAGGCTTGTGTGTGATAGAAGACTGGGGAGAGCAGTGTGATGGATCCACTGGGGGCAAAGGAAAGGAGAATGAAGGTAGGAGGAAGCAAGAAAGAACTTAGTCTCATTTGTGATTTTTCCTGGGGTCCTAACTAGGGGTAGTGTGCCATTGAAAGCCTTCTGTGCTTGAACTGTCACTTATCAATGCTTGAATTATGATATTGGGTCTTTTAAGACCCAACATAAATGCCGTCCTGTCTATACAGATTTTCCAGGTCCTCTCAGCTTGAAGTGATTATTCCTTCCTCTGAGTGTCAATAGCATTTTTCTTGCCTTTCTCACTTTTATATTTTACCTTGAATTATGGTAACTCATGTATATGTCTCATCTCCCCTACTAGATTGTAGCTTTTTCAAAATAGAAATTGTGTCTTATTATTGTATTCTTCTTAGCACCCAGCCCAGTGCCTTGGATGAAATAGATACTCAATAAATGTTTGCTGAATGCATGATTGTCAGGACTTATTTGTGAGGCTATAAACCTTGGCTTACTCCCATTTGAGCCATTCAACCCAATCCAAACTTTACAATTCAGCCTAGTGCTTCCCTATCCAGTCTCATTTGTCTTCTCCCCTTCATCCCAGGGAGAGGGAAAGAGAAGAAGAGAGAGGAAGAGGGGGCATTAGTTACTGTACAAAAATAAACTGGGTTAGATGCCTATCTCAAACTAGGTCATCTTTGCCTTGGGTCCCTCTACTAACTACTTCCTACTCCTCCAATTATGAGTACTTGTGGACTTCCTGTGTGTAGGACATCAGAAACCTATGCCCATGGCACTTAGTCTTACTTGATGTCTGATTACATGGAGGAAGCCATGTAAGGAGAATTCTAAGTTGACTATTAGGAAAAGCTTCTGAGGAATAAGAATCGATATTGAAGAATTTTTCTTCTAATCATTTAGTACAGTTACTATATCTTTGGCTTGGCCTTGATAGACAGAAAGAAGTGCAAATCTGTATCTACTGAGGTCTAGACTCAGTTCTAAACTGATTTCTGGGTCTAACTTATAGTTTCCATAGACCTTTCTAGGTATAAATTATATTTGTCACTGAATCATAGAATCTTCACAATGGTTGAGATCTCCCAACACTACTGTATCTTGCTTCTTTGCCAGTTTTGTGATATGTATTGGGAACCCATCCATTTCCTTCATCTAGTGAGAGTGGTCTATAGGATAGACTCATATAGTGATATCATTTATGTTTCTCTTTCCTATTATCCTTACGCAAATGCTTTTGAAACAGAGGTAAATCAGGAGTGCTTAATAAGTTCACCAATTAGCTTGGCTTCTCTTTTGGAAGCAGATGAAGGGCATCTCTCCATGTAGCTTAAGCATACTCACTGGCATCTTGCTGAAAGCACACAGGAAATTCTTCTGATCAGTCTCCTTTCACTAGGCTGCTTCCAAGGTGATTGACAATGGAGAATCCCAGGAGATAAGACTTTTTTTGAATGAGTTACCCTGTCCTTTGTATTTATGTAGACTAAGGTGATGGACACACTGGGTTTCTTTGCAGGACTTTTTCTTTACCTTTCCTCTTGTACCTTCTTCCTAAAGTGTGGCTAACCTTTGCCTTGCGTCCCTCTACTAACTACTTCCTACTCCTCCAATTATGAGTGCTTGTGGATTTCCTGTGTGTAGGACATCAGAAACCTATGGGAAGCTGCAGGTATTTGACCAAGTGGTCCAAAATTGCAGAGGGGAAATGGTTAAGGATGTCATATTCCTGTATATTTTATGTATATACCCTTCCATTCCTGTACTTGCCTTCAAGGTCTCATCTGTAAGTCATGGTAATATCTTTAAATTCATAGCCACCCCCTTTTGCTAAAATTTCAATTTCAAATGATAAATTACCCATGCCTCTGTTCATTGGCATATAGATATATAAGGCCATAAATTTTGTCCCCAATTCTATAGTATCTCAAGTGAATTACTGGGCATCTCTTCTATTGTTTTTCTTCTTTCTGTATTGTACCTGATATCCTTCATGGTAGATAATTTTAAAGGTGTTTATCTATAATCTTCTCCCTTCTCTAAGTTTCAAAAGCAAATTAAAAATGTTATCTAACTTATTCATAATAATAGTAATACTTGTACCTCTGTGAAGGTTTAAGGACTTAAGTGAAGGTAGTCCATTTAATAATACTACCAGAAAACATGAGAGATAGTGTAGTATTACTCTGGGGATCTGGTTTTAAGTCCTATTCTGACATCCTCTAGCTGCATAACCAGAGGCAAGTCACATAACCAGTCAGGACCCCAGGAAACATTGAAGACTCTAGGTTCTAAGTCTGTTGCTGACTGGAATTCGTGGTGGTACTGATTGACACAATGGGGATTTCCAACACAGATGAATTCACAGTTCTAGATAAAAAAAGATTCACTGTAAAATCTAAGACATTTTTAATAGGGATTGAAACATGAATTTGAATGTCAGCTTTTTATATACAGGTTAAATCCAGGAGGCAAAGATTGACTTTGGGGTATAGTCTGTGGCTGACATGGAACACAATTAATACCTGACCTCTGCTAGAAGGGAATGAACTGAAAAAGAAAGGGGAAAAAGGCATATTTCTATGCAAGATCAATTATAAACCTGCTGAACTCTAACTTGCACAAGGCAAACTGCAGTGACCTCTATGCATACATAGTAAAAATGTTCCTGACCCTCGCACAGAGCTACAGTAATATATCCAATGCATTTTCTGCAGAAAATCAATGCCTTCCTGATGTCCTTCTAGCAGCAAGAAGCAGATCTTGTGCCTAGTTTTGTTTACTGTTTTCATCAATGATTCAGATGATGGAACACAGAACATGGACATTTAGTTCAGAGATAACACCAGCTTGATGCCTTGAAGGTTTGGATCAGAATTCAAAATAACCTTCATGATTTGGAGAAGTGCACAACAGAATGGGGGAAAGTTTGGACAGGCACAAATACAGTCAGAATGTCAGACTGCATAGAGCTCTGGCCTTAGAGTCAGGAAGAACTAGGTTCAAACTTCATCCTTGACACACACCGGCTATATGACCCTGGGTAAGTCACATCAGTGCCCTGGCCAAGTTGAAGTTGCCAGGGTGCAATGATGGAGTAAGTTTCTTCAGGAGGAGTTCCTTAAACCAGTGATATCAAAGTCAGATAGGAAAGAGGACCATTAACCCATACACAAGGATTGCTTCAGACTGCATATTGACTTGGTTTTAAAATGTAATATTAAAATAAAATGTATATGAGTAAAAAAGTAATATTATCTGGGTTTTATTGTATTTTTGTTAGATTTGTTAAATATATCCCAATTATATTTTAATTTGGTTTGGGCCTACTCGGGAGTGTTATGGACTGCATATAGCCCATTGTTTTGACATCTCTGCCTTATACTAATGAAATCACAGGTCTGGACAACCATAATAACACAAATGTTAGAATGGAATAAAAACCAAAAGAACCAAGGTCAGGAGAGAAAGTGACTTACTATACATGAGTATTCTACAGCTTGGAAGTCAGGGAGACAGGGTATCTAAGCATACGATCATCATCGTCATCGTCATCAGCAGCAGCAGCATAATAGTAATAATGGTAACATACAGTGTGTAATATTTCAGTTCTCAAGGAATCAAGATTTCATCTAAGCTTGACTGCATCCAGAAGAGGGTGGCCAGGGTTCAAGATCATGCTTTGGTTGAAGGAATTAGAAAGTTTGACCTGGAGAAGAGAAGACTTTCTGGTGATGGCATAGAGCATCACAGTTGTCTTAAGTATTTGCAAGCTGTAACCTGGAGTAGGCATAATGTATATATTTTTTTCTGCTTGGTCTCAGAGGGGAGAACCAGGAGTAATGAATGAACACTGTAGAAAGCAGACTTAATATTGATGCCAGGAAAAACTTACTGACAATTACAATCAAGTTAACACTTATTAACTGTGAAGTAAGTGCCAGGCACTGTGGTAAGCATTGGGTATACAAATACTAGCAAAAAGAGAGTCCTTGACCTTAAGAAACTTACTTCTAATGAGAGAAGACAAGATTTGATACAGAGCTGAGCAGGGAAGTGTGGTGGGGGAGGGATCTGCTTGGGGCCATGGTGTTGAAGAGTGAAGAATGAAGGATGGCCGCTTGGGCCCTTCCTCAAAATGGAGGAATTCGCCAATGGGAAAAGAGGATCACAGTGTGGACAGTGAAGACACCTGAGGCATGGTGGTGAGGACTAGAGAATGAATTTAGAGCTGTCTAAAAAATGGAATAGTGGATTCCCTCTAATTGTAGGTGATCAGATAAAGTTTGAACACACAAATGTGTGTGTGTGTGTGTGTGTGTGTGTGTGTGTGTGTGCGTGTGTGTGTGTTGTATAGTATAGTGAAGAGTCTTGTTCGTATATGAGTTGGAATAGATTGCTTCTAAGGTGCCTTGCAACTCTGAGATTTTGTGATATGTGTAGATATATATTCTACTACTGATATTGATCAAAACCCATAGTGGGGGACTAGGGTGCCAGAGAATTTCCTTGGGAATTAAAATTTTCCTGGACATACACTTCTTTCTCCTGGCTATTAGTTGTTATTTGTCTTTCATTTTTGAAGAGGACCAATGTGTATGAATTGTGTATGAATTGAACTAAAGTGAGGCAGAGTTGCACAAAGTTGTTAGCCTCACTTTCATTGAAGTCAGTGGCAGGAGGAAAGGATTCGGTGAATCACTTAGGCATCTTTGGTGTCTGACCAAGTTTTAAGTGCTCCACAGTGCCTACTTTAGTTGCCTTCGTGGGTGTTGGAACAAATTGTTTTCATCAACCCATTTTGCTGGGGGAAGTCATTACTCGCTTGGGGTAGACACCCCCAAGTTACCTATGGGTTTGAGGCCTGTCAGTTACCCTCAATTAGGTTTAGCCCTTCTGCTGAAATGGTTTACTAGGGTGTAGTCCCTGCACATGGTACAGCTTCTTGGAGCCACAGTGCCAGGTAAACACCAAAGGTAGGTGAGCAGCCCTGAAAAGAATTTGGCAAGCCCTCACATCAGAAGTGCTAGTTCTCCTTGAACACCCTGTACACTCCCAGACACATAGTAGGTGCTAAATAAATGCCCTGAAGGAGGTGCTGGGATGTGGATTGAGAAGGAGTTCAGCTGAATGGGTATTAGATGTGTGCTCAACTCTGGGCTAGGAGTCATATACTGTTTTCAGTGCTGGGGATACAAAGAAAGGCAAGGAACTTGAGAAAAAAAAACAACAGAATGGGGAAAGAGGCTCAGAAAGCCTTCCCACTTCCATGGAGAACTGCCACCTGTTAGCATTGGGTCCCCACCTCAGGTCTCCCCCCCCATTTGGGCCAACCTCCCCTCCCCTCCCCATACCATAAGCCAAGACACCTATCTCTCCCCTTTAGGGGGTCAGGCCTATATCAACATCACTCTCTTGATGGCCCTAGGATTTCTTTCTCCATGCCAGAGTACATCAGAGACACAAAATAACCAACCTTCCCAGCACCCAATTGAAGCAGGCAAGGGCTGGTCTTTGCCTTTTGGGGATGAAAAAAATAGTGTGTTCTGTTTTCATTGGGGCCAACAATGGTTTGGGACCTTTTGGGCTGCAAGCTGGGAGAGTCTGTGGCTGCCTGTACCCCTCACTACCTCTTTCCCTGCAGCCCCATCAGCCTGCTGTCCTAGACTGTAATGGCCTTCTCTCTTGCTGGTCTATGTGGGGCTGGCCTTGGGTCTCTTTGGCTGCTTCCAAGCTGAAAGCCATATGAGGACTTCCCGGTTAGGAGGGAGAATCAGCAGATATGGCAGAGGTAGCACTATATCTGTTTGCCGGGAGGTGCAGTGTTGACCTGGTTCTGTTCCTCATACCACAGGGGCTGCAGATGCTTCTCTGTGGGACATCTTGGAAACACAGAAGAAGGCTGGAGAGTCTGTTTTTTCTTAACCCCCTTGATTTAAAGAAGAGCCCCAGAGAAGTCAGGGGCTTTGCCCAAGGTCATATAGCAAGTTGGTAACAGTGCCAGGGGTAGAAATCAGGCTGGATGATTCCTAGCACGGAGCCATTTCCACCTTGCCACCTGGTCTGTGCCAGCCACATGTGACAGTAGGATAGGTCCTTCAGGGCTGCTGTGGGATTCCCTGGGCAGGAAGAAAGCACATCCCTGGTGGCCCATGGCTCTTAGCCTTTGCACAACTAGATGGGCTGGTTCTGGGGAGACTCTGCCTTTCCCAAGGGAAGTGCCAGGGAAAGTTTACCCTTCATCCCATCCTTGGAATCTACCCTACTGGCTTTATAGACACAGTCTCAGAACGAGCCTGACACCCTGGGAAACTGAGGCAAGAATAGTATAAAGAGCCCTGGAATGGGTTTCTGGTCCTAACTCTGACACTAACAGCTGTGTGGCCTTGGGCAATTCAGTTTCTGGACCTCAGTGTCCCTCTCAGTAAGATGAAGGGGGCAGAGAGGTGACCTTTAAGGTCCTGGCCATTGTACTTAAGGCAAGATAGCCTTCCTCCCTTCCCCCTTTTTCCAGCACCTTCACTTAGTTCTAGTTTTAAAAATTTCTTGTTATGGCTCTTTTGTAACCCCTTCATGATTTACTAACTGGTTGAATGAGTTACTATGGCCCCCAAACTTTATCAGTTGATGTCTGCCTCTGTAGTGATGAGCCTCTTTGAATATCAGCAGGTTGGTCATCAGATGGCAGACAGACAGCTGGTCTCTGGTCACACATTCAAGCTTGTCCAGCTTGGTAGGGCCTGGCAGAATTTGAGATCTGTTGGCATTGCTTTCCAGATCCCAAGGTTATCATCAAACAACGATGAGGCATTGGAGTAAGACTTTAATGTGCATAATACATTTCTATGTTACAATAACATTTTACATCTCTATAGCAATTTACAATTTATGAAGTGTTTTCCCAGACATTAGGTGGCATGGTGCTTTAGTGAAAAGCACTCCATGCTCACAATCAGGGAACCTGGGTCTTAGTCCAAGCTCTGACGTTAAATTGTTTTGTGGCCTTGGGCAAGTCGATTAGCTTCCCTTGGCTTCAGTTTCTTTATCTGTGAAATAAGGAGTTAGAGGCGATGATCTATAAGGTTTTTTCCACAACTGTGATTCTGTATTTCCCTCTAATTGCTTGGTTCAGTAACCACCTTTCTTTTCAGATCTCACAAGGTATTTTGTTTTGTCCTTTTCTAATGCACTGGTCAATTGTGCACTGTGGTTATCTGTATCTGTGTTATATTGAGAAGTCGTGTGATGTCGTGGAAGGAGCTCTGCACTCAGCATCAGGAGAGATCTGGCTTTGAGTCTTGGCTCTAACATTTACTGGCCATAAGAATGTCACCTCTCTCAGACTCAACTTCTTTATCTGTAGGATAGGATAGGGATAGGGGCTGGATCTCTGATTCCGTGGGTAGAGGGACCTTCTTCTACCAGTGTAGAAGTGAACACCTTCCCTGCAATTTAGAGACATAGAGAGCTGCCTCGAGGAGTGAGACGTTAAGTGACTTGCCCAGCGTCATATAGTATGTGTCAGAGGTAGGACTTGAACCCAGGTTTTCTTGGTTTCAAGGGCAACTCTCTATCAGTGGATATTAGATTGTCTGTCTGTAAGATATATGTGTGCATAAATGCATGCATACATACATACATATATGTACACATGCGCACCCATTCACACATGCATACGACACATATGTGTTTATGTGTATACAGATATGTGCACAAGCATATATATGCATATACACAGCACACAGATCATATACACATGCATGTACATGCACATGTTATCTATATATTATGTGTTTATATGTATATGTACATATGCATGCAGATATGTGTGGGTATGCAAACTACTCAAGTATCTTTGCTAAGAAAACCCCAAATGGGGTTGCAAAGAGTTGGATACAATTGCAACGATTCAACAACAACAAAATACCCACAAACACACATATATGTACACACACACACACACACACACACATATATAGTCAATAGCTGATAAACATTTAAATGCCTACTATGCACCCGGCACAGTGCTAAGCTCTTTGTATATATGTATATGATACTTCCACTTCCTGCTTCACAAAGGTGTTTTGAAGAAGATATTTTGTAGGGCTTTATAAACATGAGGTGTAATTATTATCTCCCTAGATGAGAGTAAATTCCATGAGGGCAGAGATTTCTAAATTTTGCCTTCTTCGCAGAGTCTAGCGTGATACTTTAGGCAGAATAGACACTTAACAGATTCACTTAATAAGTGAATGTAAGTCAGCTGAAAGCTTCACATGAATTAATAGAGATAAATATATTTTAAGTGCTGCAGTATTGGTGATCACTTTGCCTTTATGGATGTGTTTGTGTTATTACTCTCTTTTTGCATCATTTTACAGAATGTCACATAATTGTTTTAAAAAATTTATCCTGCAGAATAGCCCCTGTAGGAGAGACCATTGATCTTAGAGTCGTGGAGTTATGAGTTGGAAGAGACCTCTCAAACCATTTGTTCTTCATTCTCTACATGTAATTTTCAGTGCTTCTTAAACCGTGGGTCATGACCCCATATGGGGTCACAAAAAATTTGGCAATAGTAAGAGGTTTCTGAACGTACAATGACCAAAAATGAATTCAACATCAAAAACGTTAATGAATCCAAGGTGTTTCAGGCAGCACTTGCTGGTGTTGCATCATGCAACTTCACTGTAGCCTTGGTTCTGAACACAAAAGTTCTTCCTCATGTCTGAAAGAAATCTCTCTTGCTGCAACTTAATGCCATCACCTCTTATCCTGCATTCTCAGGGAAAAGAACTGTGGTACCAGAGATCAAGACTTAGAGGAAGTACAAGAAAGAGATTTCTAAAGCCCTTGGAGCTTGGTTCGTTTCTTAGCCTACTAATCCTTAAGTAGTAGGGACCATAGAGCAGATGGATGAAAACAGGGGTGTGATAGAATCAGAATAACATATTAACAGAGATGAACCTTAACTAGAAGGTGATTTTCTTCCCTTATCTCCTTCCTATCCTCTTTCCTAACCCTGCCCCCCTGCCCACCCCCCATTTTGGGATTGTAGTTTATAGAAGTACCCAAGTTCATTTAATGGTGTTATTTTTAGACAAGTTAATCTTGCTGGAAAATTTCTAGCTCCAGAAAAAATAACTTCCTTAAGTTCGGTCCTATTAATCATGTTACAAACTTTTGACTTAGTATCATGTTAGTGGTGGACATTTGGGAAAAATTCTGCTGCCATGATCCTTATTTTAAAATGAAAAGTATAATAAAAAACCCAACTTTGACAATTAAGGAAAAGAATTTCATTTTAATTCTGTCATCTTAAGAGTGAGAGATGAGCATCCTGGCTATGGTTGCTGACATACTTATTTGCCATTACATAAGCTGGTAAAATATTCCTAGAAAATGCTTCGAACATATTTGATCTTTGGAGAGTTGGAAGATTAATGAATCTCATAAAAATGATAAATTAAGCACTTTGGAAATACATTTGCAAAATAAACCATCAAAGAATTAGAGTAAAGAAATATTAGGGCTTTGTAAGCCCTCTAATTACCAGGACCATAACTATGATTTCTATTGTACCAACCCTTCTATCCCAAGGAGACTTCGTAGAGTTATTTAGCAAATTCCATAGATGAGCAGGGTTCCCTTCCTGGATGTGATTGGGCATTCAGTAGTAATCAACTGACTTATTCCACAAAACATAGAAAAATAAGTTTAGAGAATTTTGTTCTAATGGAAAAAATTTCAATTTGCCCTCAATTTTTGTAGAAAAGAAATATTCTGTTTACTTAAGTCAATCTTAAGACTAACAGTGAAAGAAATGATTATTTTTCTATTATTAATAACCAAATTAGGATTGAGGTTTTTTTCCTTTCTATTTCCTCAGTTAGGGATAAGTCCTCATAGGTCAGTCAGTCTCTGAAGGACAAGGCTGATGATGAGATTGGCCTAATCCTCCTAGTATTGGGTGGCATCCCATCCAACTAAGAGAGTTTACTTCTGATTAAAGTGTAAAAGGAATCTAATCTAAGTGAATTGCAGCCTTAAAAGCAATAGGCTTATGTCCTTGAATGCCTCCCCCACGTCCACAGCCATTGTTCAACTTGAGTGGTCTAGGTGGAGATTGATTCCTATGTCTAGGTAGCTGAGTCTCATGATCAAGTCACAGTCTCAGCTAGAGGAGCTGCGGTCTTTTAGCCTATCTCCTTATTAGAAAAAGTATACCCATTCATTAATTGTTAACTAATCAGGGTTGATTTTCACCTGCCAAGGGCACCTCCTTTTCCAAAGGTATTTAAGCATTCAACCATCTCCATGGTTTTGTCTTTAGTTACCCAGAGAGACTACTGACCACCAATTTATTGATTATTTCTTAGCCTAATTAATAAATTGATTATTAATTATCCATAAATTTTGCCTCTTTGGCTTTTCATTCATTTCAACAGAGTGATAGCCTCCTTTTTTGCTTGAAAGTTGCACTGTTTTTTCCCATTTTACTAGCATACTGATTTTTCTGAATTTTGCAACCATTTCTTAGAAACATGCAATAATTACTGCTTTTTTGTGCTGTGAAACTAGCCTAGAGAACTAAACTAAGGTTTATAAGCCAATTGCTTACAGGAGCTTAGCACCTCCTTTGTAGATAAAGCTGGGCTCTCCTAGAGCGATCCCTGTTTTGCATTATAAGCCTTCCACAATCTGGCTCCAACCCACCTTTCTAGCCTTACCCTACATTTCTTGCCTTTATCCACTGCCTTATAGTCAATTGGCCTACTTCTTGTTCCCCCTACTTGCTGTTCTATCTCCTGTCCCAGTGCCTTCTCCACACAGACTGTCCCTTATGCCTCGCACATATTCCTTCCTCCTTTCTGCCTCTGAGAATGTCTGCTTCCTTCAAGGCTGACCTCATGGGCCACATCCTGATCCTTCTAGTTCAGAGTTTCCTAATCTGAGATTCATGGAGGAGTCCATGGATAGATTTCAGGGCTTCCATGAACATGGATGGGAAGAAAATTCTATCTTTATTTTCACCAAACTACCTGAAACTTAGCATTTCCTTCAATTATTTAAAAACATGGTTCCGAGGAGTCCATAGGCTTTCCCAGACTGCCAAGGGGACTTTGACTCAAAAAAGGTTAATAATCCTTTCTTTAGCTGCTAGTGCTCTCTCTCCTCAAACAATTGTGTATAAACTTGTTTGGTTCAGTCAACAAGCATCTTTAAGCACTTATTATGTACAATGTTCTTAGTGCTCGATTGTTTCCATGTTGTATCCTCGTAGGGTGTAAGTAAGACTGTAGGGAGCAGGGACCATTTTTTGTTTGTCTTTGTCTGCCCAGGGGCTATCACAATATCTTATAAAGATTAAGTACTTAAAAATGTGTTTTGGATTTGATTGGAGACATAGGGCCTTTTGATGTATTAATAATTGTATATCATTTAAAAAGATATGTGACACTCCAATGACTGTGACAAGGACCTTTGCCTGGCCTTCTCTTTTTGTACTTCAAAGGGATCTAGTGATAAAGTGAGAGAAAAAAAAGTCTGTAACAACCAATTTGTTCACAATCCTCTTGTGGCACTTGTAGTCAGCCCAAATCAGCTTGTATACTGTTTTCCTTTTTGTTAAGCTTAGAGACTGGTGATGCCATCGTATTAATTATCCAGTGATGGGGTGCAGTATGTCAGTTGTCCACTAGGTAGAGCTCTATTTTAACCACTAGCCCAGTTTCTCTTCTCCAAAATCCTCATTCATCCTCACTTTGTTATTTCCTCTTTATCCTGTATATGGCTTGGTTTGCATATGTTTGCACGTTGTCTCTCCCATTAAATTGTAAGCTCCTTGAGGGCCAGGACTATCTTTTGCCTCTTTTTATATCCCCAGACTTAGCACAGTGCCCGGCACTTAATAAATGTTGACTGATTGACACTTAGACTATTTCACTCCTGATTCTCTGGACTTCTCTGCTGTGCCACAGTAGCCACCTCACCCTGGAAGTCTGTTCCTGTACTTCTAGTGCTGGAAATACACTCTCCCTCTACAGTCTCTTACTCTTCTCCAACTGGCTATTTCTTCCTAGAACTTCCATTTTAAGGGAAGTGCCTGGGGCAGCCATGTCTTCATTCCTTTATGGGCTCCACTCTTGACTCTGAGGACTTTCTCCACCACCCTCCTTCATGGCTACCTTCTCTTTCCCACTGCCTTTCTTTCTGCTTGTATTTATGTTCTCAAAATTTACTATAGTGCCTGGCAAATAGTAAGTGCTTAATAAATGCTTATCGGCTTGCTCCCTGACACTATTGGCTTTTCCATGGAAGTCCTTATCTTTCGAGTAGTGAAAAGAAAAAAAGAAGACAGTTACTCTTGGTTCTTTCTCATGGACAGATATCGCACTCTTTTACTTATTATTCACTCCCTGAGACTCTTGGCGAGCAGGGAGGGTGGTCAATCAGTTTCTTCCACCAATGACCTACTTCTGGTGAGTTGTATATGTACAAATGATATTGTCAGAATGAATCTAAAAAGCATGTCAGTGATTATAAGCCTTCAAGAAGCTAAAGACTGTGGAGCACAGGATGTATTTTCCTCACTTTCCCATTGAAGGCAAAGGATATAAAAGAGAAAAAAATGATTTGGGAAGTAAAAATCTGGCTAAGAAGACGGTGTCTGATAGTGTGATTTGGATTTCTAGACCATTGTTTAAAATATAGAGATGACAGATTCTTGGCTAGAGGTAGCATGAACCTAACAAAGACCAGTAAGAATTGCTGGGTATCTTGTAAATGTTATGAAAAAGGTTTTAAACTAAAAGGAATGGGGGGAAGGAGGAAGATAATGACTATATCTCACATACTAGATACCATAGAGAGCTCTTAAGATAAAGGAAGAATAATAGCTATTGAGACATCTAGAAATTCACATAAAACAAAAAATCCAAAAAAGAGCCAATGAGATATAAATATATGTATATCTAAACATATACATATGCACATATACATGTACATCCACACACACATAAATATGTATTTATATGTGTGTATATGTGTATGCATGCATGCATATGCACTTGTATATATACACATATATGTCCACACCCACCAATATGTGTATATACATATATACATACATATATGTATATGTGTGTATATATACATACATGCATATGTATATAATACATACATATATGTATATGTATATATGAATATACGTGTGTGTGTATGTGTGTGTGTGTATGTATGTATATGTACCTAACCTCAAATGTCAATGTACAAATGCCCAAAGTTTAGGTAATACACATGAGGAACTAGATGTCCTAATACAAGTATGCAAATTTGGCTGCCTGGGTGACACCAAGACTCAAAACTCATGACTGGAATATGGCTTTGGATGGATATATTTTATTCAACAACAAACACTTATCTTCTGAAAGAGGGTTAAGGGACTCAAGATGAAGAAACAGACATACGTTTTTGGACATGAACAATGTGTGGATTTGTCTATGTTATAAACAAAGACAACAAACCAGAATAGGTAGAAGGGGTAGCCTAGGTAGGAGGCAGGGATAGGTAAAGTGGAGTAGCATATGTATTTTAAAAAGGCATATTTAAAAAAAGACAAAAAAGAAGACACATTCATGTAAAGAAATCTAGGAATTAATGGAGGAATGCATGGTAGAGAACATGTAGGTGATGGTCAATGGAGAGAAAAAGAGACTTTGTTATTGGACTATACTCCTTTTTTATTTTTTATCTCATTTTTAAAACATCTTGCTTAATTTCATCCAGGTTTTCATTTAGTCTTTCTGGAAAATATATTTTTTTCCCCTTTCAAGTCTTTGCTTGCAGGAAATTACTCATTCCTGCTTAATGGGGATCTCTAGATTTGCAATGCTTTTTTCTACCCTGATTGGTCTTTCCTTTGATGTACTCATCTCTTCACCTTGGGGCTTTATGCCAGGGCCAGGCTCTATCTTCTGCTCTGCTTTCGTGTCTAGTAGTTGACTCTGCTTTGTCTCATTTTAGGTCCTCTGGGTTCCTGAGCTGACTTCCACCTTCCACTTTAAGGTCCCCCACATCTTCAAGGTTCAGAGCATCTAATCTTCAGGACCCTTTCTGGCATTTCAGGACAGAGTGTTAAGGACCAGAGCCTGTAGGCTATCCAAGTGTGAGCCTGTAACTCTTTGCTAATTGAACCTGGTTACTGGTTGTTGTGCACTGCCATTCTCCAGGGCTTCTGAGGTCCCCACTCTAGGGCTTTCTCAGGCAAGCCCTTCACTTTTGCTGCCTCCAGATACAGATCCTTGTAGGCTACGTGTATCCTGTCTCACATTGAGCTAGCATTGACTTTGCTTGTGGGCTTCTAGCTTACTTTTTGTACAGTTCAGGGGTGGCAGAATTCACTTTTATATTTTCTCACTAGACTTCTTGATAATTATTTGTTCTGGTGGGAACTTCAAGGTTTTGAACTGCAAGTCAGGTAATCTGCCTCCTGTTCAGAAAGCCATTTAGCTGGAAGTCCCCTCATTGTCCAAGCTAGAGGTCACTAGAGGGTACAGTGCATGGAATGTTGATTTGGAGTCTGGAAGTTTCGAGTTCAAATATAGCCTCATGTAGTTACTAACTGTGTGACCCTGGATAAAGTCACTTAACCTTTCTGTGCCTCAGTTTCCTTATCTGTGAAATGGGGATAATAATAGCACCTAACTCTCAGAGTTGTGAAGATGAAATGTCATAAAATTTGTGAAGTGCTTTGCAAACCTTTAGAGCACTATATAAATGCTAGCTATTATTATTATATTTTTTACTTTTTTCAGTGTTATTAAACCAGTAGATGACGATTTTGTAAGATTTCAGCAAATACCTAGATCTTAACAAAGCTTTTAGTTAAGTGTGTTAATGTAATACCCTATTACAAGAATTAGCTAATTTTAAGTCTTTGGGCAATGTAATGACCTCTCTGGTATGCATAATTCCCTTCTCTCCAGCTTTAGGAATTTTTTTTTATTAAATGTTAAGTTAGGAATACCATCACAATCATCCTGAGTCCCTCCTTGGAAAAATTGCTAACATTAGGCAGAAGTTTGACTCTTTGCCTTAATTTACATTTATATTTATCTCTTGATAATCTGTGGCTGTTTTGTGGGTGAGGCAAAATCCAGGTTACTGTAGACATTTGGGTATAAGCAAGTTAAGTATATTACATTTTCTACTAAGAAACAGGTGCAGGGACTAGAAGTTGGGAAAAGAGCAGGCCTTTTATTGAAGTTCCTTCAGTCCTTGGGGAGGTAAATATAACTTGTTATGTTAACCCAAGTTTTCTACCCCAAGATGCCTATATCATATGGCAATGGGCCTCCTCAATCTCCCCCGTCTTTGCTAGAGCTCAATTTTATTTTCTCTTTGTTCTTTCTATGTGCTACCAGTTCTTTGCATCTCAGGTTCTTGATGTTTCCCCCTCTTTCCTCTATATGGCCAGACCTTCAACATCTCTCTCTGGTTCTGATATAGTGCCTGACTTTATGTCACAGAGCATGATCACATCCCTCACTCAATTGAAACAGATTTCCTGTTGCATTTAATTGAAATGTGTTTGATTGATTTAAGGTATACAGGCTTTGTTCATATCTAGTTATGATTGATTCAATCAGGAAGTGTTCTTCTCTAACATTTATAATTAAGCTGGATAGATGGGCAGGGTAACCATTTGTAGACTTACTGAATTTTTGTGGAGAAATATGGACTTGAAGAAAATGCACTTAATTGGATTCAGAAGTTGTGGACACCTTTTGATTCAATGTCATCAGAACAGGAGGCCTTCAGTGGGTAGGAAGAAAGGAAACAAACATGTATTAAGTGCTTACTATGTGCCGAGTGTTGGGGAGCTTACATTCTAAAAATGGAAGACAATGCAAAAAGAGAGCTGAAAAGTGAGAAGGGTGATAGTGTGGGGATGTCATGGTTTGAAATCTAGAAGCCATTACAGCCAATAACAGCCAAAGCCAGGAGGGGAATGAAGGCAGCCTGGGACTGTCCACAAAATGGAGGTTCTAGGAGCAACTCACTAATAGGAAAAGGATTTGAACCTTACACTGGGATACTCCATCATGAGAAGGCCTCAGCAGTAGTTGGATTTTCCAGCACGAGGAGGTCCTAACGGTAGATGTATGTGTCTCACCTGGTACTGTTTAAAAATTTTTATCAGTGTCTTAAAGGAATGGATGGTGTGCTAGGGAGATTTTTAGATGACATCAAGCTGGGAGGAATAGCTGATAAACTGGATGAAGGATTCAAGATCCCAAAAGATCTTGACAGGCCGGAACACTGGGCTAAGTTTAATGGGATGGAATTCAATAGAGAGCAATGTAAAGTCTTGTACTTGGTACAAAACAAATCAGTTTCATAAGTACAGATCTGGAGGTTTTAGTGGACTACACACTTAATATAAATCAGCAGTGTGACATAGTCCAGAAAAGCTAATACATTCTTGTCCCATTTTAGTCTGCCTTGTTAGAGGCAGCTAGATGGTGTAGCAGATAGTGTGCCAGACCTGATATGAGGAAGACTTGAGTTCAAGTTTGGCTTCTGACACTTACTAACTGTGTGACCCTGGGAAAGTCACTTAACCTCTGCCTGCCTCAGTTTCCCCACCTATAAAATGAGGATAATAATAACACCTATTTCCCAGAGTTGTAAGGATAAAGTGACATATTTGTAAAGTGCTCTGCAAATCTTAAAATCCTTTATAAATTTTTTTTATACTTCATTTAGAGTACTGTGTTCTGTTTTGGAGTACCAAAGTTTAAGAAGACATTTATAAGCTGCACAGTTCCCAGAGGGCAATCTTGATGGTGAAGGGTCTTGAGTCCTTGTTGTATAAGGGTTGGTTTCAAGGAAGTGTGGATGTTTCCCCTTGAGAGGAGAAGATACAGATATAACTTAGATTCAAAAATATGAAGGGTTCTTATATGAAAGAGCCTTGTTCTGTATGATCTCAGTTGGAAGAACCAGAAGGAAGGAGTGGAAGATGCAAAGAGACAAATTTAAGCTTGACTTCAGGAAAAACTTTCCAATTATTGTAGCTATGCTAAAGAGGAATGTGACACATTGGGAGGTTGGGATTCCTTTTATATGTGAGCAATTTGATAAGGTTTCTTCTAGTTTTTAAATTTTCTCATTCTGTGATTATGGGATTCCTGTCTCTCTGAATAACCAGCTCTTTAACCCTTTCCTCCTCTCCCTTCCAGCTGACTCTCCCTTTCCCTTCTCTTCTTTTTCCTTTTTCCTCTCCCTTTCTCCTTTTCCCATTCCTCTTCTTCCTCTCCCTTTTCCCTCTCCCTTTCCCCTTCTCTTTCTCTCTTTCCCTTTTCCCTCTCCTCTCCCTTTCTCTTACTTCTTTCCTCTACTCCATCTATCCTCTCCTTCTCCCTTTCCCCCTCTTCCCTTCTCCCTTTCCCCTTCTCTTCTCCTTTCTCCTTCTCTTTTTCCTTCTTATTCTCCTCTACTCTTTCTCCCTCCCCCTCATTCTCTCCTCCCCTTCTTCTCTCTTTCCCCTTCCTTATTCCCACTCCCTTTCCAAAGGTTGTCCCAACTTGTTGGGAAATTTTGTTTGATGATGCAGGTCCCCAAATGTCTGTAATTTATATTCATATTGAGATGCCTGGGGGGCACTGAAAGTTTAAATGACTTGTCTGAGGCCACACAAACTAATATGCACCCAAGCAGGACTTGAACCCAGGTCTTCCTGACTCCAAGCTTGGTCCTTCATTCACTGTGCCAAGCTATTTCTCTCTCTCTCTCTCTCTCTCTCTCCCTCTCTCTCTCTCTCTCTCTGTGTCTCTCTCTTTGGGGTGGGTGGGGTATGGGGCATATAAATATATTTAAATATTTATCAATATAAATCAGTAACTGTATTATAAGTTGCAGTCTTTGACAGTTGGGACACTAAGGCTTATCTGGGTCTAGGGTGACATAGGCAGTGTATGAGTGGGAGGTGGTGAACCTGGGTTTTTCTTATTCAAAGCCCAGATCTCTAGTAGTCACTGTCAGACTACCTTTCCAGAGAGACAAAATCATAGTTAATATATTCATTTCCTTCAATGTAATATTTCTTCTATTTGTAGGCTTTAAGAATATGAAAAGGATTTTACTATATATTATTCTATAAAAATGCTTCATGAATCCTGGCTCATGGTTTCATTTGAACAAAAAGGTCTGTAGCACTTTGGGTATTCCCAGGGATAAATATTACTTATTTATGGCTCAGAGAACCCAGTTCCAGTTTGCACCTATGTCCCAGTAAGCCAGAAGCCTGCCTGGAGCACAAAGCTACTTCTGGTAAAGGACAACCTCTATGCAAATAGACCTATCAAGGTAAACAAAGCTTTCAATTTAAGATGTCATACCTTAGAGGGTTCTTCAGTGATCACAAAAGTCACTTTCCATTCCAACAAGGATTTCTCAAACCTGAAAATATTCTTACACACCAAGAGTATTGTGTTGAATTATAGGCACCATTTTTTTCACATTAGTCATATTGTATAGAAGAATTAGAATGAATGGAAGGAATCATGAGAAAGAAAAAAACAAAACAAAACAAAAAAGAGAGCAAATAGTATGCTTCAATCTGCATTCAGCCTCCATATTTCTTTCTCTGGATGTGGACAGCATTTTCCATCATGAGTCTTTTGGAGTTGTTTTAGGTCCTTGCATTGCTGAGAAGAGCTAAGTCTATCAAAGTCAGTCATCACACAATGTGGCTGTTACTGTGTGCATTGTTGTCCTGGCTCTGCTCACTTCATTCAGCATCAGTTCATAGAAGTCCTTCCAGGTTTTTCTGAAGTCCTCCTATTCATCATTTCTCATAGCACAATAGTATTCCATTACATTCGTATACCACAACTTTTTCAGCCATTCCCCAATTGATGGGCATCCCCTCAATTTCCAGTTGTTGGCCAGCACAAAAAGAGCTGCTATAAATATTTTTGTACATGTGAGTCCTTTTTCTCATTTTATGATCTCTTTGGGATAAAGTTCTAGAACTGGCATTGCTGGGTCAAAGGGTATGCACATTTTTATAGCCCTTTGGGTGTAATTCCAAATTTCTCTCCAGAATGGTTGGAACAGCTCAGCTCCACCAACAGTGAATTAGTGTTCTAATTTTCATGAGCACCTAATTTTAAGAGGTAGCCTGGAAAGAAAGGGCACTGGAGTTGGCAACAGAAGACCTGGGTTTAATATTAGTGTTCTAATTTTCATGAGCACCTAATTTTAAGAGGTAGCCTGGAAAGAAAGGGCATTGGAGTTGGCAACAGAAGACCTGCCACTGACTAGCTGTGTGACTCTGGACAAGTCTGCTAATCACTCTGAGCTTACCTACCTCACAGAGTTCTTATGAAGGAGAGTGCTTTATAAACATTAAACCTCTTCCTTTTGGGGAAGATGTCTGGTCCTGTTATGTCATTAGTATAGGGAATTTCTGGAAGCTAGGTGGTACAGGGAATAGAGTCCTAGTCACTTCATGACTCGAGTCAGGAGGACCTGAGTTTAAATTCTGCCTCAGACAGTTTAACTTCTGTCTGTGTCAGTTTCCTCAACTCTGAAATGGGGAAAATAACATCTACCTGCCAAGGTTGTAAGGATCAAACAAGACAATATTTGTAAAGTCCTTAGCACAGTGCCTGGCATGTAGTAGGTGGCTGAAAATACTTGTTTCCTTCTTCCTTCTGGCAATACAGATAAGCCATTCCCCCCTAATTTATGGTATTAGACAATTGCCTAAGGTAATGAAAGGAAAAGTGTTCTGCCTATGGTCACATAGCTAGGATTTCTCAGGTTTAGTACTTGAATCTTTGTTTTCCTGACTTCTTTCCTTCTAAGGGCAGTTAGAATATAGTTACTATAGTTACTACACCTCTTTGTTGTTGTTGAGACATTTCAGTTGTGTCTGACTCTTTGTGACCCCATTTGGGGTTTTCTTGGCAAAGATATTGGAGTGGTTTGCCATTTCCTTCTCCAGTTCATTCTTTTATAGATGAGGAAACAGGCAAACAGGGTTAAGTGACTTGCCCAGGTTCATACAGCTAGTAAGCATTTGAGGCCAGCTTTGAACTCAGCCCTTTCTGACTCCAGGCCCAGTGCTCTATCCACTGCCCTTGTCTCTTAGTACTACATAAACAGGAACTACTCATTATTAAGAGGAACCAGATATGGAAAAATTAAGGGTGGCCAGGAAGGGATAACTATAATTTCTGAGATGATCTGGAGACCATGTAACACAGAAAACAATTGAAATAACTTGTTGTTTTTAGTCTAGAGAAGAAAATTCTAAGGGAGTTGAGAGAGGGAAACATTAAGAACTGAACAATCACTTGGAAGATAGTCAACTTTCTCTGGGTTTCTTGATAACGCAGAATAACTGGGGAAAATTACAGGGAGGTATGTTTGCTTCAGTCTAAGAAATAACATTCTAGCAATCACAACTGTCCAACCATGAAACAGCCTAGGTCATGAGAGAGTGATTTCTTTATTGCTAGAGGCATTCAAGTTGGCCTGAAAGAAGCAATCTGTGAAGGATGTTGTAGGAAACATTGCTGCCTTGGGTGGAAGGCTCAGCTCAGTGACCTGTCTTCCAATCCTTCTGATTCTATTGGAGTATAATTCAAATACACAGTGGCAGATTTCATAAGTAATTCTGAAAAAACTTCAAAATTTAAAAAGAAAGTGTTTACTGTTTACATCTAAGGTGCTGAAGTTTCTAAGAGAATAATTTAACTGGAGGGACTACATGTAGTGGAATGTACGTTAGATGTGGAATTGAAGAATCAAATCCCAGTTCTGCTATGCAGGGTCTATTGCCTGGAGCTTCTGTGGGTAGCAGGTGACTGTAAAATGAGTGGGTTGGGATGAGATGATCTCTAGGGTCTTTAAAGTTATGATTCTATGAACCATACAGTTTATTGAAATGTGTCAGTGTTTGGTTTGTCTATTAAATAATTTATATATAAATATATATATGTATGTATGTCTATACATACATAATATTGGAATTATCTGTATCCAGAGAAAGAACTGATAAATAGAAGTATGTATAGAATGGTTTTGTGTGTGTGTGTGTATTCAAATAAAATAAACACACATACCTACATATATAATCTTATATATATATATATGTATGTGCATACATACATATATACATATATATATGTGTGTATATATATATATATATATATATATATATTTTGTATCTAATGGTAGCCTTCTTTGGGTGGGGGGGAAGGGGGAAAAAGACAAAAAAAAGAAAGTTACTTGATAGCTTTAATATATATATATTTTAAAGGAATAGCAAGTTTTACATAATAGATTTGCAGTTTCATGTGCAATCTTTTTTTTTCTATTCTACTATGTAATGGAAATGCTTGTTTTATTTCTTAAGTTAAGAATAAAAGAGAAATGTGTCAGTGTAATGATTACTAATGCAAATGTGATTTCTAGAATATTCCAAGCACATAAGTGATATATATGAAAGTTTGTTTGCATTTTGTAGCCAGCAGCCAATCTGAGTGCATATTTACTCCATTGCTCCCATTTATTTATAAACTTTTAAAGCAAAATTCTACCATTTTCAGAAATTGAATATAGAGATGATGATATATTTATGCAGCACCTTTTCTTTGAAAAGTTCAAAGCTATTGTCTCCTAAAAGGTGCATGTGTATAACAGAAGCTAGGTATGAAGTTTAGTCTTTATACATGTTTGTATTTAGTCACTTTTTATTTATTCTGTATGTATTCTATACTTTCCCCCTCTATTACAATTTAGGCTCCTTGTGAGGATGGAGAGTTTCATTCTTGTTAGTCATATATCTAGGTCTATCATAGTACTGGGAACATAGGAGGCACTTAATAAATGG
Source organism: Trichosurus vulpecula (assembly GCF_011100635.1). Lineage (NCBI taxonomy): Eukaryota > Metazoa > Chordata > Mammalia > Diprotodontia > Phalangeridae > Trichosurus > Trichosurus vulpecula. The sequence goes on from NC_050574.1 coordinate 108,196,714, forward strand.
TTGTGATTGATTGATCATACATGGCTTTTGTTGGCCATATACAGCAAACCTTAGAAAACATCCTCAGGTTATCAAACTTACTTTGGCAGAGATCGTTCTGTGCAACAGGTGACAGAATGCAACAACCAAGCTGAATTGCTCATTGCTTTTCTTATGTCTGTATTCCAGGCTAACAAGGGGAAGAGGCAGGTTTGGGAATAGGGAGGTGAGAGAGAGGCCAGGGACCAGATAAAGTTATAGTCCATTCTGTTGCTTGAACGGGGGTGGGAGGTAGAGAGAGGGCAGGATCAATCCTAGAAAATATTTTCGAGTGTGCATCCTCTCATCTTCCTGAAGAGCTCTTCTTCCCTCCCCTTCTCTGGTGGTCCTCTTTCCTTTACCACTCAGACCTCTCGTTCCTTTGTACTGTGGTCTTTAGTCTTGGTATTTAGAACTTGAAGGCAGATGCCTTCAAAGATCCCAGCCCCTGATTTTATGGATTGGCAGGAAGGGGCAGAAAGATTTATTTGCTCCAGATCTTGCTAGTACTAAGCATCAGAGCCAGGATTCAAAGGTAGAGTACTTTCCATGACATCATGCTATTTCCTGTTCAATCTCCAGATTCTGTCAACAAGTTTTCTCAAATGTCATTTTCGTCATATCATTCCTCTTCTCCTAATTCTTAGTGAACCTATGTTGTTCCTCTTTGCTTATTAGTAAACCCAAGTACATCAGTCTAGCACTCAAGGTTCTTCATTAAGGGCCTGCTGTATCTTTCCAATTCCATAAGATCACAGAATTATAGATTTAGAGTTGGGAGGGACTGAAACAGTAAGGCGATAATAACAATGTAGATGATAATTGTCAAAATGCCTATGTAGTTCTGTATCACAAAGTATACAAGACTCTTTACATAGAAGGTAAAAGAAGTAAAGCATTTATTCAGACACCAGAGAACCATATCCCACAAGCCATTTATCCAGCCAGTCCACTTCATCATAACAGCAAGGAATCCAAAACATTCAATACACAATATCACAACCTGGAGTCTTGCCATCTCAAAACCTCTCTGACTCCCTGCTGGAGTCTTCCCCAAAACAAATTCACGGCACAGCTAAGTCAGCCTGTTCAGTTCTAACAATCACGAGGGTGGCCATTAGCAGCCATTAGCAGCCATAACATCTCTCTCTCTCTTTCTCTCTCTCTTTCTCTCTCTCTCAGCATTTCCTGTGACATAACTCCCTTTTCCTGTCAGGAAGCTCCTCCCACCACATGTGTCTTAGGTTTCCTGTGAGGTAAGCAGGTTACATGACCTATTAAAGGGTGGGAAAGATCTTCAAAACTAAATTGCTACTACAGGGACCTAAGAGGTTATCTAGTCTACTGCCATCTTTTACAGATGAGGAAACTGAGTCTGAAGTTGAGAGACATTGACTTGTTTCAGGTGTCATAGGTTGTAAGTGGGGGAGCTAGGGTTCAAACTGTCATTATATTTCAGTTCAGGTCCTACCAGACCCCTTTCCTTACTCTTTATTGTTCATGTCTTATTTATTTCTTCCCAGGTACCTTCTCCTGCCTGAAATTGCCTTTTCACCTCCTTACCACCAAATCCATCCCTTCCTTCAAGGCTCCCAGCCACTAAAAATCTCTAATAAGCCTTTCTTAACTATTTTTTTCCTGTTACTGATCATTCCCTTAACATTTAATTTATGCTTTAATGCATTTCTGTGATATTTGTTGTCACTTCACTAAATGAAAACTTTTAAGTTAAGTTTAATTCAATGCCCAAGAGAATGTTTCTTCTTTTTATGAATCTGCCTACAAGCCATATGGCAAAGGCTACATTAGTTATAGTCACATGGTCTGAATAGCAAGACTTATGCCATAGATATATTTTCTTTAATATTAAAATAAGCATGCCTCTTTTCTCCATTTTAGTTTTTTTAAACAAGAGATAGCTGCTTATTCACCAGATGAAGTCTTAAATTTGCCATGAGAAAGTAAGTTGTTAAATTAAATTTAAATTATTATTTATTACCTTTCTCACTTGTCCTTAACTTGTATCCATAATGTCATAGACTTAAAGATGTAAAGATCCTTGAGGGGTCTCTTAGAAGCATTGGATTCAGGGTTTCTTAACCTGGGATCTTTGAACTTTGAAAAAAAAAAGATAACTGTATTTCAATATAATTGGTTTCCTTTGTGATCCTGTGTGTTTTTTAAAATTAATTTTAAAACATTATTTTCAGTGAAGCTCAATTGACTTCAATAGACTACCAAAGGGGTCCACAACACAAAAAAAGATTAAGAACTCTAATTCTAACCAACAAATTTTTTTACAGATGAAGAAACTGAGACCCAGAAAGGTTACATGCCTGGCTCAAGGTCATACAGGTAGTAAGTATTCTTACTTCATAAGTCAGGTTCACTGATGCAAAATTCTGCACTTGCCACTACACCAAATTACCTCTTAAATTACCAGCAGTTGTTGAATCAAAGTGCTCCGAACAAGCAGCTCACTTACTGCCTGAGGGAAGCCTAACATTTCAATCAATCCATTAATGGTTATCTGTAGCACTGGAGGCCCTTCTTCACACCTGGGTCCTTGAAAGTCTCCCCAGGTTGCAAGCACTTTGTGGATCAGCATCCACTCAAACACAGAGAGTCCTCACCAATGTCTTTCTTTTACTAGACCAATCAGGGAACATATTAGTTCAAAGCAAAAGACATTTAGCTAAAAAATAAAGGAAAATAGGTGAAAAGAAAACTTCCTCCCCTCTCTTCCATCCCATTCGACTGTACACCCTCCTACAAGTTACCATCAATGTGAGAAGGGACATACATAAAGAATATGCTTAGCCAGAGAACTTGCATGGAAAGGCATATGTGTAGCAACAATCATGGTGAAGGAACATATGTGGCTAAGGAACTTGTGTATGGGGGCATATGAATGGGAACTTGCATGGCTGTCCACCTCATGCCTCCAGTATTGCACAGCCACTGATATCTTCTAGGGATATCATTGTGATTTGCGGATGTTTCTGTTTTTAGCTTGGCATCTTTGTTGAGCAGCTGCTGCTTTCTACTACTATCTGCCATTCTTCACCTTTGTTGTTCTTCACCTTCTACCTTATAAGGTAGAAGGTGAATACCCGCAATTTAGCTTATAGTCCCATGGGGCTCTTGCTGCTCTTTTGTGATTCATACTCCATGAGTTGTACCTAGCTAGCTAACTAGAGATGGCCTTAGACATTTTAAGTCTGTCTTTTGAACTTCTTGCTGTCACCTAGACTTGCTTAGTCTAAACTTATACTTGTCTTAGAATAAGAAAATTTCTTTCAAAATCTTTCTATTACCATGATGCCAGTTGTGGTGTATGCAAATTACACTAGGTAGAGAAAACTAAAAGATACTGGTGACCTTTGTCTTCACCCCAGAAACCAAATGGATGAAGGAAAGAAGGAAGGAAGGAAACAGCATTTATTAAGTATATACTATATTCTAAACATTGTACTAAGCACTGGAGATACAGACACAAAAGTAAAGATGGCTCATGTCTTCAAGGAGCTTATAGTCTAATGGAGGAAGTGACATACACAAGGGAATAGTGGCCAGAAATGGGCACAATAGTTGGAAAGTCACTGGGATGGTGACTGGGGCCATTGAAGAATAGATTTACATATATCGTTAAAGTGCAATAATAGAATTGACTTAATTGTGGTTCTTGGGTCTGGAACTGGAGGGGAAAGGGAAAAGAAAGAGTACTGGAACAGACTACAAAGTAGTTGGTGAAGAGGCTATAAAAGAAATGATTAGAGAGGAGTGAAGTGAATCTTGGCTGAGGTATTCCTGAAATGCATATTTATCATTTGCTGTATGCAAGGCTCTACGTTAGATACTACTGGGATATGAAGACAGTTTCAGAGGTCCTACAGTCTAGTTGTGGATAAAAGGAAAACACATACAGTTAAATAACAATATGTTAATTCAAGACTATAGTATGATACACAGCTACTTAATACATGATACATACATAGTATGATACATAATACAAGATTATAATATGAAAGTCTAAGTTGTACTTTGAGTAATTTATCGACAAATGAGTCATATAGGCAATAATGGCCAAGAGCTTGGAGTAGAAAGAACTCTCTGTGTTAGAGCAGCTTGGGAAGCCTTCATAGAGGAACAGAATGACTTGAGCTGGACCGTAAAAGGTGAGTAGGGTTGTGTTAGAGAATGAAGGGAGGGAGCATTCTGGGGATCAGGACTGTGAAGGGAGAAGAAATGGCATGAGAAAAGGTATGGAACAGGCAAAATACAAGATATGTTTGAGGAAGAGTGAGTAGATCAGATAGTTAGAGTGCAGAGTTTGTATAAGACAGTCCTGGGAGATGAGACTAAAAAGGTCAGTGACATCCAGATTATAGCACTAGGACTGGAAGAGAATTCATCAACTATTCTCTGAATATCCATTATGTAAGTAATGCTATAATATACATATCAGGGGTGTGTGGGTATTCTGATGTGAGGGCTTGCTGAGCCCTTTGGTGTCCACTTGGCATTTAACTCTCACCTGTGGCTCCAAGAAGCTGTAGCAGGCACGGAGGCTACACCCCAGTAAACTGTCTCAGCAGATGGGCTAAAGCAGGTTGAGGGTAACTGTTGGGCCACAAACTGGTTGTTGAGTTTTGGGGGTGTCTGCCCCAGGATGTGAAGACTTCCCCTGGTGGGATAGGCAGGTGAGAACGATTTGTTCTATTAACCATGAAGGCAGCTGAAGTAGGCGCTGTGGAGCACTTAGAGCTTGGACAGATATTGAAGATGCCAAGGTCACCTATGGCATCCTGGGCCATCACCAGTCATCCTGACCTTTATCTTGCCACTAGACTTTGATGATGGCATGAGGCTGATGACTCTGCCTCGCTTAAATCCAATTCACACACAAGTCAAGGCACCACCCTGTGATGTCATTGGTCCTCTCTGAAAATGGAGGACAAACCACAACAACAAGCAATGTATCAGTTAATAAACATGATGATTTCCCCCCCTTCTATTGCACAAAAGGTGATTTTGCTCAGATATCTATCCCAAATACCTCTGCCCCCCAAAAAAGTAAAAAGGAAGGAAGAAAGGAAAAAGGGAACAAAAGGAAGGAGATGTTTATTCTGGGAGTTGAGACAATCCTTAGAGTCATGTCCTCTACTAACTTGCTGAATGATCATGCAAAAATAATTTAACCTTTCTGGGCAGTGTTTTCCTTCTCCACAAAAGTAGGGAGTGGAATTAGACGATTTCTAAGACCTTTTCCAATTCTCTAATTCTATGGCTCTCTTATACACCTGTGCATTGACTCATTAAGGCATCCAGGATTCAGAAATAGTAATTTACTTTCTTTCCAACACTAATATTCTAAATAGCACTCTTGTGGCCTGAAGGACTTAATACACTTTCTAAAGTGTCTAAATGATTCCCTAGGAATACTTTACCACTTTAGCTTTCTGATTAACCAAAATGTCCTAGGGGTATTGTAGAATCTGGATAGATTTGGTTCTTAGCCTTGGATTTCCCTGTCTTGGTGAAATAATCTGTATAAAGAGTTGACATTGGACCTTTAGATACTTTGAGTTGGCCCTGGATCTTGCCAACTGATAGGGCCCACCACTTCCCTGCACTAACCTCCTACCATAGCTAGACCCTCCCATTCACTGTTGCCCATATACTTCTGCATCTCTGCTTACTGCATTTCCCCAGCTTGAGGTGCCTTTCAATCTTTTCCCATCTCTCCAAATTTTATCAACTCTTCAAAGTTCAGCTCTCACTTCCTCTCTGGAGCCCTCATTAGCTGTCTCAGTTCTCAATAATTTCTTTCTAATCATTTGACACTTAGCAAACACCTCCTTGAGAGACATCTTGGCATAGTGGAGGTGGCTATTTAGAGAGTAATGAAGACATGGGTTCAAGCTTGACCTCTGACATGTACTGCTTGTGCTAATCACTTAATCTCTCAGTGCCCTGGGCAGTCAGAGGGAAGGTCTCAAGACACAGTATGGTGCAGTACAAAGTGTTGTAGATTTGGAATCAGAGGACCTGGGTTGACATCTTGGCTCTATCACTTTTTAGCCATGGGATCTTGGATAAATCACTTATCCTCTCTGTGCCTCAGTTTCCTTTATGTAAAATGGGGTAGGGGAACTTGTAAAGTCCCTCCCACCTTTAAATCTATGACGCTATTATGATGTAGCTAAATGTTTTGGTACTATAAGCAGGGAATATACTTAAACTAAGTGCTATCAGACACTTACACTGTATACTCTTTTTAGTGGGTCTTCATGATTGAGGATAGTATAGAATTCAGTACACAACAGGTTAATCTTAACAGTAGCTAACATTTATGTAGTGCCTTAAGGTTTTGCAAAATGCTTTGTGTACATTATCTTATTGGATCCTCACAGCAATCCTGTATTGTCACTACTATAGGTATTATTATGTCCATTTTACAGATGGGGAAACTGAGGCTAGCCCTTAAATAATTTCTCCCAGGTTACACAGCTAGTGAGCATCAGAGGTAGGATTCTCACTCAGGCCTCACCTGACCTGAAGTCCTGTTTTCTTGACCACTATGCCATACTCTTTTCTTGGAAATGCAATGGCTTTTCCCCTACCTTCTTCTCTACTCAATCCTGACATGACCCCTATGCCCCAAAAGCTGCTTCAGGGTTTCAGTTGATGAGGAGATGAGGAAAAAGAGGAGAAAATGGGGAAAGAAGGGAAGCATCTTCCCTCAGAAGTGAGAAAACAGAACTGAGTGCAAAAAAGGTGATCTAATTGTGTTTCCTGCCCAAAGACCTCTAACATAGCCCTGTGCCATGAATCTCAATAGTATCAGGATAAGAAGGCTCTATTGTCATGCGAATGACCAGGAAATGGTTATTATTTTTTTTTTTTACAAATTTTAAATGCACTGTTTTATTTCTTAACTTTTCTCTAGAAAATAACTTTTTCAAAATTGTCAGAGTCTCTGAAAAAAAGATACAGTTCTCCCTTTAAAGTACATTCTTTTTGGAATATCTAGTGAATTTGGCAAACATCCTGACACATTCAAATGTGTATATAATAAAATTTGGGCTGGTAAAAGAAATGAGAAAGAAAAATGACAGGAGGATAATTTACATGGGGTCAGCTACAATGACCTTAATATAGCTATTCTGTAGCTTTTCTGTCTATATTTGGCTTGATTCTCCCATCCTTCACTGTGTAAAACTCCTATTAAAATCTGTGGCCAATTAAAATGATGGCTTCTTCTGAATAGAGAGAAAGGCTGAAGGGTGGATAGAAGCTACTAACAGAAATGTACCTCCACAGTGAAAATTATAGCTGTACTTTCTGCACAATTGCCCAACAACTATGGGACCCTGAAAATGAACCTGATCTCTATCTACAGGAACAGAAATCGTCAGAATTCCCATCGTTGTTAGTGGGCTACAGGCTTTCCTGAAGGGTCTGCCAATGGAAAAACTGAAGGGCACCTTGAAAAGAGCAACCAAGATGTTGAAAATGCTAAAAGAGCATTTCAGTCATTTAACATGGAGAAGCCTTCCAGTGACTTGGTACAATTCTTCAAGATTGCCATCAATGCCTACAAATACTTTGTACCCCAGTCTGAGCCTGGACACTTGGATTTGTTTAGAGATGCTAAACACAGTGGTTTGCTCATGTTTTGAGTTGTCAGTCATGTCCAACTCTTTGTGACCCTGTTTGGGGTTTCCTTGGCAAAGATACTGGAGTGGTTTGCCATTTCCTTTTCTAACTCATTTTGCGGATGAGGAAACTGAGGCAAACAAGGTTAAGTGACTTGCCCAGGGTCACACAGCTAGTGAGTATCTGAGGCCAGATTTGAACTCAGGTCTTCCCAACTCCAAGCCTGGTGCTCTATCCATTGTGCCACTTAGCTCATAATAAATATTTAGTAAATGCTTGTTAATCGATTGCTTGATTGATGGATGCTCTTCTATTTGATGGTAGCTGACCTTCCTACTTACTACACTTTTAAACACATTTCTTTTTTTAATGAGTTTTATTGATGCCTTCTGTTTTGGGGTAGCTAGGTGGTTCTGTGGTTAGAGTGCTAGTCGTGGAGTCTCTTCTTGAGTTAAGATTTGGTCTCAGACACTTACTAGCTATGTGACCCTGGGCAAGTCACTTTACCCCATTTGCCTAAGTTTCCTCATCTGCAAAATGAGATGGAGAAGGAAACGAGAAACCATTGTCATATCTTTGCCAAGAAAACCCCGAATAGGGTAAGGAAGAGTCTTACAAGACTGAACAATAGCAGCAGCAGCAGCAGCAGCAGTAGCAGCAGCAGCAACAACCGCCACTACCTGTTTTTGCAATACAGTCATTACCTGATATAATTCCCCTTCCTCCTCCCCCTCCAATTCCCCTTGTAATAAAGGAAGGCAGTTAGGCAAAACCAGGAGACATAGTAACCATTGTCTGACATCAAGTTGTGTATTCTGCACCTGAATTCTCACACTTTTCTCCTGAAGATGGAAGGAATCCTGAAATGGAATTGATCTTTATGCTTAATCAGAGTTTAGCTGCCTTTTAGTATTGTTTTCATTTCCTTTTCGTAGTTATTGTGCATGTCATTTTCCTTGTTCTGTTTACTTCACTTCGCATCAGTTCTGACAAGTCTCTCCATGCTTCTCTGAATCCATCAGATATCTTGATTCTAACTGGGCAATAGAGTATTCCATTCCGTGTATTTGCCACAGCTTGTTTGGTCATTCTCCGATCCGTGGGGTCAATCTCCAATCCAACCCACTTTATTTTCAAATTTTTGCTGCTACTAAAAGTTTTGCTATGAACACTTCATTATCTATGGGACCTTTCTGTTTGTGACCTTCTTAGAGTGTATGCCAACTTTCCCCTCTAATTTAAGCCAATTTCCTTTTTCTTTGTCTACAGTGGAAAGTGAGAACTCCTGGTTAGATTTTTTGGTTTAGCACAGTGCCTGGCATCTACTAAGCACTTAATAAATGACTAACTGGCTGATCCTCACTCACTGTGTCCAAAGCTCATTTGATGTTGGAAGAACAAGAAAAGACACAGTCCTTGGACTACCATGTTCAGGATATTCCTGATGTCATTGGATATAGTCTCTGTCTATTCCTGTATATATTGGGAAGAAGGATGATGGGGTTGGATTGAGAATTATGTGGCAAAAAAGGAACTTCTTTTATTTGTTGTGCTTTTGTTTTATTGATATATAAACTTAGTTTCAATTAAAATACTAGAGTGAGAAAGCTTGAAGTCTTTACTAGAGTTTCTGGAAGCTCTGGGATTTAACTTGGTTTACAAGGTTCTTTTAGATAGCTTACAGCTATAAATGATAATGAGTTTTTTGTGGGTTGGTAGTGGGGGAGGGTAAACATAGTAAATAATGAACCTTGAAGTTAAGTTCTCGGAATAAAAATAGGGAGACAAAATGAAATTACATGGCTATTTAGGCAGTAGGTTATTTGGAGCTTTGGAACGCAGCGAGATGGGATTGAGAGAGCATCACTCTTAGAGATAGAAGGCCTGAGTTCCAGGCCCTGCTCTTCCATTTACTTGGGCCCTTTTCACTTTTTGAGCTTCCATTTCCCCTTTACAAGTTGAAAATTAAAAATATTTCATTACTGACCTCACCTTCTTGTAGGAGGCAATATGTGGTTTTGTTATTTCAGACATGTCAGACTCTTTATGACCCCATTTGGGGTTTTTTTGGCAAAGTTACTGGATTGGTTTGCCTTTTCCTTTTTATTTGTCTACAGAGTAAAGTGAGGGACCTCCTGGTTATTTTATAGATGGGGAAACTGAGGCAAACAGGATCAAGTGACTTGCCCAGGATCACACAGCTAGTAAATGTCTGAGACCAGATTTGAACTCAGCAAGATGAATGCTCTATCCACACTTAATGTGTGGTAGTATAACCCAACTTTATTCTGACACTTGGTGACACTGGACAAGTCACAACTTCTCAGAGTTGCCTCAGACAACTCTCTATGACTATAAATTGTAGAATTGCTATAAATTTGCATTGGTGTAAGGAATTTTCTTAACAGGATTTCGCTAAACCAATGAGATCACTGGTTTGGACCCCCTCAAACAAACAAGCAAACAAAAACATCCCCTATCTCACAGGAGTGTTTTAAATTAGATATTATATATAAACCACTTTTTAACCATAATAGATGAATACAGAAAGCACCTGTGCTTTCAATTCAATAAACATTTATTATGTACCTACTATGCGCTAGGCTGTGCTAACTGCTGAGATATAAATAAGAAAAATGACAGTCTCTGCCCTCAAGGAGCCTACAATCGAATGAAGGAAGACAGCACACAAAAGGAAGCTTGAAGGCGGGGTGTGTGGAATGGAGGGTATCTGGCCCAGAGGCATCACGTTCCATGGAGTTCAAACTAATGAAGAGGTAGTTGGAAAATCCAGATTCTGCACTCCATAAAGGGAAGCTTTGGGAGGAGTTTAGCACTCTGCCCTCCACTCCTCCAGTTGGAGGGAAAAGGAGGCTCAGGAGAGTCAGAAAAGTGTTGAGTATCCAAGGCTGAGTTAAGGGTCATGGTATTATCTCTCCCATTAGATTGTGAGGGTAGGGACTGTCTTTTGCCTCTTTTTGTATCCTCAGAGCTTGGCACAGGGGCTATGGCACATAGTAGGTGCTTAATAAATGTTTATTGACTGACTCGTTGACTGTACTTAATTTCCTTCATCAATACAACTCACAGTATCATAGATCCAGAGAGGGATGGACTCTCAGAGGCCATCATCTCCTTTGCAAATGAGAAAACTGAGACCCAGTGAGGTTAAGTGACTTGTTCCAGAAAACTTAGGTACCAAGCACAGGAGGTAGAATTTGCCCCTTTCTCAGGTGCATTTTTTTACTGTACCAAATTCCTTCTAGGGAGCTCCCTTAGGCACACATCTAATGAGTGGCAGAAAGAGCATTTGAAACAGGCACTTCCTGAAGTCCAACCTAGCATGCTATCCAATAGGCCTCCTTATCTTAACCATAAGACCTCAGTTGTTATTTTTATTGTAATCTAAATTCAAACCTTCCTCATCAGTCTTCATCTTAGTAAGGAGATCAAACTGAAGTGAGTTGGGGTGGGTAGGGAAGGTAGGATATGAATCTACCGGCAAGAAATGGGTCTACTTGGACTGTTAAGTTTACATATGCTCAGGTTTGGTTTTGGGGAGGGGATATACAACATCTTTGCATTACTACATAATGAACCTCCCAGCAGCTGTCAGGATGGTCCCGGCAGCTGGCACTCCACTTTTTTTTTCCCCAGTGCTTTTTTCTATTTGAAAGTCTTCAAACTTTTGTGACTCCCCATGTTCTCTTCAAATCACTCCCTTAAGCATTCTTTTTAGATTGTAGGCACAATCATAGCTATTTTACATGACAAAGTAAAATTATCTTAAATAAGAAAACAAAAGGGGCAATTTTCTCATATGAATAGTTGGATTTAAAAGCCAGTTTGGTTACACATAAAAGATTAAGTGGCACAGCTGCCTGCTGAATAATTACCCAGGAATTTTGATTTTTTTACACAATCAGGGCGCATCCTGTTGTGTCTCCTGGTGTACCTCTAAAGAATGTAGAATGGCCATGCTTCATTAGTCTAAACAGTTTTAATAAGATGGTATCATGTATCTTTTTTCACTGACTTGCTGCAATAATAAATATAACTTCCTTAATGTTTTTCAATTTCAAAATTTATAATTTAATTTTTAAAAATAATTTTAATACAGTACCAGCTTGGCAGCTTTTGGACTAACTTCCAAGTTATTTTATACTTAAAGATATTGCTGCTCAAGAAAATGTATGTAATCTTCAGTAAGTTGTTTTTTCTTTATATAAATGTCTCTCAAGTTCACATCTGGGCACTACCTTTTAGGTGGGCATATTGACAAGCTAGAGTTTGTGCAGAATAAGAAGGGACTTAAAACTAAGTCATAACAAGGATTAGTTGAATTCAATTCCACAATTATTAAGAACTTTTTTTTTTGCTAGATATCATGCCAGGTTATCTCAAGAAGTTTACTGTTTAAGGGAGAAGGGAGAGCTGTACAACATGGACAGGTGAATATGAGAGGATCATAGATTTAAGGCAGAGAGGGAATTTTTAGGTCACCTAGTCCAAGCCCCTCATTTTTACAGATGGGGAAACTGAAGTTGGGAGGTTAAGTGATTTGTTCAAGGTTATACAGGATTTGAAACCAGGAGCTCTGACTCCAAATTCAGTATTGTGACGTATTAGAAGTCTGAGAGACATAGTTTCTGGGTAATTAATCATTTTATTTATTATGGCTAGCAAATAACTAATGAAAGGATGGTCATTTGGCTATCTCCAGTAAATCAAAGACTGCTCGTGGAGCCTCTTGATGCTTATATACCCTTAGAAGAGTGGGTGTTCCCAACAAGCAGCAATCAACTCATGGTTAGTTAATAATTACGGAGAGAATAAACATTATAAGGAGAGGTGGACCTATTCTAAGGAGAGGCTAGAGGATGGGACTTTGATCGTATCCCTCTTATTCCTTTCTACCCAGACTACCCCCAGACTTGGGCCATCTAGACAAAGGGATCTACCCTCCACCCAAGTCTGTCTCAGTAGAACACAATGGGCCAGAGTTTACCTAGATTAGATTCTTTTAAATCAGAACTAAGCTTCCCCAGTTGGGTGTAATCTTGAACAAGGTTGAGGATAATGTTGAATCCAATCTCATCATCATCCCTGTTCTTCAGAGGCAAATTTGACCTAGTAGAGAATGAGGAAATGGGAAGGAAAAAAAACAAAAGCAAAGCCTGGATCTCCCATATTAACAGGTTATTAATATGAGAGAAATAATTATTTCTCTCATTGCTCTTTCCTGTGCATGAGAGAGAAGTGGATGGGTACAAGGAAGAAGTCCAGATCAAAGTGCTATGAGAAATTTGAAAAATTTTTGTCATTTCTGCCTTCACGACATCTGTCAAAGCCACATCCTCTCCCCTCTGATTTGGATCATTGCAATAGTTTTCTAATCTCTCTACTCACTTCTTTTCCCCTCTCCAAGCCATCCTTCACTTAGTTGCCAAAATGATTTTTCTCCAAAGGGTGAGTCTGACCATGGTACGAACTTACTCAATACACTTAAATGGTTTCCTCTTGCCTCTAGGATCAAACATAAAATCCTCTCAAATTCTTCTTTACTTTTCAATTTCTTTTTTAGCCTCTGCAGACTTCTAGCTTTTGCTAATGCTTTATTTGGGCACTCTGCTTATATTACAGGTGTGTTCTGGCCAAAGAAATCTTGGGACTATCAGTTCTTCCATTTTGGACATCATACTTTTGGAGTTGCTACATCACACTGTGAATTCATAATGAGTTGGTAGTCTTCTAAAAGTCTGTTTATACTCTTTGGTGTTTTTCATGTTAATTACTCTCTAGCTATAGCTGTACTTCTGATTTTTTGAGCCTATGCTCCAGATTTCACATTCATCCCTATGGAATTTCACATCATTGGAACTGGTCTATTACTATTATGATCCTCCTTGGCTATCTCTTCTAGCTTCTTGTATGCAAATTAGGTAAGTATTCCATCTGTGTCTTTATCCAATTTATTAAAAAATGTTGGAGAAAAGAAGGTCATATATCTGGTATTCCATAGCTGTCATAGGAGCAGCTAGGTGGTGCAGTGTTTAGAGTGCTGGGCTTGGAGCCAGGAAGACATGAGTTTGATTGCAGCCTCAGACATTTACTAGTTGTGTGACCCTAGGAAAGTCACTTAACCTCTGTTTGCCTCAGTATTGTCATCTGTAAAGTGGGCATAATAATAGCACCTGCCTCCCAAGGTTGTTATGGGGATCAAATGAGATCATATTTGTTAAGAGCTTATTACAGTGACTGGCATATAGTAACAGTTTAATTAATAAATAAATACTTATTCCCTTCTCCCTTCCAAGGATACCCAAAGCAGAAGTTTAAGGTATAAGAGAAGGAGGATCCAGTTGCGGCTGTATTGTCATTTGCTGAATTGTTTCACATGTGTGGTTCTCATTTTCCAGATAACATTTCCTTGAGGGAAAAGGATCTTAAAATTCTTCTATATCTTTTTTAATCCTTGAAGGCATATAGTGAATGAGCCATAGATATTTGTTGATCCTTTAATCTGTTGCCTAGTATGTTATTGATGTTTTATCCTTTACATATTTATAGGGAATTTTCTGCATTCTCAAGTATCATCTTGGGGTCAGAATTTTCCCATTGCAACATTTTTCTAATTTTGTGAAGTCAGGTCAGTGGGAAAATATGTGTTGATCAACTCCTAAAAAATAACTTTTATTGATGACTTTTGTTGTGACATCTCATTCATTTCTCCTCTCCCCTGCAAAGCCATTCTTTATTTAAAAAAGATTTAAAAAAGGGGAAAAAGCAGCCCAGAAAAAACAACTGATGCATTTATTGCCTCTGACAGTATATGCAATATTGCAGACTCACATCCTCCACCTCTGCCATGAAGGGATGGACGTACGTGAACTCAGCTCTCCACTGGAGCCAGGAGTACTGATTATAATTGCCACTGTTCACTTTTATTTTTTTTTTTTTCTGTTTATATGTCAGAGCCACCTTTGAAAAATCTCATCCATTTTATCTTCTGTTTAGGAAGGTGTTTAAAAGCTGAAAAATTGCTTTTCTGACATGTTGATGCAGTAGCAGAAGTAAATAGATGTGAAAATGAATTAGAGACTTGAGTTATACCTTAAATCTATGCTAAAAAATGAGGCCTTGGCCTGTTATCCTTATAATGATTCATATACTGATAAATAACTTAATAAAAGATGAAACAAAGAGAAATTATTCATTAGCTATAAACATATCCCTTCAAAATGTAGGAAGGCATTATTTAATGGTGTATGAAGCTCATACCTCAGCCCAAATCCTCTTGAAACCAAAATTCATTCGTTTACAGGATTCAGTTTACCATTTAGCTTTTAAGTAATGGACAGCTGCTTGTCTGGCAAGCTGTAGAGGAATTCTTAGTCTGGTATAAGAGGAGAGAGTGTTCATATGTATCAAATTTTTGATTCTCAAAGTATTTTCATTGGGAACAAACCTTCCTTTGCAGTACAAAAAACTTTGAAAACCGAGTTAGGAGACCTGAGTTCTAATCCTAGTTCTCCTACTACGTCTAGCTCTTGGTACACAGTAGGTGCTTAATAAATATTTATTGATCGATTGATTGAGTCACCAAAGGATCATGTTATTTGCTGCTTCTATTTATATACTGATCTTTAACATGAGGGAGTTGGACTAGATAATCCCCCAAATCTGTTGAACTCTTTTATTCTATGGATAGTTATTTGAATTCCCACTTTATACATGAAAAACTAAAATATGGAGAATTTGTGTAAGCCCTAGTTGAAGTTCTTGCTAGCTGTTCCTGGGACACAATATTCCATCTCCTGCTTTTGTGGTTCCCATGTCTGGATGAGCTCATCTATGTCTTACCTAAAGTGTAGTGTCCAGGACTGAACTTACTAAAGCCTTCATTACTGTCAAGGGCATTTCTATCTTTCCTGTCTATCACCAGGGCTTACAATTTAGATGTCATCCTCAACTCCTTACTCTCTCTCTCTCACCCTCCATCTCCATCCAATCTGTTGCCAATTCCTACCTTTGCAATCTCTCTCATACACCCCCTCCTATACACTTCTTTGATACTGCCACACTGCTAGTGCACCCTCTCATCACCTCTCTCCTGAACTATTGAAATAGCCTCCTGGTTGGTCTCCCTGCCTTGAGTCTCTCCCCACTGCAGTCTGTCCTCCACTCAGTCAAAGTGATCTTCCTGAAATGCAGAATGTGTTCCTCCCCTCTTCAGCACACTCCAATGATGTCCTGTCACCTCCATGATTAAATATAAAATCTGTTTTGGCTTTTAAAGCCTTTCATAATTTGGCTCCTTCCTATGTTTCCAATCTTCTTATACCTTACTCCCCTCTACATCCTCTGTGTTCCGGTGGCATTGATGTCCTTGTTCCTGGCACATATAAGATGTAATCATCTTCCAACAACACGCATTTTCACCAGCCTTCTGTCATGCTTGGAACCTCTCCTTTGTCTCTGCCTCCTGGTTTCTCTGGTTTCTGTTGAGTCTTAGCCAAAATTTTTACTTCTGCAAGAGCCTTTCTTGATTCCACCTCAATGCTAGTGTCTTCTCTCTGAGATTATCTCCAATTTATCCATGGAACTTGTTTGTACACAGTTGTTCACATATTATTTCCTCCGTCTGAGTATGAACTCCTTGAGGACAGGACTGGGTTTTCTATTTTGTTTTGTTTTTGCCTTTCTTTGTGTTCCCAGTGTTTAGCACAGCGACTGATTCATAGTAGGCACTTAATAAATGCTTACTGATTGATTGAAACTGGAGACAAGATATGACCAGGGCAGGATAACACAACACTATATCTCAGTTTTACTCTTTTAGTTACCACATTGAGATGTATCGATCATCTAATACACTATAGTTCCCTTTTTCAGCTGACCCATTTTGTAGCACTATCTTCCCTATCTTGTTCCAGTGAAGTTGAGTTTTTGAGCTCAAGTATGAGACCTTACATTTATTATCCCTATTAAATTTCTTTGGCTCATAGGAATGTTTATGTCCCTAGAGGGGATTTTAGAGGTTATCTTAGTTCAGTCTTTCATTTTATACATGACAAAACCAAAGGCCAGAAAGGTTAAGTGATTTGCCCAATGTTAACGTTGGTCCATTAGTGACTACTCTTTGGCTCTATCCATTCAAAGAATCACAGAACTATTTAGAAGGGACCTCCACAACCATCTAGCACAAGTCATATCTGAAAAATAATTCCCTCTACAGCATATGTGAGAAGTCATCCTTTAGTCCCTGAGGACCTTCAGTGAGTAGGATCTCACCACTGCCTGAGGCAGCTCATTCCACTTTGGAATATTCTGATATTCAGTAAGTTTTTCCTTATACTAAGCCTATATTTATCTCTGTTACTTTCACCCATTTTCCCTAAGTTTGCATGCTGTTGCACACTGGAGAAAAAAAAGAACAATTCTGATCCCTGTGCTAGGAGACAGCCTGGAAAATGCTTGAAGATGACTGTTATGTCTTTCTTGAGTTCTCAATAACATCTCCATGTAGTATTAACTCAAAAGACTTCATCATCTTTATTGTTCTCTTGTGTGTGCTCTTCATCTTGTTAATGTCTTTCCTGAAATGTGACAGCCAGAGTAGAATGCAGGATTCCAGAAGTGGTTTGACCAGGGCGATGGACTCACTTTCTCAGGCTCTTTTAAACCAACCTGAGATTGCCTTAGTCATTGGACTGCCACTTCACACTGCTCATTCTAGTGCCTTCCCTCTGTTTACGATTTCCTATTTATCTTGGATATAACTTGTTTGTACATCTTTGCGTGCTTGTTATTTCCACTATTAGATTGTGAACTTCTTGGGGGCAGGAATTGTCTTTTGCCTTTCTTTGTATCCCAGTACTTAACAAAGTGCCTGGAACATAGTAAGTGCTTAGCAAATGCTTATTGCCTGACTATTGGCACATATTAAATTTGAAGTCAATTAAAACTTCTAGCTTTTTTTTCCTCTCCAGATAATCTGCTATCTAGTCATGCCTCCCCATCTTATCTTTGTGAAAATGCCTTTTTTGAATGCAAGTGTAAGAGTTTACACTTATCTCTATTATGTTTTGTCTAATTTGAATTTTTCTAATGTCCCAGGCTGATGATATCTTTCAAAACCCCAACTTCGTCATCCACTGTGTTAACTATTCTTCCAAGCTTTGTATCATTAGCAAATTTGATAAGCATGCAATCTATGTTTTTATTCTAAGTCATTGATAAAAATGTTTCATAGCCAGGGCCATGCACAGTTCTTGGGGGTCTCCAATAGAGACCCCCTGCCATCTTGCCATTGATCACTTAGCATTACTGTTTGAGTCTGACCATTCAATCAACATCTTTTGATCTTTTACATGAAGTAGCATGTGAGGTTTTATTAAATAATGTCCTAAAATCAGGATAAACTATATAATTGCTATATTCCCATGATATATCAGTTTAGCAATACTGTTAAAAAGAAAACAAAGTTAGGTCTGGCATGACCTGTTTTTGATGAAACCATGCTGACTCTTTGTGATTGGTGCTTCTTTTTATAGATATTCAGTAATCATCCTTTTAATAATATGTTTAAGAATTTTGCCAGGGACAAGTCAAACACAGCATCCTACCATTTATAGTTGGACACTCTCTTCCCTTTTTGGAAACTGGAAACTTTGTCCTATTCCAATTCTATGCTTTAAACTTTTCTTTTCTCATTTTGCTCCCTCATTCTCTCTTCTCTCTCTGTCTCTCTTTGTCTCTGTCTCTGTCTTTCTTCTGTATATGCTCGTACTTATAGTATGCGCGTACACACACAGACACACATACATGTACTATAAGTACAAAGATTTGAAGGAAAGAATTGGAAAAAGACAAGGGTTTCGATTTTTAAAAAGGGAACACACACACACATATGTATATATAAAATATCTCTATGCATGTATAGATACATATATTTGTGTGTGTGTATGTATACACACATATCTCGATCATAACAGTGGCTCAGTAATATGTCTGCCATTTTCAGTACCCAGTGGTTTAGTTCGTATGGGTCACGTGATTTGAGTTCATGAAGGACAGCTAGATGCTCTCTTACTATATCTCTACCTTGGGTGTCAACTCCCTTTTTAGGCACATTCCTTCTAACTTTCCCAGCCGAAAGGTCAACCACCTTGGCAGAGAAATTAGAAACAAAATAAGAATTGAGTAGTCCTGCCTTCTCTTTGTCATCAGTTATCATTGTCTCACCTGCTTCTGGCATCAGACCTTTCTTTGATGTTCCTTTTTTAACCTATAAACCTTTTCTAAAAACAAAACAATAACAACAAATGAAACAAAAACTTTCCCAAACATTTTTGTTGTCCTTAGCATGGGGACCCTGAGGTTTTTTCAAAGATTAAAATACAGTGCCAAAGCAATCAGTCTTTTCAGTGAATTGATATGAATCTTGTTGTTGTAGCAAAGACAGGAATACAGATTAGGTTGATAGAAGCAATAAGCATTTATTAAGGGCTTGCTATATGTCAGACACTGTGGTAAACACTGGAAATACAGATATAAGCATAAAGACAGTCCTCCTCAAGGAGCTTATATTCTAAAAGCAGGAGAGAACACGTAAAAGGGAATTGAAAAGGGGTGAGGAGAGGTATATTTTTAAAAGTAAAAAGCACTTCCAGGAAGGGAATAAAATTGTAGTTGGCTTGGGCCCAAACTTCAAACTGGAGGCTCTCAGGAGGAACTCACCACTGGGAAAAGAGGGTTGGTAAGGTGGAGTGATGTTTCAGAGTGATAAAGCTACAGATTCTGAAGGAAATTCTAGGATGAGAAGGTAGCCATGGTGGCAAAGTCTAAGAGGTTCAGAAGCATAGAACGTTGACCATGGCTCCTTATAATATCTTTTGACCTGCATCCTTCAAAAGGCAGAAGAATCAACAAGGGAAAATTCTATTCTGGATTTAAATGAAAACAGCAAGGATAAATTGATTGCTGGGTCATTATATGAACATTGAAGTTCAAGTGGCCACTCCAACTTGGAATTTGTCTTACAGAAGAGGAAAGCAGGACATAATTCTACATACAGCCTAGATTTGTAGAGAAGAGATTTCACAGGGTTTAGAGAAGGATAGATAGGATCCAATAGACTAAAAATTTACAGGGAAAATTAACCCAAGAAGAATGAGACATTCTGATGAATGAAATCCTGAAGATACAAAGCAAAGGAATTCTGATGAGATCCTGGTGGAGCATGCAAGAGTGGATAATCATAAGTTAGGTAGTAATCTACAACAGAGATTTTTGGTTTCCCACCTAGATATAGGGTTGGAAAAAGAAAAACCTGATCTTAAAAAATCTGGAGGTCCTATGTAAAATTTTATAAACTCGGTGTATTGCTGTTAACTGAAGAGCTGTCAGCTTGCTCTTATGAGGGAGACATTATGGCCACCATATTTTAATTGACAGAAGTTGATGACATGGCTGGCCCTTTAGAAATGAACTTGGAAGATGGTAGTGGAGAAAATGCTCACCAGAGACATTGAGACCAGCAGAGAAACGTTCCTGCACAAACATTGCATGAGACCAGAAGAACCCCAGGGAGCTAAAACCAAATATGCCAAATCTAAAAAGGACCAGACTCATTTAGTCCAAAAGAGCAAAGTGCCTAGAAGATATGTCATACCTAGTGAGGAACAGGCCCATTAAGCCAGCAAAGTAGATCAAGACCAGTGGATCAGCTTTTCAAACAGACACAGAAGACAATCAAGGAACAATGTGATAACATCACTAGAAGACACAAGGGGTACTGCAGTGTTAGAGATGTGACTCATCTCTCTGCTCTTATTCTTCAGATATGGGAACCTCATGCATGAGTTCTGTGTATGTTAACTTTTCCAGTGATGTTATGTCCATTTGTGGGAGACTATGCCCACGGTTTATGGGGGTAAATATTCTAACTGAAATATTATTCTTATGCCACTTCATTAAATGTCTTAGTTTTGAACTAATTTCATTCTCTCTTTAACTAGTGAAAACCTAAATATATTGGTGGGAGCTTGTGAGCAATTGTTTTGGGTGGATATGAACCAGTGTTTTGAGACTGGGGTAACCATGCTGAGGGCCCCACATGAGAATGAGTGCTACCCCAATTTCTCCATTCTCTCTTACTTTGTTTAAGAGCTCTCTGGATGTTACTCCCACAGTATTTTTCCACGCTTTTAGTATTCATCCCCTACCACCTGTCTTTGCTTTCATTTTCTGTATGTCTTTTAAAAATCTAAGTTTGTTGGTGAGTTCCTTGTGCTTCTACACTGGTCTTGTTAGACAGCTTTCCTTTATTCCTTCTCATCAGAATTCTTTTGCTTCAGAATTTTATTCATCAGAATGTCTCATTCTTCTTGGGCTAACTTCCCCTGTAAAATTTCAGTCTATTGGATCCTATCTATCCTTCTCTGAACCCTGTGAAATCTCTTCTCTGTAAATCTAGGCTGCATATAGAATTACGCCTGGCTTTCTTCTTCTATAAAACAAATTCCAAGTTGAAGTGGCCACTTGAACTTCAATGTTCATATAATGACCCAGCAATCAATTACTCCTTGCTGTTTTTGTTTAGATCCAGAATAGAATTTTCCCTTGTTGATTCTTCTACCTTTTGACAGATCAAATTATCATTATGATAAGACAAAACATTGACTTTGGGCAGAGAAAGGGCTCCAGCAGATGTCAGGATAATTGGAGGATACTATCAATATTTTATCACGTCAGGGAGCTGATTCCTATATATAAGGAAGAACCATCTCCCAGCAGATAAATGGTTAAGAAATATGAATAGGCAGCCCTTAGAAGAATAAATGAAAGTTATGTTCAAGCCTATGAAAATATGCTTGACAGTCACTAATAATAAGGGAAATAAAAAATTAGAAAAAAAAGAAACTGAGGTTCTTATATCACATCCAACAGATTGACAAAGATGACAGAAAAGGAAATAGCTATTGTTGGAAGGATTGTGGGAAGAGAAGTACAAGTGTGGCAATGAACAGGTCTAGCCATTCTGGAAAACATTTTTGACTGCTGCTTTACACTGCTTATTCTGGTACCTTCCCTCTGTTATTTCCTAGTTATCCTGGATATAACTTGTTTGTACATCTTTGTTTGCTTGTGGTCTCCCCTCATTAGATTGTGAGGGCAGGGATTGTCTTTTGTGTTCCTTTGTGTCTCAGTACTTAGCACAGTGCATGGAATACAGTAAGTGCCTAATAAACGCTTGTTGACTGACTGTCGATCATGAAGAGTCAGATATCACTAAAATGACTGAACAACAACAATAACAAGAAAAGTAAGAAAAGTAGCAACAAAACATATCTTCCATAAACCTGGGCAACACTACCCCATAGGCATATACATCATCAATAGTCAGAGAGAACACAAATAAAGGGCACAAGTAGAGAGGCACACAGGGGGAATACCCGTGTCCACAGCATGCATGTGAAGGGTGTGACCAAGGAAAGAGTATGGAGGGGCAACTCATCCCTAATACTTCAGGGCTGCAAAGCTGAGGCTGTCCTTGCAATGCTTCCCTTGACTTTGGTCTCATAACCTCTTCTGCTATTCCGTTGGTTGCTTTGGGATGCTGCTTTGTCAGACATTGTCAGATGCTTCTGTGCTTGCTCTTGGTCACTGTTCCGTTGGACTGTGTTCTGCTGGTCACTGCTCTACTGCTGACTCGGAGAAAATCCTTGTCTAGGATACGGCTAATGCTCTTTTAGTAAAACTAGGCACCCTTGCACTAGTTCCAGAAGAAGGACCCTTACCCTGTTTTGCTCTATCAGTGTCTTGCCTCTCAAGTCTGTTCCCCTCCCCTCCACACCGCTCCACCCCCCCCCCCGACCTGGGATCTATTTTTAGATCCCGTAATAGGGACTTCCTTACTGTTCTTCTGACCAGACACATCATCTCTTGACTCTGGACATTTTCAGTGGTATTCCCCATGCCTGGAATGCTTTCCCTTCTCATTGCCTCCTCCTGGCTTCCTGGCCTCCTCCTAGCCCTAGTTAAAATCCCACCTTCTACAAGAAGCCTTTCTAAATCCCTTTCAATTCTAGTGCTTTTCCTCCGTTGATTATCTCCAATATATCCTGTGTAATAGCTTGTTTATATGTAGTTGTCTGCATTTTGTCTTCTTTTCTAGACTGTGAGCTCCTTAAGAGCAAGGACTGTCTTTTATCTTATTTGGTATCCCTTAATGCAGTGCTTAGCACAGTACCTGGCACATTGTAAACATTTAATATATATTTGTAAATAAATGCTTTATTCGTGGTTGTCATGAATAATAATAAAAGATAAAAATCAATAAGTTTTTTGACGATGCCCTTCTACCATCTACACGTATATTTATTTATAAATTACTCCAAATTCAGACTATTTCAATACTTGACTGTCATAGATGAAAACAATACAACACAGAGCTCCAAATAGAAGTACATTGTTGTCTACACTTATTAAATTATGATAATCATTTTTAAACTCCATCTACCAATGGGTATGGAATCAATGGCACATATAGATGATCTGGTCTTGGTGAATAGAAAGGTCATTTCTTTATTAGAATTGGGAATAAACTATTATACATCTTTTATTTATGAAGAGGACCAACGACATCAGGAGTGATGGCTTGACTTTGGCTTAACAGATTTAAGTGAGGCAGAGTTTCGCAGTCATCAGCCTTAGTCTGTCTTCCAGAGTCATTGAAGTCCAGTGGTAAGACAAAAGTCAGGATCTTTGTTGATAGCTGAGGATGCAGTGATGATATAAAGGAGGAGATGGCAGGGGATAATATCAGAGAGTTGAGAGAGGAGAAAAGGAGAAGTGGACATTCTTGGCGAATGGGCTTGACTTTTTTTCTGTGAATTATGGGAAGGTTTGCAACAATCTCATGAGCCCCATAGAGACTGATAGTATAAATTTATGCTGGACACAACATGGTTTCTAGATTTTCCTTCAGCAGCTCATGAGTGTAAATGAATGGGGTAATCCTAGGCTTGAAAAGGCGTGAACAGACAAATTATGTTTATATGTTTTAAAAATATTTTCAAAGTAGCATATTACTGATAGTTGTTTGCCATTATAAAAAAGGTCTGCAAGTTTGGGACACTTGTCTTTTTGTAAAAGAAAACTGCATAACATCTTTAAGTTCAACAATTCTTAGGCACTTTGCAGGAGATTACCTGCTAACACATGTCTGGAGAAATTGTTAGCATATTTAATTTGGTAAAGTTTTTGGGAAGTCTTTTGTTTTGGTAGCATTTGACAAATCCTTCATGGTGCTAACACTTGACAAATAAATACTTCATGGTGCTAGGTATGCTCTATCCCTGGTTAGGAGCTTGTCATTCCTGCATTTTAAGCCATTCCCCAAATCCAAATTCTTTCCTCAGACATCAATTTCTTATTAAGCTTCTCACTTCCCCTGAGAATTAAAACTTTTGATTTCTGGTCTCATGTTCTTTCCATCATACTCTGTTGAAAACAAGGAAACTAAGGAAATAGCCTTTCTCTTTGAAGGTATTGTCAGTTGTTAAACCTGTTTAATTTTCCAAAATAAAGTAAAAATGGATAAATGATTTAGATATAAAGGTGATACCATAATTAAATTAGGGGAGCATGGAAAAATTTACCTGTCAGATGTATGGATAAGGAAAGAGTTTATGGCTTATCAGGAGATAAAGAGGATCACAGGAAGTGAAATGGCTAATTCTGATTACACAAAATTTAAAAAATTGCACAAACAAAACTAATACAGCCAAAATTAGAGAAAAGCAGGAAACTGGAAAAAATTTACAGCAAGTTTTTCTGATAAAGTCCACATTTCTCAAATATGTAGAGAACTGAGTCAAATTGATAAAAATAAGAGCCATTCCCCAATTGATAAGTGTCAAAGGATATGAACGGGCAGTTTTCAGAAGAAGAAATCAAAGCTATCAATAATCACATGAAAAATGCTCTAAATCACTGTTGAATAGTGAAATGCAAATTAAAACAACTCTGAGATCCCACCACACATTTGTTAGATTGGCTAACATGATAGAAAAGAAAAATGACAAATATTGGCAGGAAAAATATTGGTGGAAAAATAGGGACATTGATGCACTATTGGTGGAGTGAGATATGGACTGGTCCAACCATTCTAGGGAACAATTTGGAATTATTCCCAAGGGCTATAAAACTGTACACCCTTAGAACCAGCAATAGCACTACTAGATCTGTATCCCAAAGAGATCAAAAAAAGGGAAAAGGACATATTTGTACAAAAATATTTATAGCAGCTCTTTTGTAGTAGCCAAGAGTTGAAACTGAGAAGATGTACATTACGTGGAGAATGGCTGAACCAGTATATGATTGTGATGGAATACTGTTGTGTTATAAGAAATGAGGAGCAGGATGGTTTCAGAAAAACTGGGGAAGTCTTATATGAACTGATGCAAAGTGAAGTGAGCAGAACCAGGAGAACATTGTACACAGTAACAGCAATATTGTAAGGATGATCAACTGTGAATGACTTAGCTACTGTGATCTAGACAATTCAAGACAATTCCAAAGGACCCATAACAAAAAATGCCGCCTACCTCTAGAGAAAGATCTGATGAACTCTGAGTACAAATTGAAACATACTTTTTTCACTTTATTTTTCTTGTTTTTTTTTGATGTGTTTTCTTTTGCAACACGGCTAATATAGAAATATGTTTTGCATGACTTCACATACTTCATATGTATAGTTGATATATTGCTTGCCTTCTCAAGGAGTGGAGGAGGGATAGGAGAGAGGGAGAGAATTTTGAACTCAAATTTTTAAAAATGAATGTTAAAAAATTTAAAATACAATTGAGAAATACTTAACGAAATAAAAATTTAAAAGTCTGTCTAGTTTTTTTTTCTTTAAAAAACCCTCCACTAAATTGGAAGATATTAGGGTTAGAGTTAAATCCCTAAAAGAGAATATCAAAATGGAAATTTATACTGAGGCAGTTTTTAATCAGCTATTAAAGCATATTAGTGAAAAACAAACAAAAACTCAACAGAAAATTTAAAAATGATTCATTTTTCCTCATAGGAAGGCTTTGAAAAGGAACTCGTGGAAATACACATTTAATTAAACCCATACCACACAATCCAAAGCTATACCTTTACTACTTCTTTGGGTATACAATTAAAGACAATGTAATATTTAATTAAAAGACAATAATGTGTAAGAGCAAAGTAGTAATGACCAAAGAATCTAGGGATCTGCATTGGACCTCTTCTGAAAAGCTTTTTTTTTACCCTTTGGAAACCAAGTTGGGTTATGAAGCTTCTCTCTCTCTCTTTCCTCCTCTTCCTTCTCCTCTTAAAAGCTACAGAAGGACTTCAAACCCTTAAAACTGTAGAAATATTGATTGTTAGAAGGAATTTTAGAAATAATCAAATTTAGTTTTTTCTGAACAAAATTATACTTTGAATGGATAAAATACCTAAATTCACTAACATCTTTCCCCTGCAGTTTCAGGTTGCAGACTTTCTGTTATTTGGAACTAGAAAGGAGAGAGCAAGAGTAGGATAATCAGGGAATAAGAAGAAGGAGGTAGTTTTTTTAATGGCCTTATATTTTACGAAGTAAAGATCTTTTGGTAGTAAAAATTGGGAAAAATTTGTGATTCTGTAGCCAGTAGTTCACAAACAGTAACTAATTCAAATCACTCCCTTCCTCTCTCCTCCCTCCCTCCCTCTCTCCCTCCCTCTTTTCCTTCCTTCCTTCCTTCCTTCCTTCCTTCCTTCCTTCCTTCCTTCCTTCCTTCCTTCCTTCCTTTCTTCCTTCCTTCCTTTCTTCCTTCCTTCCTTCCCTCCCTCCCTATTTATTTTTAAAAAATGCATTAATGAGGGTTTCTTTAATGTTTGCAATTAAGCAAACATCTTACAATGGAATGAATCACTGTATTTAAAATGGAAAGATCCATATTTGCACCCTAGCTCTGCCATTCATAGCTCCTTCATTTCCTTTAAAATGAGCTGAGATGAATGATCTTTGAAGTTCCTTATTCAATTTGATGAGCTTGTTTGCAGGTAAGCCTTTCTTTAAAACCTTTGATTGTCCCTTTCTCTTTATAGAGGGTGGAAGTGTCCACTAGTACCTCCTTCAGAGGAGAAAAAGAAACTCCTGAGTTAGTCTCAATGACTAGGGTTGTCCCAAGATGGATTGGTTGACTTGTGGCTACCCTTTGGTACTTCCTAGGCATAAGTTTTAGTCACTCAGGCCTTCCCCAAGATGAATGGATTCACTCAAATTCTTGGGAAGTTGGACTTTATTGGTAGAAGCAACCCTTTGTGCTGTCCTATGTACATGAGCCAACTGGCCCTTCTTAACTCATTTTGTTTTTGTTTGTTTTTCTCTGTCACCTTTCAGAGACAGGAAGCAAGGATTAGGGGGAGTGGATTCTTTCTCTATTATATATTATCAAAAGCTATTAATTGCTGTTTTGTGACAAAAGCAGATGGGAATTGTATATGCTCAGTATTGAAGCCAGAGAAGAGGATTCATGACCACTTTTTGCTGTTATTTTTCCACTTCTGAGCACATCAGTGGCCACAAACCCAAGAGGAGACTTTCCTGGCTCATGTGATGGCAACAAATGAGACAGCAACCAGCTTCTGGAGAACCTACATGTGCTCACCTGAATGACCCCAGTAGGGAGCTCATGGACAATGTCATTTCCAAATCCCTGTCTTTCAGTTAGGAGAGGGGAATTTCCTAGACAGTGTGAGCCTAGTATTTAGTATCTAACTATAGAAGGGAAATTTCTTGGGTAGCACCAGCTTTTGAGATTGCTTTGAGTAACTCAAAATTGGAAAATTTGAGGATCTGGCTTTATAGAAAAGAAGATAAGTTTCTCAGCAGCATGCCAATCCCTATGAGGGGGAAAAAACTCACATGGCTCCACCATGTGCTCCCAGTGTAGAATTTTTGAAAAGATAAATAAGTACTCTAGGCCTCAGTTTCTTCAACTGTAAAATGAGTGCCTTGCATTATATGATCACTGAGAATTCTTTTTAAATCATATAATTCCATGGGACCAGAGCTGGCTTCTAAGGAATTCTAATTTAAAATGTCATGCATTGATTCAGGAAAAACTTAGAACTCAGAAATAAGGCTAATATTAAAAAATAGTTTGGAGAATTATTTTTGATATTTGCATTTTAAAAAATTCGCTTCAATTTAACATGCTAAAAATAGGTCTTTGCTGTATATTGACTCAAGACATCAATTAACTCTGAAAGCTTTTCTTAACTCTCTCAGGTTTCCTGCATTGCTGTACTGAAGAGCCTTATTGAGTCTGCCCTGAAATAACATAGAAGAGACTGCCCCAAGTTCATAGTGCTTTTTGACCTGTGTAGCAAACAAAAGTACCCACTGCCCATTTGTATGCTGGGTTAGTGTTTCTGTTCCTCTCTCATTATGTCTTGATTCTATATCTAATCCAGGTCCAGATCAAATACTACTTTCTCCAGGAAATCTTCCTTGCTAAAAATATTCTCCTTGTTCTTTTTCTTTTGTGCATTTACCATATTATATAATTCATAGGGTATTTATTTGTGTACATATCTTGATGCTCCTATTAGATTTTAAGCTTCTTGAGGGCAGAGACTGTCTCTTATTTGCTTGTTAACTCTCTCAGGACTTAGCATAGTGATTTGCATGTGGTTATTAAATGGTAAGTAGTTATTAAATACTTTTGGATGAATTAATGAAGCAGGTTGGTAAAGTGTCCACGATAATAGGCCAGTCAGTAGACAGAGTTTACTTCAGTGACAGACCCTTAAATCTCCTTCCCTCTTCTGAAAGAAAATGAAATATTCAATTATATTTCACAGGTCAATGGTGAAAATATGTGCCAGACCTAATGTCAGACTTTTAAATCACAATCTTCCTTTGTTCCTGGGCACCCCTGAAGGTGGCAGAGAGTTATAGTAAGAGTGCAGCAGTTTTTCAATGAAGTGTTTACTACATAGAGTAAACTTTATTTTGGATGCTGTGGGAGATACAAAGATATAACAGAAATGAATTTTTACCACAATTGGTATGCTGTGTAGTTAAGACCCAGCTTAAGAGAGGTGGTAGAATATAGTAGAAAGAACTCTAGGGGCAGTTGGGTGGCACAGTGGATAGAGCACTGGCCTTGGAGTTAAGAGGACCCTGAGTTCAAATATGACCTCAGACATTTGACACTTACTAGCTGTGTGACCCTGGGCAAGTCACTTAACTCTGCCTCACCCCCCAAAAAAAGAAAAGAAAAGAAAGGAGTTCTAGACTTGGGCTCAGGAGACATGGATTTTAGTCTAAACTTTTATGATCTTGAACAACTCTTTTCCTCTTTTTCCAGACCTTATTTTCCCATCTGTTGAATGAAAGAGTTGGACTACATGACCTCCAAGATTTCTTCTAATGTTAAATGTACATAATAGCAGTTTGCCTACTCAGCTGGCTTTGACAACAGTGTCATTGCCAATGGACAGTTCAGTACCTCATAGCTACTGGGAAAAGAGGAGTTGGTTGGAAGAATGTAATAACGTCCTCTCAGCTACTCTTACTATCAGTTCCGTCCAGGAGAGTAAGTCTTGGAAAAGAAGACAGTCAACGGCCATGGGACCAGATTGAGAAAGCAGCTTTTTGTTGACAACAGCACAAGACCACCTAGTTTAAAAACCAGTCTAAACCTTTAAAAGAGGTGGGACCACCAGCCCCATCCCCTCCAAATCTGGCAGAGAATATGACCTAGAAAATGCATAGTTTTACCTCTGACACTTAGAAGAAGGTGTTGAATAAGCTATAGAGAAGCTAGGAAAAAGGAAGGTAATTTGGGTTACATTCCCTTACACAGCACCTGTTTGGAAAATAACAATCGTAACTAACATTTACATACTGGTTTAAGGTTTGCAAAATATAATACATTGATTATATCATTTGATCCTCATGGTGATATTATGTGATAGGTATTATTTTCCCCACTTTATACATGAGGAAACTGAGGAAGACAGAAGTTAAGTGTCTTACCCAGTTCATATATCTAGTAAACATCTGGGATTGGATTCAAACTCATGTCTTCCTGACTCCAGGCTCAACACTGTATCCACTGTGCCACTGAGTTGCCTATATGTAGGCAATATTTGCTATGCTAGTCCTCTAATTGCTCAATATTCCAGGGAGCTGCTGATTAGAAAGGAAATTCCTATGTGCACAGAAGATAATTAACAAGGAAACCAGAATATACCCGGTACCATGTGAGTAGTACAGGCAATAAATACTACAGAAGTTTAAAGGAGAGAAAGATAGATTTGGCTGGTTAGGGGAGGTGATTTCATGGAGCAGGTAGGATTTGAATTGGGTCTTGAAGAATGGGTAGGATTTTGGTAAGCCTAGAGAGAGGAATAGTATTCCAGGTGAGGGAAACAGTTAAGGGGATTTGTTCTGTGAAGTTTGAATTCAGTCAAGGGGCCACACTTGAGGACCTAGAAGGCCACATGTGGCCTCAAGACCACAGGTTTCCCACCCCTGCTGTAAGCAAAGGACCAGAGGACAGAGTTTTGTCTATTTCTTTCTTTCTTTTTTTAATTTGTAAAGTGCCAACCTCATTGTCCTTGTTTTGTTCCTCTTGCCTCAGGCTGAAGTATGGATTTCCTCTATACTCTGAACTTCTCACTAGATGTTTTCCCCACTTCTTAGGCTTGTCTTTCTTCCCAATCCTATCCCTCCCATTCATCAACTTAAAACCTATATTACCAACAATTTTGCAGGTTTGCTCAGGAAGACAGAATACACCATTTCCTGCTTCCCCAATGACCAAGATATGTATGTGACTATAAAAGCATTATACTATTGGGAACCATCTGTTGTTGATATGCAGTTGTTTTTAGTCATGTTCAACTCTTTGTGACCCCATGAAGGGTTTTCTTGGCAAAGATACTGGAATGATTTTCCATTTCCTTCTCCAGATCATTTTACAGAGGAGGAAATAGAGGCAAACAGGGTTAAATGACTTGCCCAGGGTCACACAGCTAGGAAGTGTCTGAGGTCACATTTGAACTCAGGAAGATGAGTCTTCCTGATTCCAGGCCCAGCATTTTATTCACTGTATCACTTAGCAACCTGATGTAAACAATATTTTCTACAAAAAAAATGTGAACTGAAAAAACCCTTCTATTTTGATTTTGAGGCAGTGTGTTATGGTGGAAAGAACCCTTTGATTTGGAGCTCCAGGATCAGAGTTCAAATCTTGTCACTGCCACTTACTACCTATATGATCTTGAACAAGTACCCTAACCAATTTGAGCCTCAGTTCCTTCAAATGTAAAAATTTAGGATTTGAGTTGGACTTGCTGGCCTATAAGGTGCTTGCCATCAGTGATTCCACTTTATTTATTGAAACTTTCATAGAGTATAAAAGTAAAGCTATGTTTTGTTATACATTGATCGAATCACTTCTACTGAAAATGCTCAGCATTTGCATAGCCCTATGCGCCATCTATATACCTCCCACATGCATGCAATATACCTAACTGTAGATGTACACAAAGAAAGTGACTTTCTTGAAGAACTGTAACAATTCTTTGGACATCTTTTCTGTTGCTAAATCTTTAGTGACATGTATATTTTTATTATAATGCTTCCTTCCTTCATCTATTGACCGAAATATTAGAATTCCTGGGGCATTTCTTTGGGACAATAGGTCTGAATAATAGAAATTGGAGTTGTGCTAGAAAATCCTTTGATGTATGGGTGCCATAAAACTACCGAGTTACAGCGTGATCAAGAACAATTTATGGTCTCTGGAAATTACAGAGTATAATTGCTCAGACTTCAGAATGAAGCTAGATGGGCAACATATAGAACTGATTTATCAGTGACCTGCCCAGAAAATGGAAGAGTTAGGGCTAGCATGGAACTTGAGGACAAGGATTACTTTGGGAAATTGCCAAATTCCATTAATGATCAAGATTTTCCCTAAAACAAAGGTCCATCTTTTAAGAAATAATTTTTAGTAATATCTTTTGTTTTTATATCACCTAAATTTCCCCTTATGTCCCTCCCTTTCTTTTCTTCCAGAGAGCTATAGCATATGACAAAGAATTTTTTTTTGTTTTTTTGGCAGGGCAATTGGGGTTAAGTGACTTGCCCAAGGTCACACAGCTAGTACATGTGTCAAGTGTCTGAGGTCACATTTGAACTCAGGTCCTCCTGACTCCAGAGCCAGTGCTCTACTCACTGCACCACCTAGCTGCCCCAGAATTTTTTTTTAGAAGAAAAAGAGGAAGAAGAAAAAAATCAGCAAAATCAATCAATGTATTGGAGGAAAAAACCTGATCAAACATGATCAAACTCCCAAGGACCCCATTTTTACAAAGAAATGGAGGAAGTACTTCCCCATTTCTCTTCTTCAGAGCTCAGCTTGTTCTATTTAATTTTGCAACATTCCTTTATGATCATTTTGTATTTGTTGTTCTTTCCATTTACATTGTTATAGTCATTGTATATACTGTTTTCTTGGCTCTAATTATTTTACTTTGTATCAGTTTATGTAACTGTAACGACAATGCTACTTGCAGCTGCTGTGGGGGTATAAGATTAACAACACCAGCACACAGGAGGGCTGCTAGCACAGGTTCTTTGATTTGCTTTTCTAAAGGAAAGCAACTTTAAAGGGATCAACAATCTTAGTTTAACTGAACATATGTATCATTCACTTAGTTCTGGGGAAAAGTCAGCACCCTGAACTTCAGAGAAAATACAAACAGAAATTACAGAGAAATAAAGAGCAACAGACTGGGCTTCTAACTGTCTGAGAAATTAGCACAGATCAACAGACATGTCCAACTGTCTGACCAACATTACACATGCCAGAGAGAGAAGCACCAACATCTGGGCTTTCAAAGTCAGGGTGCTCCTTAATGGCTACCCAGAGTGTCATCTGGCCAAGTGATACAAACACTCTTGCAATGGATGGCCCCCAAAGCAAAACCTCACCTCAGAATATATATGCCCTTTTTCAGAGCCAGAGGGCACCACAACCCCCATGACCCAGCGCCTAATTAGAAATTAGCATGAGGTGTGGGCCTTTCTAGGAAACAAGCCTCCCCTAATCAAGCTTCCCTTAGTGGGCTCCATGTGAGGCCTATTAATGGTCAGGGAAGATCTTCAAATTGTATTAACATTATATTAAGTCTTTCCATACTTTTTTGTCTCTACCATGTTTATAGTTTCTTCCAGGCAAGTGTGTTGGTTGGACCAGCTTGTAAGACTCCTAAGAGCCACTTTTTAAATGTTCAGGGTGAACATTTATAAACACATCTCAAAAACTGGCAAATGCTACAAATCAGGACTTGATTTTCTTTGTTGATTTCTAGACCAGAAAATGATGAAGAAAATGTTTATGATGCGAATTAAATTTAAGGTGCATTGTGCATTTCTAGAAAGCTGGTTGTTAAACATTTATCAACCACTCCTGCTTGCAGAACAGTAATATTCCATTACACTGATGCATATCAATTTGTTTTGGTGTTCCCTAATGGATGGGGCATCTTTTTTTCCCAGTTCCTTGCTATCACGATAAGTGCTATTATAAATATTTTGGTAGATATGGAATTTGGCTTTTTCTCCATGGGCTATATGTCTAAAAATGTAATCTCTGGGTCAAAGTGTGGGAACATTTTTGTGACTTTATTTACATGATTCCTCAGCAATGCATTAAATTCCTGTCTTTAAAAGTGCTTTTAATGACCTCAAACTTTTCCCTGAAAAAAAAGCTCATGTTTTAATCCTAATTTAATATACTACTAGTGATGTTCTATAGTTGTGAGATGTGGAACACAATAGCCTCTGAAGTATTAATGTTGAGGACATTCCACAGGGTGATGGAAGGTGCTTAGTGGATGTGAACAAATTGTGATACATTACAAATGATAAATTTCATTTTAGAAACCATGTAAAAGACATCAATAAGTTAAGAGGAATTTATGAGGTGCCTACTATGTGCCAGGAGATATCTATCTATCTGTCTGTCTGTCTATCTATCTATCTCCTGGCACATTGTCTGTCTATGTATCTATCTATGTATCTATCTATCTATAGAGAGTGTCACCCAGATAGATATGGTAGTTATATCCATAAGAGCTGATGAAGTCAAATGAAAAAATATAGAAGAAGAGAGTCCAAGATAAATGGGGATGCATTCACTTTTAGGTTGTACAATATTGATCCTGATCTAGCAGAGGAGACGGAAAATGAGAAGTAAATTAGGTAGAAGGAAAAATAAGAGAGCCATACCATAAAAATCCCGAGAAGAGAGAGTATCCAAGAGGAGAAGTTGGCCAACAGTGTCCAACGATGCAGAGAGGTTAAGAAGGATGAGGATTGAAAGAGAGCTACCAGATCTCTGTTCAACAATCTGGCTAGCAGCTTCTGTGGGGGTGTAAGATCCACCCACAGCCAGCACCCGGAAAGCTGCCAACAGCACAGGTTCTTTTGATCTGCTTAACTAAGGAAAGCAAGGTGAAGGGGTTGACAAGCTTACTTTAATTCAGCATACAAATATCATTCACCTAGTTCAGGGGAAAAATCCAGCACCCTGAACTTCAGAATAAAATACAAACAAATTACATACATCAACAGACAGATCCAATACAATTCATAGTTACCAATATCTAGGTTCAGCCTGGGAGC
This sequence comes from Trichosurus vulpecula, assembly GCF_011100635.1. NCBI lineage: Eukaryota > Metazoa > Chordata > Mammalia > Diprotodontia > Phalangeridae > Trichosurus > Trichosurus vulpecula. The sequence goes on from NC_050574.1 coordinate 108,231,128, forward strand.
TCAGAGCAAGGGCTGGCCCAGAGTCACGTGAGCCACCACTGCTGTGGGTAAGGGAGCTCCAAAGAACAAACAACCAACCCCTGGTTTTTATATCTTTTTCAGTGTCAGGGGTGAGTCACACATGCGACTCACCCATGTGACCTAGAATCGTCACAGAGAGGTGGACTTAAACCCATGGTGGTCTAAAAGCCTCTGCTCTCCCAGACAGGTAAACTAGGCCCTCTCTGGAGTTAGCCCCACCTTGGGCCCCACCTTAGTTGCCAATCCACACCCACTAAGGTTTTACACCTAATGGGGTTTGGGCCTGGGGCTTAGCACCTAGTAAGACTCAATCAAAGACACTGAATTAATCAAAGGAAACAAAGGCTAAACTCTTCAAGGGCACTTGTTGAACTAAGTGCTAAGGAGCCCATTTTGATTACCAACACAATCTCTTAAAAACCAATTAAGATATTAGTGGTAACCTTGGAGAGAGCAATTTCAGTTGAACATTGAGGTCAGAAGCCAGATCACGTAAGTTCCAGAAATAACTGACATAAACAAACAAAAAAGAATGTGTGAATCATATGATTAGAGCAAGAGATAGGTATTGGACAGCCCATTTTCAATATGACACTCTATTGGTATCCTCACCATGTTGGAAAAAAAAAAACAGTAGGAAGGCACTTAACTTTTTGAGTGGACCTTGTATGGCAAATTGATAGGAGGACGTAAGAGCCTTACAGAATGGGCAGGTGTGAATGGGTTGTCATTTGCATCATTGCAGGGAATCCTCCAGTTGGTCGGAGGGAATCCATCCACATTGAAGGGATCACATATCTGTTGATACCGTGGAGAATTACACAACATTCTTCCAATAATGGCATATGGCTATTAATCATGAACATGTACAATTTCAGAATAAGTGTGATAAATAGCCCGGAAGTCAGTGAAAAGAGTTATGGGGGATACAAGTTTTTAATAGCTTATTTCAAGTGATGACTTGTGTGGAGGGAGTGGTTTAAAGATGTCATCAAGTACATATGGAAAAGGAGAGGAAAAAAGGTGGGTTGGCCATGTCATGAGGCAAGAGAAAACAAGTTGATAGTCCGAATGCTACATAGGTACCCTCTAAACAGTGGAGGAACCAGAAAGTCTTCAGCATGTTGCATGAATCCTTAGTGGAAGATTTGTGAAATGGCAGAGAGAAGAACCCCCAGAAGATGGGAAAGTGCTGTGGAGTTGTAATATGTACTTGAGGAGGAAATACCCATATTGGTGAGATCATCAATTCATCAAAATATCAAAGGAGTAGAACTATCAAAATAAATAGAAATTATAGAATTTATTATAGAAATGTCTTCCTATCCTCAGGAAAAGATCCACATAACTAACATTGCAGTAAATTTCCCACTTATTCTAGATGTTAAAGTTGAGGTCTTGAGCTCTCAGAAGTATAGTTTTTTTTCCTGTGGTAACATGAGCAGTCATTTCAAAATTATCACGTCATAGTATGATAATTGAACAATTGCTAAAAACAGAAAGTGGGCTTTGTTGCATTTCTCCAGTCCTGAGAGATTAACTATTTTTCTCGAAAATTGTCATAGCTGAAACTCTACTAAAAAGAATACTTTTGGCATCAATTATATTAATTAGCCATAAAGAATTTAAAGAATCCGTCCACATGTGGCATGACATATTGTCCTAGAATTGCTTCTAGAGTTGAAGCACATGGTTCACCTCAACCCTCCCTCTAAGGCCAGAGTCTAGTCCAGTGGGCCTCACTCCTTCCCTCTTGTCTGGAGGAGGCTACCACAGTGAACTTGTTCTCCAGAGTCAGAGATTATCTCAGCACAATTTCTCTGATGCTTCCATTCAAGAAGCATAAACCAAAGACCTCCAAGGGACAAAGAGCTGTCCTGAGTGCTAATTACACAGGGATCAAGGAAAGCAGCTTTATGGAGGCATTTAGGGATTTTTACCCTAGGGGGTTTTACCCTACAATTGCTATAAGTGGGTGGTCTCCAATTCTGCCACTCCTTGCTCAGTTCAGTTCTTTTATATGTGAAAATGAAGACCCCTAAAATGAGATTCAGTACTCAGTTAAGGCAGTATGACCGTGGACAATTCATTTAACCTCTTAGGGCTTCAGTTTTCTCATCTGTAAAATGGAATTGTTGGATTTGGCTTCTGAAATCTCTTCCAACTCTAAATCTATAATCCTAGGAGGGTATTTAAGGTTTACATCAGTTTTAAATGGCTGTACCTTATTAGCCTGGGGATCATCCATTTGCATGTCTTTTTACCTGCAGAAATTAAAACCTGTAAATCAGGCTAGACTCTCCAGGGGAACTAAACTAGATGTTCAATAGGCTACCGCCAGGAAGAAGGAGACTCAGACTCATTAATCATGATCAGTCCATTGAAAATAACATTTAATTGGATTAAAGTACTATTTTTGAGTCCCACTAGAGAGACTTTCCCCGTATGCTTTGGACAGTTAATCCATAGTATGGCTACTTTGAATTTTGAAATAGAAATCTGGTCCCCATAATATTATATCTTTAGGAATCATCTGGGTAATTCAAAGGCAGTGTCAATATCTGGGGAGTGAATCAACAATCTGTGAATGATTATTGCCTCTGCCTTGCCTGTCATAATAGCCTCTTAATTTGTCTCCCTGCTTTCAGTCTCTCTCCTCTTCCATCCTCTAGATAGCTGTAAAAATAATAGCTGTAAAAGAATCTTCCTAAAGCGCAGATCTGATCATGTTGGTCCCCTGCTTGGAAACCTTCAGGGGCTCCTTACTGTCTCTAAGCATAGTCATAATTAGGGATTCTGGTGCCTGGGGAAACTTTAGTTGGTCAAAGGGATGGGGTATACAGTATAGTCTGCCTCAGGTGGGTGCTGTTATTACTGGAAGGAGGGGAGAGTCTAGTATCAGTTCCCATAACCTGGACAGTAACTCCCAACCCTATAATTCCTGGCGTGAAGAGGTGACAGGTAAGAGGTACAATGAGGGGGGAGAAAGCGGGTCCTTAGAATAATGAAGAACTCTCAGGGTTAATGATTCAAGATCAGTGGAAAACCATGTGGGACTGGTGGGTAGGAGGATTGCCATGAAGAAGAAGTATACTGCTGGTGTGGTGGTGCCTGAGGGTAGAGCCCTAGTTGTTCTACCCTGATAACAACTGTTTCTAGGAGAAAGTGCAGCCTGTTTTTGAAGGCCTTCCACAGTCTTTCATCAACTTTTCTTTCCAACCTTATTTCATGTTACTTCTCTTCCTGCATATACATTTCAGCCTCACTGAAATTGTAGACTGTACCCATAGTTTAACATTTCATCTTCCAACTCTGTGACTGCAAAATCCATCCCCTAATGCCTAGCCAGAGTCCTTTATCTCTGACTCTCGGAATCCTGATATTCCTTCAAGTTTCAGTTCAGGAGCCATCTTCTGTGGGAAGCCTTCCCTTTCTTCTTCCTCCCCCAGCCCATTTTATGTTATATCTTCCTTTCCTTATATTTGTTATTATCTGTATACCTGTATCTTCCAGTAGAATATAAACTATCTTATTTTTGTCTTTTATCCCCAGTACTTAACATGTATGAAGTACTTAATACATGTTTATTGAAATGACTGTGATCAGGTAACAATAGGAGGAAAGGGCTAATAAAGCACCCTCTTCTCTCCCCTCAAAGATGTGTGCTTTCAGAGTGTAAAAATCTTTTGCATACGTGAAGATTATTATTCAAGGGTTCAGGCTGCTGTCCTTCCCTTGAAGTATTTATTCCATGTCATTATGTGCTCAAGGCTTTGCTTAGAGCCTCAGAACATAATTAAAAAAATTATAAAGCTCAGGTAGCCTTCAAGGAACTTACAATTTCTCCTTTTTCTCACTGCCTTTTACCTATGTACCTAAAGAGAGTAGACCTGTCCCAGTTTACATAGAGAAAATGTCAGGGCCCTGCCACAGAATCTTTTATTTTCTCTATAAAGTGGGTTATACTACCATGACTGTACCATATGGTTTAAATTTTTACTTCTATGAAGATTCACCTTACTCTAGATACCCAGCCATAGCCTCTTCCCTGAGAATCTGTTTTCCATCCCAGCTATGTGCTTTACATCTTTACTGGATCTCTTATCAGAACATCAAGCTCAACACATTCCAAACTGGACTGATTACAATCCCTCCTCTGATACTTGACTGGCTGTGTGACCTTGGGCAAGTCACTTCATTTCTCTGAGACTCCTTATTTGTAAAGGGGGAAATGATAATAGCATTTACTTTATGGAGGGCAGCTGTGAGTACAAATGAGAAAATATACAAAAAGAACTTTAGAAACCTTAAAGTGCTGCTATACAAATGTGAGCTATTAGTATTATATCTCCTAACTGTGTCTTCTCAATTTTCCTATTTCTGTTGATAGTACTTCCTTTCAGCCACCCCAGTTCCAAGAATTGGAGTCATTTTTATTGTTGTTCAGTCATTTCAGTTGTGCCTAACTCTTTGTTGGGGGTTTTCATGGTAAAGATACTGGAGTGGTTTGCCATTTCCTTCTCCAGCTCATTTTACAGATGAGGAAACTGAGGCAAACAGGGTTAAGTGACTTGCCCAGGGTCACATGGCTAGTAAGTGAGGCCAAGTTTAAACTTTGGAAGAAGAGTCTTCCTGACTCCAGACCAGGGTACTCTATCGATGTACCACCTAGGTGCCCAAGCAATTTTTTACTCTTCCCTTTTCTTCAGCCTTTACATTCTATCGTTTAAAATATTTTGCTGACTTGACCTTGGTCTTGAATTTGTCCCTACCTCTTCACTCATACTGCCACCAACCTAGCTCTAGAGTTTATTACCTCTCACATTGTAAATTATCTTAGAATCAGAGAATGTCAGAGATGGAATAGACCTTAGAGATCATACGATCAACCCACAGCCATGTTTTATGATGAGTAAACTGAGGCTCAGAGTAGTTGAGTGATTTTGGCTGTAACACTTATTTCTCGGGAGAATTTGGGCAAATCCTCAATCTGTTAGTTTCTTTCTTCATCTGCAACATAACGCTGTTAGACTAGGTGGCCTCAAAGGTCCCTTCCAGCTCTACTGGAGACATATAATCCTACAAAATGGAAAGAGGTGGTAAATGATAGAGTTAGGATTTGATCTCATGTCTTCAATAAACTTCTATGGAATGACTTCTGGGTACAACAATACCCTGTGTTAGGACCTGGATTACTTTTAGAACCAATTAGTATGGGTATAAAAATAATAATAATAATATTAGCACACATTTATATGGCACCTCACCATTACAAAGTGCTTTACACACATTTGCATTTGGTCCTTACAACAGCGCTTTGAAGTAGGAAGTACAAGTATTTTTCTCTTCATTTTATAAATGAGGAAACTGGCTCAGGGGAAGCAATTTGCTTGTGGTTATCTATTTAGTTAGTGATCCCTCCCAGGAGTGTAATGCAGGGTGTTCAGGAGGACTAGCCCCTCTGGTGTCAGGGCTTGCTGAGCCCTTTTCAGGGCTGCTCATCTACCTGTGGCTCTCACCTGTGGCTCCAAGAAGCTGTGGCATGAACAGTGACCACACCCCAGTAAGCTGTCTCAGCAGGTCAGATGGGCTAAACCAGGTTGTGGGTAACTGACCAACCTCAAGTCTGTCAGTGAATTAGGGGGATGTCTACCCCAAGCACGTGAAGACTGACCTTGGTGGAATGAGCAGATGAAAACAATTTGTTCCAACAGCCATGAAGGTGACTGAAGCAGGTGCTGTGGAGCACTTAGATTTTGGTCAGGCATTGAAGACACCAAAGTCATCTACTGCATCCTGGGCCATTGCTCCTCCTCTTGATTTTTGTCTTGCCACTAGACTTTGATGACTCTGAAAGAGTGAGGCTGATGACTTTGTGTAACTGCCTCACTTAAATCCAATTCACACAGAAGTCAAGATATCATCCCATGATATCATTGATCTTCTTTGAAAGGAAGGATGAGCAACAGCAATCCATGTTTATTACTCTAAGGGCAGGCTTCTTATGCCCACATTTCTGCCTGACATGGAGGTATGCCTGATTTGCAGGGGATCAGTTCCCCACAGACACCTACGTAGAATATGAGCAATATTTGCTTATATCTGTATATCTGTAGCTTCAACTTCCTTATGATGGGCAGCAATTATGTTATGTCCATGTACTATATACCTTGAACAATAACCAGTTAAATGGTGGTGGGCATCACATGTTTCATGTTACTCTTAAATGACAAAGATATATTCTTTTTTCAAGAAGTATTTTCTTCACCTCAGCATTTCTTCTTCTTTTTTTGGACACTATTTACCCATTCACAGCATCTTTATCACTTGGTCATTAGAGCCATAATTGGGTCTTCTCTCTCTGAGGAACGATGGCACATCATAGCAGATGGTCTGACTTCAGAGGACATGGGTTTGATAGAGGGTTGAGTATGCTTTCAGCTTTTTCATTTCTTTTGGTTTTTCAGAATTCCTTTGAGAGTCCCTTTCACTTTTGTAGAATGCTGACTCTGGGATTCTCTGTGCAACATGTAATGTTTACTTCAGCTTCTGCAGACCCCCTACCTTCTCTCTTTTTTTTTCTTCCCAGCTGACTCTATCAGAAAGTGTTTATTATGCTTTTATCCTGTTTCTCTTCTCCTGCCTGCCACAGATATCCAAATGTAATCTTGAAATGGGCTCATAAATAAGTTTTCAATTCAGCATCTGGAGTGTGGCACTCATTGGTCTATTCTCTCTATGTCCATCATAGAACTCTAGATAATTGGAAAATAAATTCTGTTGAAATTCAATATGCCTGTGACATGTGAGGTAAAATTTATCACCGCAGCAAGATTACAATTGTTGACTTAAAATTAATGCAATCGAGGGGATGTGGAGACTTTTCACATTCTCACAAGGAAACATCACAGAAAAGTCAATTTTAATCATTTAGGCAAATACCATGGTGCTAAGTTCAACCACAGGATTTCAGAGGCAACATTCCGTCTCTTTATATAGTCATACTTTAAATCATATCTTCATTTTCCATACTTTTGGTGAAGCTTCTCTTGATTAATCAGTCTTCCCTATTTTCTGTCCTGCTGACATAATCCATGCCCTAGCGTCCTTCCTTGAAGCGCCTTTACATTTTGATTATTTTATGCACCTCCTTGTGTGTCTCTTTTCCCCTATTAAGTGGTAAGCTATTCTAAGGACTATGTTTATTCTTTGATATAAGTGTATAAACCAAGGGTCTGTCTAATACATTGTTACTCATTCTGTTGGTGCTTCATAAAGGACTGAATTCAATTAAACAAATACTTAGTGATGCTTATTACTGGGCTAGGGGCTGTTTTCTCTCTCCCCTCCCCCCATCTCCATCCTCCCAACCCATAAGAAAAATCTCTTTTGATTTCATTCTACCCAACAAGCTTTTATTAAGGGCTTACTGAATGTGAGCTATCAGGTACTTTGAATGTTTCGGAGAGAGAAAAACAGACCAATGCAAGTGCTGTCCTTTCTGTCAAACTCTTCCTCTCTCCTTTCCCTGATAATGTCCGATTATGGCTTGATGGAGCAGTGGATAGAGTTGCTGGGCCTGGAGTCAGGAAGATCTGAGATCAAACCCAGCCTCAGACACTTATTAGCTGTGTGACTTTGGGCAAGTCACGTAATTGTTTGCCTCAGTTTCCTCATCTGTAAAATGAGCTAAAGAAGGAAATCACAAACCATTCCAAACCATTCTTGCCAAGAAAATCCAAAATGGAGTCACGATTGAATAACAACGAAGGGCAAAATGGCTTGACAGATATAAGTGAGAGCCTTTGGGTGTGGAACTGGGGCTGGACTGGTGTGTTGAGGGCACGGCCCAAGAGACCTGCCTGTGAGGAAGTGGGGGGTCCAGCATCCATTGGACCACACAAGAAGAGCCTGTAATGAGAGTAGGGGAGAGATACCAGGGAGTGCAGAGATTGGAAGGCTTTGGAACTGTGGGCTTTGCCTTATAACCCTTTCTCCTCTATGGGTTTTGAGGCCCATTATGGCAGGTAACAGCTTGTGACCTGGTTGTTGTTTCCCTAAGACAGTATATATAAGTATATATGTATGTATTCCCCAAGACAGTATATATAAGTACAGAGTGAGCAATGATGACAGGCTGGAAGGTCAGATTTCAGTCTAGTGCCACTTATCTGAATTGTGGGCAGCTGGGCTCTCTTCTGAATGTTTATTTTGCCACCTGTTATATGAATGGTATGGAGAAGGGTGGAAAACTGAGTGATCTTATATAAAGCAGTATGCGAAGTACTATGGATAGAGTGATGAAAAATCCTTCCCCATAAGACGATCATAAGGTAATAAGGGAAATGAGACATGTACACAAATAGCTATCATATAAGTATATGATAATAGTTACTGGCATTTTTATGTTACTTTAAAATTTACAAAGCATTTTCTAAATGTTATTTCACTTGATACAGCAACCTTGTGAGATAAAATTATCCCCAGTTTGCAAATGAGAAAACTGAGGTTGAGAGAGGTTATATGGCTTCCCAAGACTCATGTAATGAATATGTGAAGTAGCATTTGGACTTAGATTCTCCTGACTATGAGAGGGGAGTGGGAAAAAAGGGAAGTGACTTTTATGAACTTTTGGGGTTCAAATCCAGCCTCAGACACTGACTGTCACTTAATCTCTCTCATTCTGACTTTCCTGACTTGTAAAATGGGGATAATAAAAGCAGCTACCTCCCAGGGCTGTGAGGATCAACTGATAGGAGATTTGGAAAGCATTTTGCAAACGTTAAGCGCTTTATAAATACAAGCTACTATTATTATTATGGTTATTGTTGTTAATAAAATCTGCAGGCCACAATGGAAGATAAAGTATTTTTAAAGACAGCCTAAAATAGAATCAATTTTTCTGGGAAGACTTTTATGTCCTATTTTTGAAATTGGAAAATCATTTTTGGGAGGATGTTGTTTTGCTGATCCATCTCTCCTGGAGACACTGAAAAGTAAAACAGGCTTCTTATACGTTGCCATCCTCTATTATCTCTGAGTTAATCTTCTCATACAAAACTTAGGGCTTGGAAGAGCTAGGTTCCCTTCATGGGACATTCCTGTTCTTTGCTGGGAGGGAATACAATTAAATAGATGTAGACAGTACCAGGGACAAGGAAGAGTACACAAAGTCTTAAGAAAGAGTTCCAGAAGTTGACCTCACCAGTACAGCCTGGAGGAGGGTAAAACTAGTAGGGCAGTTAGATGGAGCAGTGGATAGGGTATGTGGCCTGGAGTCAAGAAGACTCATCTTCATACGTTCAAATCTGGCCTCAGACATTTACTAGCTGTGTGACCCTTGGCAAGTCACTTAACCCTGTTTGCCTTGGTTTTCTCATCTGTAAAATGAGTTGGAAAAGCAAATGGTGAACTTCTCCAGTGTCTTTTCCAAGAAAATCCCAAATGGGGTCATGAAAAATCAGACAGGATTGAACAACAATGAAGTTAGTGATCAGTTAATCTGAAAAAGCTGTGGTTGTTTTGGTGGACTGCAAGATTAACCTCGAAAGTGTGATATTGAAATCGAGAAAGACTATATGTTTTTAGGTTGCTTTTAGAGAGGTATAGCATTCAGGAATAAGGTGTAAGAGTTCCATTGTACTTTTCTCTAGGCAGAACAAATCTAGAATATGGTGTTTAGTTCTGAGGGCCACATTTTAGGAAGGACACTGATAAGCTAGAGTGTTTCCTGATGAGGACAACTAGGATGATGATAGGTCATGAGCTCATGCATTATGAGGACCAGTTGAAAGTGCTGTGTCCTGCTGGATCAATTTCAAGAAGTTGAATTCCCAGAAAATGTTAGGGCTCAACTAGAAAAACTAATAATGAAATTCATTTAGAAGGACAGATAAGGATCTCAGGGTAAATGATGAGGAAATAAAATGGGAAGGAAGGGGACATGTGAGTACCATGTCTCAAACCTTACTATGCAGCAAAAATCATCAAATTATTTGATACTATATAAAAAATAGAGAGGTTGATCGATGGAACAGATTAGGTAAACAACATCTAGAATCAAGAGAACCTAGCATCACTGTATTTGATAAACCCAAAGATCCCAGTTATTGGGGTAAGGAATTCACATTAGACATCTTGAAAACTGGAAAGCAGTCTGGCAGAAATTAGATTTAGATCAACAACTCACATCATACACTAAGATAAGCACCAAATAGATAGATGACTTAGATATAAAAGGTCACATCATAAGCAAATTAGAGGAGCAAGGATTTATGAATAGGGGACATGCTCATGACCAAACAATGGATTTAGAGAATCACAAGATAAAATGGACAATTTTGATTCTCTCTTCTCTTCTCTCTCTCTCTCTCTCTCTCTCTCTCTCTCTCTCTCTCTCTCTCTGCAAACAAATCAATGCAGCCAAAAATTAGAAGGAAAACAGTTAACTGGGAGAAAAAAATCCTTTACCCTAACTTTCTCAGATAAATGTCTCATGTCTGAGACGTATATAGAATTTATTCAAATTTATAAGAATAGGACCCCTTTCTCAACTGATAAACAATCAAAGGATTTGAACAGGCAATTTTCTAAGGAAGAAATCCATGCTAACAACACCCATATTAAAAAAAGGTACTTCAAATCACTAATAATTAAAGAAATGCAATCTATAGCGACTGTGAGGTTTCACCTCACACTAATCAGACTGACAAATATGACAAAAAGAAAATGAGAAATGTTGGTGGGGATGTGGGGGAAAAAGGCACATTAATGTACTGTTGATGGAGCTGTGAATTGGCTTTGCCATTTTGGAAAGTAATTGGTAACTAAGTTCAAAAAGTCACTAAACTATGTGTAGCTTTGACACACAAGTAACACTACCATGTCAAAGCTATTTACTAGCTGTATCACCTTAGACAAACACTTAACCTCTGTTTGCCTCTGTTTCCTCAACTGTAAAATGGAACAGTAATAACATCTATATCATAGAGTTGTGCAGATCAAATGAGATATCTGTGAAGTGTTTATTACAGCACCTGGCACGTAGTATGTGCTATGTAAATGCTAGCTATTATTATTATTAGTTCTAGGCCAATACCCCCAAAAAGGAAGAGGAAAGGACCAATATATGCAGAAATACTTAGAGGAACTCTTTTTATGGTGACAAAGAAACTAAGCAGGATTCTCATCAGCTGTGAAATGGCTAAACAAATTATGATATGTGAATGTAATGGATTATGATTGTGATATAAGAAACAACAAAGGGGACGTTTCAGAGGAACCTGAGAATATTTGTATGAACTGGTGCAGAGTGAAATGAGTAGAACCAAGAGAACAATTTAAATAATAATGATAATGTTTTAAAGACAACTTTGAAGGACTCAAGAACTCTGACCAAAACAATAACCAGCCAAGCAGCCAGAAGATAGATCATGAAGCATACTATCTAATTCCTAACAATTGTTGGACTCAGGGTATAGAATGAGGCATATGCTTTTTGGACATGACCACTGGGGGAATTTGTTTTGCTTGACTACGCATATTTGTTATAAAACTTTTGCTTTTGTTTTTGTTTTCGTTGGAATGAGGGAAAGTGGTAAGACAGGACAGAGAGGAAATAGATTTTTAATCAAGGAAATTAAAATTAAATTAAAAAAAGATGAAGAATGTTGAAAGACTTAAGAACTCTTTTCAATGTAGTGACCAATAATTATTTCAGAGGAACAATAATAAAGTATGCTACCCATTTCCTGATGGAAAAAATGATGGACTCAAGATGAAGAATAAGACATATTTTGGGATGTGTTTAATATGGGAATTTGTTTTATTTGACTATGCATACTTGTTACAAAGATTCATTTCCATTTTGAAGTAGAGGTGGGGGGTAGAGAATAAATGTTTGTTAATGAGAAAAAGTAAAACAAAATACAAACCCATTTAAAAAATATTCTATATCAGGCCTGTACAATCCACAGCCCAGGGGCCACTTATAGTCTGTGGGCATGCCAAAGGATTTCCAGGAGCTTGTGAAAAATGTAGAGGACGTTTTCCTATACATTTTTGCAGGCCACTGGAAATCCTGTGGCATGCTACAAGCGGCCTGGCTGCAGGTTGTGCAGGCCTGTTCTATATTCATTCTTGTAACAACAATGCTACTTGCCACTACTGTGGCTGTGTAAGGCCAATAACACCAGCACACAGGAGGGCTGCTAGCGCAGATTCTTTGATCTGCTTTTCTAAGAAAGCAACTTAAAGGGGTTTATAATCTCACTTTAATCAAACATACAAGTATCATTCACTTAGTTCAGGGGAAAAAGTCACACCCTGAACTTCAGGGCAAATACAAACAGAAATTACAAATGATCAATAGACAGGCTTTTATCTGTCTGACCAAATCACAATACATACATAGAGAGAAGCACCAATACCTCGGTTTTCAAAGTGAGGGGGTGGGTGGGCTCCTTAACGGCTACCAGAGTCTCCATACCAACACTGTTCCAATGAGTGAGTCCCAAGCAAAATGCTAACCTCAGAGTACATACACCCTTCATCAGGGTCAGAGTGCTTCACACCTCTCCTGACCTAACTAGCAAAAGGGTCTGGGCCTTCCTACAAACAAAGGCAAGACTCAATCAAAGGCACTTGGTTGCTTTAGTGCTAAGAAGCACTCCAAAAGAAAAAACAGTAAAAAGTCCCACTTTGCTTGCCCTTACAATTCCATGCTCAAGAAGCTTCATGGATCCAGGTCAACATACTTCTTAGTGGGGGCTAGCAGAGTGGCATGAGAATTTGGAGGGGAGGGAGGGATGCACTTCTAATTGAGGGTAAGCAGGATGTGAAGAAAATTCTGTACTCTGCATTTTAGGCACAAGCCTGGCAGAAGCAATTTTTATTAATTTAGATTATTCTAATCTAAGCATTTCTACTTAATGAGAAAGAACTGAAGATGGGTAAAATCTCTGTCTGTCTGTCTCTGTCTCACTGTCTCATCTCCTGTCCTGTCCCGTCCTCTTCTCTCCTCTCTCTCTCCACATACACACACTATTGCAGTATATTAGACAAATTTCCAATGAGATAAAACATAGTTCTAGAACTTAGGTCAAAGTTCAGTTAACATTTTGCCTCATCAAAGAAAACACTAATTACTTCATTTTTGGCAAGCCCTTGGAGAATAATTTTCTTAAAGTAATTCAGTCTCTCTTTGACTACTCCCTTTAAGGATTCTTATTTTTAGCTTGTCAGAAGTGAAATGGAGATATTTCCATTAACTTAGGTAATCAAAGAAAGACTTCTTACTTCTTTTGGTGTGATATGACCTTACTCCGGGCAATGTAGCTCAGTTAAGGGCCTTGCCCTTTTCTGATCATCACTCTGATTACTTCAGGAAAGAGTTGATCAGAGAGAGGCTGGCAGGAAATAGTTTCCTAATTGATGGTTAAAGAAAGACAGATAAGGTTTTTTCCTTCAGATTACTTCAAAGGCTTCAGACAAGGATATTATTAAAACCCTCTATTGATGTTTCTAAAAGGGGGAACCTGAGGGCCTCTAATCTGCTTCTATAAGGGAAAGCTTCATAGAATAGGTGGTACCTGAACTAGGCCCTCCAGTGGAGAGAGGTGTAGGTGGAGTCTACTGTAGGACAGGAAGATGTCAAATACAAATGTATGGAGGTAGGAAAGTATAAGGTGGGAATGGCAGATAGCTGGTATTCCAATTGGGTTGGAATGTAGCTTGAGTGAAGTACAACATAAGAAGACAGCCAGACTAGTGAGGAGATTTGATGCCATACCATGCCAGAGTGGTTGAAGGAATTGGGGATTTTTAACCTGGAGAAATGAAGATTTAAGAGGGACAACTAGTTTCAAAAGTCTGAAGGATTGTTTTGTAGAAGACTTTTACTACTTGGTCCCAGAGCAGAAGTTTTTAACCTGAAGTCTGTGAACTTAAAACAATTTTAAAAAATAACTTAAAAATTTTTAAAACAAAAATTTCAATATAACTGGTTTTCTTTGTAATCCAATGTATTGCATTTTATGCATGCGTGAACATTCTGAGAAAGACTCCCTGGGCATCATCAGACCGCCAAAAAGGTCTGTGACAGAAAATGAGTTAAGAACCCCTGCTTCAGAGAATAGATTTAGGAATCATGGGAGGAGGTTTTCAGTTCAAATTTTTGGGTAAAAACACTTCTCTCTTTAGTATTGATGGTTATATTTTGATTATAGTTTTTTTATACTAAATTAGATTTTACAGCAGTTATACTTGGGTTTAATGGACTCAGAATAATGGGTTTCTACTTAACTATTACTGTCATGATGACTGAAAGCAGGAGGGTGCCCTTGCGCACACGTGGTGGTCAGAAATTAGCTCGCATTCATTGATTCATCATCAAGGCCGTAAACAAAAGATTTGGCTTTTGGACAACTACATTAGTTGCATTGTTCATCCTCATTTTCCAGATATAAAAGGGCTCTTTGAGAGCTGCCTAGTCTCCTGCAGTAGCTCACCCCTGAACCTCACTTTTAGAAAGCATCCCTTTATACATTAAGAAAAATCCAATTCAATTTGAAGTCCCATTTATGCTTGTGCATGAAAATCAAAGACTAAACTCATATTAAGTCTTCAGCTTAAAGATTTATCTCCGTTGAAATTGAGGCTGTTGCTGTTCCAGGCTATATATTTCCCGACTTTCAGACTACTTCTGCATTAATGGTAATGCATCAAATAGATGTAGGGCTTCTGCTACTTTGTTATTTGGAGGCAGTGTTACTTAGTGGGGGCCAGGAGACCTGAAGCTAAGTTCTGGCTCTTCCACGTACTAGTTGTGTGACCTTTAGCAAGCCCCTTCACTTTCTGTGCTTGAAGTCCTTAGATTAGATGATCTCATAGACCCATTTCAGCTCACACACTTCATCTTCCATTTGGCCATGGACCATTGCCCATGGTGAATGCACCTGTTTCTCTGTTTTCAAAGCTCACTGTGCCCTTTGTTTCTTGAAGCAACTGCTTGAAACTAAGGTGGCCAATGGAATGTTGTAAAGCATGCTATCAAATAGGTGAGCTATCTAATTTCACTGTGTCAGAGACCTCTGCTCTTGATCTCATGGGCGTGCATAATTTAAAAAAAAGAGAGATGTCAATAGTTCATTGGATAAATTCCATTTCAGTCAGTTCTTGATGAGACATTCTGAACCCAGATTGCCTTACATTCAGAGCAAAATCCAGCTCCTCAGAAGGATTTAATACTAATAGCAACTTGTGACTGTCTCTTTTTTGGTGCACGAATTGGAGGGAAATGGGAAAGGACATTGTGAGAGTGAATTATGTCTCAGTTTCTCTGGAGCTCATGTCTTGGGGAGTATAGCTAATCTAGTGGAATCCACTTCAAGAAACACTTTAGATTTCTCTCACAGCTGTTACTGGTGCATCTGTTCTGCTTGTCTCCAGCCTCCTCCCTACCCATTCACCCATTCACCCTCCTCAGGTCGTTCTACTTACCAGAAAATCATTTTTCAAGTATTCATTTGACAGTCATAGCATAACTCCTCTGAACTGCATTCAAAAGCTGCTCTCAGACACTTTCTAGCTTGTGTGACCCTGGGCAAGTCACGTAATCCCAATTAACTCCAAAAATATAAACAAATAAAAGTGGAGAGTCACTGTGAGTGGTGAACTTTAGGGAAAAAAAAGAGGGCAACTAAATGATGTAGTGGATAGAGCACTGGGCCTGGAGTCAGGAGGACTTGAGTTCAAATCCAGCCTCAAACATTTACTAGCTGTGTGGCCCTGGGCAAGTCACTTAACCCCGAGTGCCTCAAAAAAGGGGGGGCAGCTAGGTGGCACAGTGAATAGAGCACTGGCCCTGGAGTCAGGAGGACCTGCGTTCAAATCTGTCCTCAGGCACTTGACACTTACTAGCTATGTGACCTCGGGCAAGTCACGTAACCCCAATTGCCTTGCCTTCCCCCTCCAAAAAAATTCTTGGTAAATTAAATAAACTCCTCTAAATGTAATTTTATGAATAGTGGCATCCTCAGTATCTCAACATGAATAATCAATCAACAAGTATTAGTAAAGCACTTACCATGGGGGAAAGGAATAAACATTTATATCATTCCTACTATGTGCCAGGTGCTGCGCTATAAGTTCTTTGTAAAATATTATCTCAGTTGATCCTCACAACAGCTTTGATAGGTGGGTTCTGTTTTGCAGTTGAGGAAACTGAGGCAGACAGAGGGCAAGTAACTTGCCCAGGGTCATAAGGCAGTAAATGCCAGAGGTCACATTTGAACTCAAGTCTTCCTCACTCACTTCCTCACTAGGTCCTCACTGTACTCTGTCCACTGTACCACCTAACTGCCCTTGACTGTGGGTCAGGTACTCTACTGGTCACTGGATATACACATAAACATGAGAGAGACCCTGCCCTCAAAGAGTTTCCTTTCTTTTGGAAGAGAGCATGTTCATGGATAAGTAAATATGGGATATATGTGTATGTGTATACATACATGTATGTATATATGTGTAGATGTATGTGTGTGTATATAGACTCAATATATATTGAGTCTCTATATACTCCCCACCCCCATCTCTCTGTCTCTCTCTATTCCTCTCTCCCCCTCCCTCCCTCCCTCCTATCACTGCTTGTGAGAAGCACTAACACCCAGGGGCAACTAGGGAAAGGGCTCTTGACAGGTGACCCTTGAGCTGAAACTTGAAGGGAGCTACTGTCTCAAGAGGCAGATGTGAGGAGGGGGAGCATTCTGGCCATGGGAGAAGGCTTGTGTAAAGGCACAAAGACAGAATGTGTGTACAGAGAAGGGCAAGGAGGTCATTTTGTCTTGAGCACAGAAGGTGTGAAAATGTAAATTGTATAAAGTTTAAATGCCGAATATTGACTTGTATTTGATCCTAAAGGCAATTGGGAGTCATTGAAGCTTCTAGAAAGAAGAATGATGGTCAGGCTTATGCTTTAGGAATATTAATTTGGTAGCTGTGTGGAGCATAGATCAGAGCAGGGAGAGATGGGATACCAGGAGGCCAATTATGATAGTCCTAGTGAGAAGTGATGAGGGGCTGAACTATGGTGGTTAGAGACCAGGCATTCTCATTATTTTGTTTCTCCTGCAAATATTGGATTAATCTTGAATGAAAACATCCAAATCAGCTTTAAATGGCTCTACACTATTAGCCTGGGAGTTATCTACCAGCAAGTCTTCCAGAGGAAAATGAGTTGTTTTGCCTCTCTGGATGGTTCCATCCGCTTTACACTTCTTTATCATGGTATTGAACTAGAACTTGTTTTTGTTTGGTTTTGTTCTGTTTCCTTTTACCTTGAGGGCAAGCAACTTCTGCTATCCTACGTTCTTTGGTCTATTTTTATTTTTAATCTCATTAAAATTTCCTATTCTGCTGGTTGGAGAAGAAAAGGAATTATAAAGTGAAACTTAGGTTCGGGAGGTACATTTGAACTCTGTAAAATGAAGGGGGAAAAACAACCTTACAATTGGAGCTGTCCAAAACTAGAATCAATCAGTAGGCACTTATTAAGGGCTTATTCTGTGCCAGTTATTGTTCTAGGCACTGAGATTGCAAAGGCAAAGAAGGTTATGTTCTATAGGGGGCCAAAAATGGACATATCTGTGTATATAAAAATTAATACAAATTTCTCCCCCTCCCCTGGGGAAGCAAATCAATTTCCGTTAATTCTAGCGGCTTGTCTTTTGTAATCTGGACAACAGCTAGGTGGGATTGGGAAAGACCGTATGTAAAAAGTAGCATTTGAATTAAAATTCGAAGGAAGCTGGGTTAGTAATGGAGGTAAGGAAGAATGCATTCTAGTCATGAGGGATAACCTGTTCAGAGACAGAGAGAAGGGAGGCAATGCCAGGTGTGAGAAACAGCAAGAAGGCCAATTTGACTGAGTTGAAGAAGAAAAGAAGCATTTATTAAGCACTGACTATATGCAAGGCACACAGATATTATCTCATTTGATCCTCATAACAACTCTATGTGTCAGGTGCTATTGTTACCCCATCTTATAGTTGAGGAAAATGAGTGACTTGCCCAGGGTCAACATGGCTAGTAAGTGTCTCAGGGTAGATTTGAGCTTGGATCTTTCTGATTCAAAGCACAGCGCTCTATCCATTGTGAAAGAGAATAATGTATAATAAAATGTAAAGGTAGATTGGAAGGATTTTATATAATGAACATAGGGTTTTCATTTGGTTATGGATGCCAGAGGGAATCATTCCCAAGGAATGGACTACTTTGAGAAGTAATGAATCTGTTATTACTGAAAGCACTTAGAAAGAGACTGGATGGGGCTGAGAGTATTGCGCAGTGCCCTGTGGCATAGTGCGGTATAGGAGTTTGTAATCCTGGCTCCACCACTTACTGTCTGGGTAGTGTTAAGCAAGTCACTTCACCTATGTCTACCTTAGTTTCTTCAACTGTATAATAAGGAGATTGGACTCACTGACTTTTAAGGTCCCTTTCCAAATTGATATCCATGACCCCATGTGTCAGGGAGTCCAAATCTGGCCTCGGACACTTATTACTCTGTGACCTTGGGCAAGTCCCTTAACCCTGTTTGCCTCAGTTTCCTCATTTGTAAAATGAGTTGGAGAAGGAAATGTCAAACCTCTCCAGTATCTTTGTCAAGAAAACCCCAAATGGGGCCATGAAGAGTCAGACAGGACTGAAACTATTCAACAGCAACAACAGTAACTACAACAAATGCTTCAGGGAGCCCTTGGACTTCTTATGGACGATGGTGCTATCAGGACATCAACTATGCTTTTTCTTGAAATGTAGGTGAATTCTTGATTTTAAGCACTTTAATTAATTAATTTGTTTTGTATATGATGATATCTTGATTGAGGTAAGCTGAGTACTGTGATAAAATTCTTTAAGCCTGGGTTAGGACTGTTACAACAGTGTTTCTCCAAGGACTTCTGCCCTCAATGTTAATAGCCTGCTATTCCCTAAGGCTATTGTCTAGAAGACCTCTGGAAACCCAGAGTCTGAATCAGTTCTAGGGAATCAGTCCCCAGTAAGTTCAGTGGGAACTGGACTAATTTTACCCAACTTTGGTATTTTGATGCCTTCTTTATCTTTCCCCTGTCTCCATTCTACCCCTCCCCTATATTCCTTAGATACTATATTAATCGTACAGTAGGACGGAATGTATCATAATGAAGTAGGGCATATGAGACTAACTTAGATCATAGAATTTCTGGAAAGGAAAAGTTTGAGGGAAGTTTGTACAAATGTATGCATGACATACTCTTGTTTAACTTGCATTGTTAACATTTTTCCCATCACTTTCTTCAGTTGAGACAGTCGACAAAACAATAAGCCCTGATTTACAGTTCACTGATTTCTGATTTAAAAGCTAACACTAAAATTTTAACAGTTAGCTCTCTAGAGTTAGTTCAAGCTGGCTCTAGCACGTTTCTACCAGAGGATCAGTGGCAAAAACCAGCATTAGCTAATGGTAGTTTTTAGATAAGGAGTGGTGTGTGTGCGTGTGTGTGTGTGTGTGTGTGTGTGTGTGAGAGTGTGTGTGTGTGAGTGTGTGTATGTGTGAAAAATTCACTCGTACTGTATTTTGGGAGACTCAGATACTGTGCACTGGGTTGCATTTTTCTCCTTCTTTGTCTTATTGAAATAAAGTTGGCCTTTGTCGACGTAATTATTCTGCAACTTTAATTATATAAGAAGTGATAAGCTACAAAAGAAGAAAATCTCTACGAAACTTTGGAAGTTTTTGCAGAATCGCCCAAAGAAGAAAGAGCTAGCGAGCTCCTTGAGTTGATTTTATTAACTTCTGCTAATTCGATTGCCTTTGGATTTTAATCTTTTGAAGAGTTATATTGGTTAAAGATGAACCTTTTAAAAACTTCCTTTTTCCCTGTTGCAGATGAAAAGAATGCTTTAGGCATTTTGAGAAGCTGAGGGAACTTTTCTCAGTCAGCATGCTCTGTTTTGTGCCGTGGGAAAGCCTGGGTTCCAAATTGTTTCTTTCATTCCGGTAAACATAATGTAATTGCAACTATTGCCTTTATAATCTTAATGTTTCATCTTTGGTGGCACCCAAATGGCTTTGACATTTGTATTACATCCCAGAGTGCCCATCCTCAGATTCAAGAAGGATTTTATTGGGGTAGCCTTGATATTCCTAACTATTTATAGCTGTGAAAATTTAATTTTTTAGTGTCTCTCTCTCTCTCTCTCTCTCTCTCTCTCTCTCTCTCTCTCTCTCTCTCTCTCTCTCTCTCCTCATCTTCCCCCCCCACCCCCAATCCCCAATCTAGTAAATCCTCTCTTCTAAACAGTTTAGGGTAAACAGAACTTTTCTAAAAATATCCCAGATTTGGCCCAGATGAGTACCGAATACCAGAACTGGGCTGTGCCTTTGACTCTGAGTAGTCGAATTTTGTATGGTATGTATTTTCTAGGGGAACTTGTATGAACCTAAGAACTGGATTAGAAACCAGCTGTCACAACTGAGTATTCTACCACAATGGGAATGTTGGTTGGGATGGTGTGCTGAGGAGACGCACTTAGGGATGACAGCCTCTAGAAACAAAGGCATTTGTATTTAGAAGCCTGCTTAGCTTCGGCTCTCTTCTAAACATTTCCATGGAAACCAAGGAAGTTCTTGTCCACTGTAAGTGACTTAATTTACTTTCTAATTGACTTGAATATGGAAAATGAGATTGTACTTGGTGATTTAAAATATATCCTTAATGATTTGATCATGTACGTTTAACTCAGGCTCCCTTAATATACCATTTACTCTACTTGGTCTCCTTCTCCCTGTTTATTGTTAAGGAAATTTCCACATTGATGGCCCACTCTTTGAAGTTATAAAATAACAGATGTAAGTGCTGAGAAACAACCTCAAAGTCAATTGGTAACTTGTGTGTTCCCTTAGAAATTGCATTGTCCTTTCCCTGCCAGGATGTGTACTGCATTCTAGCTTGGCTCGTGGGTAGCTTTGAAAATGATTAGGTTTCTTGGTGTAGGTATTGGAGGCCAGCTAGTAATGCAGGCTGTCATCTTGATATGATTTAAAGCACCAGATTGCAAGTTACTGTAATATGATGCATTAAATATTGATCAGCTTTAAGAGGAAAGTGTCTCGTTTTTAAGTGGTGTTCCTCTGTGATTTGAGGTGGAACAGCTGCAAACACTTATTTTCCTTATGTTAATATGAGTTAAATATTTTGGAAGTGGTGGCTCAGTTGAAGGAATGTACTCTTTCTGTATTTATGTGTGAATACATAGGAGCAAAGGATGTCAACTGATAGTGTCATAATGCCATTAAGTTATTAGATAGTATATAGTAGGATGAATTGCGCATTAGTTTGAGGGGCAGGCATCACAAATATGGACTATGGAAGGGTGAGACTAGTTAAGCTTTTATTTTGAAATCATTCTCTTGCTATTCTGCATATATTTTGAATGGTCAGTGAGCCTATCCCACTGGAGTGAAGCATGCCATAAAACATCAGCTTTTTCATAAATCACATTGATTCTGATGCTTTTTTACCCTCTAAAGTGGCTCTGCATGTCACATACTCAGTCCCATTCTAGAAAAATCTGCCTTAGGGAAAGCAATGTCTAGGAACAGCTGATCCTGGACAGCTGTAGGTAGGGGACATAATCAAACATGCCTACAGTCTGGCTGATGAATTAAACCACAAACACTCCCTCAACCTGTACATAGCCTCTCCATTTGTCACCACCACCATCAATATCAACAACAATAATAAAAAAAACTTCTTTGAAGGAAATAAGCTAATATTGTTTAAAATTTCTTTTTGAAGAGCAATTTAGAATCTGCTATGGTATTTTCGCTTAAAAAACCACTAAAAAGAATTCTTAAATCAGAATGGATAACTCATCAGAGCTGGAAAGGTCCTCAGAAAGCTAATCTCAGTACCTTCACTTTACAAAAGAGAGGTGAAGTGGTCCAATGTCACACCATACAAATAGTTGACCAGTGGAGAACTTTCTTTTGTTTGGATACGGCACAGCATATCTTCCATGAAATTGAGAGACACTGGAGAGCATGTATGTTATCTCTCTGTTTAATACCTAACTTGATATCAGTACTCAGAGGATGATTGAAGTTATTTCTTTAGTTGTAGTTATCTATCATAAATCCTTATATGACTTGAATGTAGTTGTGGGAGATACCTTATATGGGGCTGCTGGGTGGTACATGAAATCAGAAAGGCTCATCTTCATTAGTTCAGATCTGGCCTCAGACACTAGTTGTATGACCCTGGGCAAGTCACTTGACCCTGTTTGCCTCATTTGTAAATGGGGCTAGAAGAGGAAATGGTAAACCACTCCAGTAGCTTTGCCAAGAAAACCCCAAATGGGGTCATGATGAATTGCACACAACTGAAACTACAGTACAATAACAACAACCTTACATGAAGGAAGCCTTTGAGGTTGCATTTGGTTTATTGAGTTGTTCAATCACAATGCATTTGTTCAATGCCTACCATGGTCTTGGAGCTCTGGTATATTGGGGATAAGCAGAGAAAACAACCGAACAACAATAAAACAGTCCCTTCTATAAGGAGCTTTTGTACTAACACACAAGAGAATAAACATTTATTAAGTGCCTACTGTGTGTCAGGCACTGAGCTAAGCTCTTCATAAATATTGTCTCAATTGAGCCTCACAGTAACCTTGTGAGGTAGGTGCTGTTATTGTCCCCATTTTGTAGTTGCAGAACCTGAGGCAGAAGTTAAGTGACTTGCCCAGGGTCACAGCTTGTGAGTGTTTGAGGCTAAATTTGAACTTCTGCCTTCCTGATTCCAGGTTTAGTGCTTTACCCTCGTACCACCTACTTGCCTTCACAAGATAACATGCACACATATAGATAAAAAACTGATTATTATGCAAATTAAGCAAATTTGTAAACAATGGAGAAAGCAAGATTTTATATCCTCCATACCTTTGTCTGCCGTGTCACCATAAAGAGTTGGTTTGTTGTAGAAAATTGTATGTAAAAATCTAGAATTTTTCTCTTCTCATGTCTTCATTAAGGATATCTTTAATATCTTTAAGGTACTACTTTTTACAAACATCTTACAGAGATGAGGAAGCAGACATAGGAATGTGGGTCAGTAATTATTGATATCTTTGCAGTTGTAAAAAAAAAGCTGAATACCCATAATTTTTTCAGTTTCTTTTGGTATTTTACTATATTTGGTCAATTCTTGAGATATGTCAGTACTACTCATATATTTGGTTAGCTTCAGATCTTTCAACTTCATCTTAAGTGTCAGTACCACTTATGGCATGCAGCGACAGGATCATAATCAGAACTTGCCAACTTTCAAAATTATAGCACCTTCCAAACTATCTTTCCATCTCCTCTACTCTTTTACTCACACTAAACTTACTCTTTGCTCTTTCCCATTCCATCTCATCTACTCTAGCCTGATATCCACTCTTGACCGTATGGTCTGCCACTTTAATATTTCACTGGTTACCATCCCAGATCTTCTATTTCCCCAACCTTCTGCCATTCCTGACCTGAGAATCCTTATTTCTTGGCAATCCCCACCATCCAGTTCCAGAGTTGCAGAGTGTCAGTGATGAAGATCATGAGCTCAGCTTTACCCACTACATCTTTATAATATTATCTGAGACTTCTTTCCTGCTTAATAATCTGACTACCCTTCTTTAGCTCCCTACCCCATTCTTCAAAGCCTATCTGCCAAACCTTGTATTCTCTCACTTTCTTTACCCCTCTGTTCCTCAAAATTCCTTAGCATACTCACCCACTTTCTCCCTTCTGCCCACAGAAGAGTAATCTTTACTTCTCAACAAAGCCAATTCCTCAACCTGAAGCATTGATTTCACTTTTTCCTATCTCTACTCATCTCTGTCCATTTCTGCTATCTTTCTCCTAGTTGTGTAAAATGAAAAAAAAAAACACTTCATTTGATCCTTTTAGCTCATTCAGCATGTAGTCCATCTTATTTCTACCCTTAAGAGTTAAATTTCTTGGAAAATATTGTCTGTACTCCATGCCTCCACTTTATTACCAGTTGAAATCTGACTTCTGCTCCTACCATTCTCCTGAAGCTTCCCTCTCAAACGTCACCAATTGCCTCTTAATGATCAAATATAGTGGTTCTCCCTCCTCCCCCCAAAGTTCTCAGCATTCTTGAATTCTCTTTTACCTTTGCCACAATTGGTCATCCCTTCTAACATATATTCTTTCTTCCCTTGGCTTCAGAGATACGATTTCCTCTTGGTTGTCTTCCCTCTCCCTTTCCTAACTCTCTTCCTGGGTCTTTGTTCTCTTTTGAACCCCTTAATGTGGAGATTCCTTAAGGTTCTGTCGCTGACCTTTCCATACACTTCTATTTTATCATTACATTTGGCCTCAGGGGTTCAATCATCACTCTATATAGACAACTCCTCAAGTCATGTTTCCATTCCTGACCTCTATTCTCAGCTCCAGACCTCTAACTTCAATGGACTTTTGGATCTCTTTACCTAAATATCCCATTGGCATCTCAAACTCAGAATGTTCCAAAGCTTATCATTTCCTCTTGAAAGCTGTTCCTCCTTTTTTTAATTACACTACCTCTTTAATGCTACTATTTACTCTCTCTCTCATGTTTCCAGTGATGGGGTTATTTTTTAACTATTCCCTGCTTCTCTTCTTCATCACTCATATTCAATCAGTTACTAAGTCTTGTTGCTTCCATTTGCCCAGCATCTCTCCTCTGGTTTCCTACCAGATCCTCATTCCAAGGTTAGTCTTCTATACAATATACTGTGATATCTCTCTTGGATGAACATTTAAACATTAAAAAATTAATATCTTTTTTATGTTTACCTTTCTTTCATTTCCAAATATATTTATCTTCCTTCCTTCTACAAAGAAAACCATCCCTTCTAAAAATAATTTTAAAAAGGGAGAAGACAGAGAAAAAAAATCAGTTCAACAAAGCCAACCAACGTATTAATTGAGGTTGACATTATATACGATATTCTACACCCTTAGTTCTCCACCTCTCTAAAGAGAGCAAGGTACATTTACATTTTATTTTTAAACAGATTTTTGTTGATTTTTAAAAATGTCTCTTAAATTTGCCACATATTCCTCCACTTCCCCTTTCCAGACAGCTATCCCTTATAAAAAGTAAAATAATTTCATTAAAGCCAATCAACACATTGAGAAAAATCTGATGTTATATGCACTGTTTGGCACCCACTGACCTTTGCAAAGAAACAAGGGGTGGTATTAAATTACTTTTTTGACTCCAATCTTGTTCTTTACATTTTTGAAACTTTAAATTTAAATTGTTTTGTGGTGGTTGTTCCCTTCATTTATATTTTTGTAGTTTTTGTATATGTTGTTTTTCAGCCTGTACTTAACTTCACTCTATACCAGTTCATTTAAGGCTTTCCATGGCTCTCTATATTCATCATGCCTGTCATTTCTTATAGCACAGTATTATTCCATTATATTTATATACCATGATTTTTCTAGGATTTTTTAGATTCCCGCCCCCCCATAATTGATGTTTCTAGCTCTTTGCTACAACAAAAAATGCTGCTACAAACATTTTGATGTATGGAGACTTTCTTTTTGTCAGTGACCTCTTTGGAGTTTATGCCTAGCAGTGGAATGTCTAGGTGGACATTTTAATCACTTTAATGATTCCAAATTTATATACAGAATAGTTGTAACAGTTCATAGCTCCATCAGTAATGCATTGGTGTGCCTGTTTTTCCACATTCCCTCAAACATTGACTATTTCTTCATTTTGTCATTTTTTTGGCCAATTTTCTAGGTGGGAGATTAAGCCTTAGGGCTGTTTTGATTTTCACTTCTCTTACTATTCATGATTTGGAGCATTCTTTAAATGGTTGTTAGTAATTTCTAATTTTTCTTTTGATAACTCTTTGTTCATATCCTTTGGCCACTTCTTTATTAGGAAACGGCTTTTGGTCTTAAATATTTCTTCGTTCTTGATAGTAAACACTTATCAGAGATATTTGTTGCAAAGATCCACTTCCCCCCAGCCAAACACTTTCATTTTTATCCTAGTTCAATTTATTTTGTTTATACAAAAGATAGTTTCATGCAATAAAATGATCTATTTTATCCCGTGCAATTGCCTCTATTCCTGGTTAGTGAATAGTTTATCCCTTATCTACAGCTATAAATCATAAACTATTTTTTAAAAAACTTTTTTATGGTATGGTCTTTAATATTTCGGATACCTTTCCATTGTAGAGTGTGGCATAAGATATTTGTCTAGCCTAATTTCTGCCTGATTGATTTCTAGTTTTCCTAGTAGGTCTTATCAAATAAGGAATTATTTCTCAGGTAATTTTTGTTTTTGAGCTTATCAGACTCCAGATTATTGCATTGCATTATTTCTGATTCTCTCTTTTTTAGTCTATTCTATTGATCTTTTTTATTTTTTTAAAGCAATACCAGATATTTTTGATGATGTCTGCTTTATGATTTGGTTTGAGCTCTAGAAGTTTTATTCTTCCTTCATTCCTACCTTTTTATTTCAGTATTTCCCTTGACATTCTAGATATTTTTGTCCCTTTTAATCAATTTCATTATTATTTTATCAGTTGGTGCAGCACTACATCTCTAATTAACTTTGGTAGCACTGTCATTTTTATTACCGATATGATCCAGCCATTGATTATTCCTCCAGCTGTTTAATTTGTTCTTTATTTATTCAAGGAACATTTTATAATTGAATTATGCAATTATTGAGTGTGCTTTGGTAGATTGATTCCCAAAGTTTTATACATTTTGTAGTTATGTGGAATTTGGCTTCCCTTTCTATTATTGTCTTGTTGGTTTTGCTATTATTACATAGAAAAGCTGTTTATTTTGTAGTCTGCAACTTTGCTGAAGTTGTTAATGATCTCATTTAGGTTCTTTGCTGATTCCGTAGGATTTAAAAGCAAACCACCATATCATCAGCAAACAAGGATAGTTTTGTCTCCTCTTTGTCTATCTCTATGCCTGTATTTTTAATTCCCTTGTTTTATTGTTTGCATTTCTTGAACTATATCAAGTGGGAGTTGGAAAAGGCAACATCCTTGCTTTACTGCTGGATTTGTCAAGAGTTTCTAGTATGTGTCTATTTCATATAATGCTTTCTTTTGATTTTAGATAGGCATTTTTTATTATGTCATGAAAGATCTCTCTTTACCTATAATTTGAAGAGGTTTTAGCATAAATTTCATATTGTGTCAAAGATGTTTCTTTTTCTGAATCAATTGAAATAATAATGTGGTTTGAATTTTTTAATATGATGAATTATGCTTGTGTCCTAATTTTGAACCATCTTTACTTATCAATCTGTCTTGCTTGGTAATGATAGTAGGTATAGTTTTATGGTTTACCAAGTGCTTTACAAATAGTATTTTTATCCTCACAACAGACCTGTGAGGGAGTGCTATTATTATCCCAATTTTATAGATGAGCAAAATGAGGCAGATAGGTTAAGTGACTTGCCCAGGGTCATATATCTAGTAAGTGTCTGAGGCAGGATTTGAAGTCAAGTCTTCCCGATTCCAGGCTCACTACTTTATCTACTGTACCACCTAGCTGGTCAGAATGAATGATTTCTTGGATGAAGTATTGTAGTCTTTTGGCCAGGTGGATTAAAAATTTTTAGATCTATTTTCATTAATGATATTGGTCTGTAGTTTCTTTCTTTGCTGTATCCTCTGGTTTGGGTACTAGGACTCTATTAAAGAAAAGAGGTAGGTTAATTTTCCAATATCTTCTTTGAGGTCAGGCTTAATCATTATTATGTAGCATGCAAGTATTTTTTGTTCTTTCCATTTATCTTGTAGTAATGTGTGTAATTTCCTGTTTTTAAAACTCTGCATTGTTTCTACAAGTCTGCATATGCTTCTCTGAAATTTTGATATGAGTCATATTTTAATCCACAGTAATATTCAATTACATTAATGTACTAAAATGTATTTGGCCATTTCCAATCAATGTTCATCTCTTTTGTTTCCAGCTCGTAGATACTACTAAAAGTGCTAATGTAAATATTTCTTTTTACTTTTGACTTCCTTAAGATGTATGCCTAGCAGTGGGACCTCTAGATCAAAGGATATAAACATTTTAGACACTGTATTAGCATATTCCTGAGGATTTTTCAGAATGGTTAGATTAATTCACAGCTCTGCCAAAAGTACATCAATGTGCCCATTTTTCCATTATCATTTCATACTTACTATTCCTTGCTTTTCTCACCTTCTCGACATGAGGTGGAACCTCTGAATTGATTCAATTTATATTTCTCTCATTAGAGATTTATAGGACTGTTTCATATGTACATTAATAGTTTGTAATTCTTTTGAGAATTGTTGCCTCATATCCTTTAACTATCTAGTGGGTGAACATTCTTTCACAGTTACATACCTTACGGCATTTGATGGCCATGGTGAATGAAAAGGAAGTTTGGGGGTTTATGTGTTTAGTCAGTGATCAATAGACTAGAAATCATTTTTCCTCTCCCAATCAGTTGGGAAAGGCTTTGGTGTCAACAGAATATTTTAGCTAGAAAGGAATTTAGAGGTCATCTAGTCTTACCCTCTTGTTGGAGTTGGAAATGGAGGCCCAGAGAGGTTGTATAACTTGCCTATAGTTACATAGCTAGTTAATAGTAGAACCAGGATTAGGACCCGTGTATCCTAACTCAATCTAACTTTCCTTCCACTACACTATGCTGCTTATATTTATTGATCTTCTAATGGACTTTAACATGATCGAAAGATTCGGTCTTCGGTATTTATTAAACACCATTCTCCAATAAATTCACCAAGAAGGTTATGAAGGTACTATTCAATAATGTTCCCATCATTTTCATTTAAGATGGAGAAGCTTTTATCCATCTTGCTTGCCATCAGCAGTGGAGTGAAGCATGGCCTTGTCACTCTAATTGACAGAAACCCACAGATTCAATGAGACCTAGAAGCTGGCATTATTCATCTAGAAGACATTTTCAACTCATCAGACTCACAACATCATAGAAAGTCCTTGAAACAGTAACAGAGGAGCTTCTATGAGCTAATAATGATGCTCAAGAAATTTACCTATGTGGGCATGGGCCCCCTACTTTCCTTTCACCCCGCACAAAAGAAAGAGCAAAATATTTTGAATTTATCATGAATATAGAGGATAGAGCCATTCAGTCCTACATATAAGTAAGTAGTCAATTTTTATTAGCAATACTGAACTGAGAGCTGTCACGCATTGTACTTCCAGTGTGATCTCCAATAACCATATCACCACACAGAGGAAGAAGAAAAGGGAATAAAGAAGGGTCTATTTTAGGGGAGAGAGGCAGAAAGAATTGTGGTCATGGAACCATGTGTTTCTGATGCCTCTGAGGGTGTAGTCCAGCCCTAGTTTCTCTCAGTTCCTTAATCTCTACATTCATAATGATCATAGCCCATGCAAGTCTGAGCCCCTAAGAGCCACTGTGGGCTAAACAGTCCCAGCTGACCCTTCAACACACGTCTCTGTTTTGTCAGTGCAGCCCAAGATCACACACTGCTGACATGTAGAAATTACAGTCCACTAAAACCCCTAGATATTTTTTTTCAGATGAACTGTGCCCTTATAATTTTCCTCCCATCTTATATTTGTGAAATTGATTTGTGGAATTAAAATTGATTCACTGAGTCCAAGGGTAAGACTTTTACATTTATCCGTATTAATTATTATCTTATTCAGTTTAGCTTCATGTTCTAGGCAAGGGTTCTTCACATCTTTTGTGTCATGGATCCCTTTGGAAGTCTAACTAAACTTACGGACCTTTCTCAGAATAGCATTTTTAAATATCTAGAGTAAAATATATAGGATAACAAAAGAAACTGATCATATTAGTTTTTCTGATGCCAGTTTCTGGATCTCCTTGAAATCTATTTAAGAACCCAAGATTAAGACCCCTATTCAAAGCTGTCAAGATCATTTTGGACCTGGATGCTGCCATCAAGTGTGACACCTATCCCTACAAATTTTATATTACCTTGATAAGGATTCTATCTATGCCTTCACCTAAGTTACTAATAATGTTAAATGACACAGAACCAAGCATAGATGTCTGGACCACTCCAATGCAGGCTCCATTTCAAGTTGACCATGCCCTAATGATTGTTCCTTGGATATAGCCATTCAATAAGTAAGGAATCCACCTAATTGTCCTGCCATCTATTTATACACTCTCAAAGGCAGTAGAATCTCTTTTCTATAAACCAGAACTCAATATAGAATGGGATGGCTTGGGCCCCATCCAAGGCTGCTAATTTAATGAAGTATTGAAAAAATATTGTCATAATCCACCCATAAAATATTAGAACTCAGACAAGAGAGCTAATGTAATTGCTTATAACTGTATGTCACTTGTATAATTACAATAAGTACTTATAAATGTTCCTAGGACCATAGATCTAGAGCTGGAAGAGTAAACTTTAGGGGCCATTAGTTTATTTCCTCATTTTTTTGCGTAAGGAAATTGAGGCTTATAAGGTGAAGTGATTTGTTCTTGGTAGCAAGTGGCAAGTGGCAAGGCTGGAACTGAACCATGGGTAAGATTTTAACTAAGATCCTCTGATTCCATGTTCATCATCCTTTTCACTATACCATATTCATTGACTTGAATTGGAAAGCCTACTATTTACATGGCTAGAACTTAGCTAATATTTTGAGAGAGCATTTGTTTTCTTCCTTTAGAAATTCATTCTCACATCAAAGCCTCGTTTGTCACTTTGGGGATGAGTTCTTATCAAGAGGCTAGGTTGAGGCCAATATATGTATTCCCTCCTGCCACTCATAGATTAGGCATAGAGTCACATTCCCTCCTCCTTAAGAGTTGCCACATTCCTGGTAACACAAGGAAAAGGTATATTTCCCTTGAGTCAGTGAGTGACTCAGACTTTGACAGAGATATTTGAAGGGCCTGTTGAGGAAGGAATCCCAGAGAGTGTAGGGAAGGCGTTCCTTCCTTGGTACTCCTAGGGTACCAAGTCACTTGTAAGCATCTATCTCCGGAATCACATACTATGTATTGATGCTTCCCAAGGAAACTAGAAAAGGGAGTGAAGTGCTGATGTGATCTCCAACATACAGCAAGTTCCCAATATGGGTAAAAATATAAAGCCCAGGTTTACTTTACTGTCCTTGGAGATAGTAGTTGGCAAGAAATGTGGCTCCAGTTGACACTTCTTTCCACTTTGTTCTTTCCCTGTGTCTTTGAAAGTCCTGGGGCCCTTCTAGCTCTTGCTCCTGGCTGATTAGTGGGTGAAGCCTTGGTCTTACCTGCTGCAGGGCTGATTAGACACTGTAGAGCTATACTTCTAGCACCCTAGGGGGTCTTCCTGTTGGCAATGGCAATAATCTATGCCCTAATTCATTTAAAGATCAGAGGAGATGATACTCATTTCCTTCCTGGGTACAAATCTTAGCATGTAATAAAGGATGCCAAGTGATGATGTATACGTGTTCAGAGATGTCTTTCCCTAGAACTATACAAATTAAAAAAAAAGACCCCTAAATCTGATCTCAATTATAAATTGTTATGCTCCAAATTGTTAGACTGAGAAATGAACTTACCTGAAGCTCAAGCATCTTAAGCTTCTTTGGGGTTTGGGTTTGGAACTGTATGGCTGCAAGATGTTGCCAAGAGACAAAAACCTCAATTCTCCTGTCTCCAATATTCTGCATGTTCAATCATGGAAGCATTCCTTCAAGCGGGGAAAATCTTCACCTAAAATGCAAGCCATTTTAGATTCATTTGGTGTTTTAAAATCCTCCTCCCTCTTCCTTCTACCTTTATTCCCACTCATCCCTTTCCCATTAATATCATCCAACCTCCTTGAGAGCTTCTCTAATGCAAGAATGACTCTTTAAAAAAAACTCCTGGGAAATTTAAAGATTATAAACACAGGCAATCTCTAAGTTTTCTGCCTTTCTTCTTCATGAAACATCATAGCTATGTGACAGATCATCTTGGGCCTGGGGAATACAGTACTGAATTTCTTTGTCCTTTCGCCATTCTTACTTAGTAGGATGTGTTCTATGCTTGCCAAGAAGTGTTTCTGGATTCCCCTCTCCCTACTCTGACAATTACTAATTACATTTGCCATGAAATGTTTCAAGTTCAATTAAACTAACTGTGAAATTTTGCATCTTTGGCGATGGAGTATGTGTATAGCCTATTGTATGTTTGTCTACCATTAAATCGACTCTACCTTCAATCCCTGTCACTCAGAGAATCCTTTTATCTACCCTGCATTTAGCTTGTGAAATTTGAAAGAGAGGAAGCTCTATTTTTAAGAAGCATTATTTCAAAACATTTTTCTTTGCTTTGATATTCCTGGAGTTTTAGAATGAAACAACCCGAACAGTCAATATAAATCTCAATCACTTCAATCATTGGTCAAATATTTATTAAGATTAAATTATATTGAGAGGGCCAGCGGGGTATGGTGGACAGGTTCCAGCCTTAGTGTAAGTCATATGAAATCATGGCAAGTCATTTAACTCTTTACAATCCCTGAAAAACTCTGTGACTTTAAGTTGAAGGTAGTTATTCAGGAGGGTAGTTTCTATACCAGGAGTTTCCCAAATCAATGAAATCACAGGTCCCTCTTCTCTCCACCTATACCACCTATTCCTTCATTATCCCTCTTCCTCTCCCTCCCTCTCCCTCCCTCTCCCTCTCTCTCTCTCTCTCTCTCTCTCTCTCTCTCTCTCTCTCTCTCTCTCTCTCCTCTTCTCTCTTCTCTCTTCTCTCTTTTTCCCCATAGCCCTTTCCTTCCCCCTCCTTCTCCCTCCCTCTCTCTCCCATGCCTTTTTTCTATGTAATGTAGATATATACATCCATTTAATATTATTTAGACACATGGTATATATGTATGCATAATTATATGTATATACATGTAAGTATACGTCTGCATATATACATACATACACACACACACACACACACACACACACACACACACACACACACACACATATATATATATATATATATATATATACAATGTAAGCATATACGAGAGAGAGAAGAGACAGGAGAGAGGGGGGAGGGAGAGAGAGACAGAGACAGAGAGACATACAGAGAGAGAGACAGAGAGAGAGATAAATAGAGAGAGAGAGGATGCTCACATGCCTGTCATAGTGGAAAATGTATTGAACTAAGAGTGAGGAGGTCTGCATTTTCCTTATGCCTCTACCACCAACCATGTAACTTTGGACCAGTCACTGAACCTCAGTTTTGAGCTTCAGTTTTGCCATCTGTAAGAGCATGGGGTTTGGGACATTTAAAGACCTTCACAATCTGGCTCCAGCCCTATTTTTCTAGCCTGATTTCCTATGACTCTCTCTGTCCATCTAAATTTCAGCCAAACTGATCTACTTGCCCAGTTCCATGTATCCCACCTCTACATCTTTGTACAAGTGGTCTCCCAGGCCTGGGATGCTGTCCTTCTTCCTTTTGGAATCCTAGCTTCCTTCCAGTCTGAGTTCAGGTGTCTGTTCCTATAAAAGAAACTTCCTCTTCTTCTAACTGGGGCCTACCACACCTCCTTCACACCTTCAGTTGTTGGTGGTAGCATTGTCCTTGTTCCCAGAAATTACTTGAGCTTTGTTTCGCATTTTCTCATCTCTGTACATGTAGTTTCCTTCCAATAGAGTATAAGCCCCCTGAGGGCAGCTAGGTGGCACCATAATGTACAGAATTCTGGGCCTGGAGTCAAGAAGATTCATCTTTCTGAGTTCATATCTGGCCTCAGATACTTACTAGCTGTGTGACCCTGGGCAAGTCACTTAATCCTGTTTGCCTCAGTTTCCTCATTTGTAAAATGAGCTAGAGAAGGAAATGGCAAACCACTCCAGTATCTTTGCCAAGAAGATCCCAGATGGGGGTCACAAAAAGTCAGACATGACTGAAAATGACTGAACAGTAACCACAGCATAGTGTCCCTTAAGGCTTCTCTTCTCCATTGTAAATAATCATTCACAGGTCTCTCACTTCTGTCTCATATTAGTAATTCAACTAGAATTCATTAAGCACCTGCTATGTGCCAGGTACTAGGCTAAGTCTTTATTTCATTTTTGAATGTTTTGGTGTCTCAGTCATTTTCCTCTGGGTATTGTCTAATTTTTGAATGTCCTCCTTAAAGTGTATCACCTAGAACTCGACATCATATCCAGATATTGTCTGATCAGCTTAAAGTAGATTTGTATTCTGGGTCTCCTTTATCCAGACATTATCTGTATATCAATGTATTCTGAAATTGCATGAGAGAAGCAGTGCCATGTTGTAGACAGAATGGGATTCAAAACCAGGAAAACCTGGATCCGAGTCTTGTTTGTGACAATTACTGGCTGTGTGAGACACAGGGTAAGTCACTTTTCAGTGCTCGAGGTAACTCTAATTCACAGAGATGGTAACAAGCTGCATTGGTAGAGGGAATTCCCTCACCTGGAAATACCCTGTAAAAATGAAATGTCAAATTGAATGTCCCTTATCCATCTCCCTAAAATTGCATGAACTTTATTTGGTATCCGTATTATGCCATTCTCTCACATCGAGTTTTTATTCTACCAAAATTACCAAGATCGTTGTGTTTTTTTTTTTTAAAAATAAGTAATTAGATCTCCTTGTCCACGTACTTACGCATTTGAATTTGATTTTAACCTACATGCAAAATTTTGTCCTCATTCCTTTCAGTGTTTTACCTGGTTTTGGTATTCAGGTCCATTTGGGTCTCAAGTCTGAGAGCCAAAACATTAGCTGTTCCTCCCAGCTGGGTGTCATTTGAGAGGCATGTTTTCTATGGATTCTTCCAAGTCATTGATTAAGATGTTGAACAGGATGTAGTCAAGGATAGATCTCAATAATCATCATTTTCCCCTCAAATGCCCACAAACCATCTGTTTAATAATCCAGTCTTGAATTTTGCCAGGGATTGATTGTAAGCTTTTAGTCCTGTTGTTTCTGAAATCAATCTTTTCCTTCATATTTGAAAATTGAGATATTTGCCTTTCTTGTCTTCCTTCCTCCCTTCTTTCTTTCTTTCTTTCTTTCTTTCTTTCTTTCTTTCTTTCTTTCTTTCTTTCTTTCTTTCTTTCTTTCTTTCTTTCTTTCTTTCTTTCTCTCTCTCTCTGTCTCTCTCTCTCTCTCTCTCTTGGCATTTATCCTGCTCTCTAGGATTCCTCAAAGATTACAGACAGCTGGCCCATCTGCAAGTGCTTTCAATACCATGGTAGGTAATTTGTCTGGGCCTAGAGAAATGAACTCATTGGCAATGATTGGATATTCTCTTTCTACTTATCTTGGGCTTCAATTCATTTTAAGGATAAATCCTCTCCCTTTTTTAATGACCATTTTCCTTGATAGATAAGACAGGAGCAAAATAGAAATCTGGGAGGGGATCTAGTTTCTCTGTTATCTATTAATTACCTGTTACATAAAGCCTTTCCTGATTCCCAGAATCTAGCACAGCACCTGACATATTGTAGATGCTTAGTAATTTTATTGATTGATTCCACTTACCACTCTTCACCCCCCAACTTCTAATGTCTCCCATCAAATTACCACATATATTATATATGCTTATATTCAGGTTTTCTGAAGCCAGCAGAATTTATTAACCAAGGCCTGTTGGTTCCACCTATGCAACATTTCTCAAAGACGACCCTTTCTCTCCTCTGACACTGCCACCACTCTGGTACAAGTCCTCTTCACCTTACACCTGGATTATTGCAAAAGTCTATTGGTAGATCTGCCTACCTCAAGTCTCTCCCCACTCCAGTCCATCCTCCAGTTAGCCACCAGGGTGATTTTTCTAAAGCAAAAGTCTGACCATGTACCTATTGCCTCCAGGATCAAATACAAAATGCTCAGTCTGACATTCAAAACCCTTCACAACCCAGTGGCCTCCTCCCTTTCCAGCCTCACCCCTTACTCCTCACCATGTACTCTTTGGTCCAGTGACACTGGCCTCCATCTCACCCCTCTGATCATTATCTCTGACTGTCCCCCATGTCCAGAACATTTTCCTTCCTCATGTCTGCTTATTGGCTTCCCTGGCTTTCTTTAAGTCTCAACTAAAATCTCATCTTCTACAGGAAGTCTTTCCCAACCCCTCTTAATTCTAGGACTTTCTCTCTGTTAAATGTTACCTATTTATCCTGTATATAGATTGCTCTGTATATATTTGCTTGTTGTCTCTCACGTTAGATACCGAGCTCCCTGAAGGCAGAGACTGCCTTTGAATTTCCTAGTGCTTAGCACAATGTCTGCTGCACAGTAGGCCCATAGTCAACATTCATTGATTGATATACCTCAGAAATCAGGGCTTGATTTATTGTTTTATTGACTGAATAAACTTAGGAAAGTGATGGATAAAATGTCAGTAATACAGATTAAACTTAAAAGTGTTGAGCATATGTTCCTTCTTTGCTACCCCCCAAGCCAATTGCTAAATGTTTACAAGAACACCCCAGCTCATACCAAAAAATTCTCCCTTCCCCCCCTCCCCATCTAAGATCCTTGAAGGCAAAGACTGTTTCATTTTTATATTTGTATCCCTAGGAAAATAAGTAGGGCAGCTAGGTGGTGCCATAGTGCATAGAGTACTGTGCCTGGAGTCAGGAAAACTCCTCTTTCTGAGTTCAAATTTGGCCTCAGATACTTCCTAGCTGTGTGACCCTGGGCAAGTCACTTAACCCTGTTTGCCTTAGTTCCTCATTTGTAAAATGAACTGGAGAAGGAAATGGCAAAGCCACTGCATTATCTTTGCCAAGAAAACCCCAAATGGAGTCAACAAAGAGTCAGACACAAGTAAAAAATGACTGAACAACAAAGGAAAATAAGCACTTATTAAGTGCCTGCTATGTGCCAGGCACTGTGTTAAGCACATTACAAATACTATCATTTGATCTTTAAAACAACAACCCCGTGGAGGCAGGTACTGTTATTAGCCCCATTTATAGTGACTTGTCCAGGATCGCACAACTAGTGTCTGACACTAGATTTGAACTCAGGTGTTCCTGACCCCAAGAACAGATCTCTTTTCACTGTACCACCTGGCTTCCTGGCACATACAAAATGCTTATATAAATGCTTGCATGCCAGATAATAACACTGCATCTTCCTTGGTTAGCAATACTTTTCTTGTTCATCCCTGTTTTACTTCTCTCTCCACATATAGCTACCCTCCCATTTATTCATCATTAGTATATTTCAGTTCATTCTGACCTCAAGTCTTTCTGACACTCTTAGAGATACCTGACACTAATTTGTACTTGTTCTTGGTCCTGTGTCCCTTTCCCTATGTAGTGTTCATTTAGTGCATATTCTTTTAAAATCCAAGCTCGTTAAAGATATCCTTTCTTTGAAGCCATATTGTTTACTGTTAGTTGTCCCCTTTTCTTATTCATAGGTATGATTTTTGTTGAGTTAAAATGTCAGAATTTCATCAGTTTCAGTTTTAATGTCAAAATTTCATCTTGTGTTTTATTTTTCCATCTCTCTTGAGCTATATAACTCTTTTAAAACCTGCTCAGAGAATGATACCTATCTTTTCAATGATTGTTTTTGAAATT
Source organism: Trichosurus vulpecula (assembly GCF_011100635.1). Lineage (NCBI taxonomy): Eukaryota > Metazoa > Chordata > Mammalia > Diprotodontia > Phalangeridae > Trichosurus > Trichosurus vulpecula. The sequence continues at coordinate 108,268,815 of NC_050574.1, forward strand.
TGCTTTGCCCAAATCTAGGGTATGTATTTTAACTACACCCAGCATTTCTTTTCTTGGATCTTGGTTTTCTGAACTCCCAAGGTAACATAACTTTCTCTTAGGTTCTTGCTACTTTTAAAAAACACATTACTTACTATTTTTTTCTCTGTGGGGAGAATTAAGTCAAAAGTGGTAGCTTCTTTCTTATTTTCCTCTATTTTTTGGAAGATTCAGCAAGGCAGATTAAGAATCTACAAAATTATTTAAAATCAAGAACTATATTAAAGTTAAATAAAGATTTCCCCCCTACCACCAATCTTTAGTGTCATATAGCTTTCAGGACCAAAAAATGTTTAAGGGTCAAAATGTTGCCCCCAAAATCTAAGAGCAGTTTTAAGCTTTAATAAACTTTTTGGGTACCTTTTATTTAATCCTCTACTTTAACCTCATGGTGAATTTATTTATTTGGAGGGAAGCACTCATCAACAAAAGGAACTTAGCCACCATATGCATCTCTTTCAAGTCAGTGAGCATTTGACAAGATCCTCATCCATTCAATTCAACAAAAATTTATTATATATCTTATATCTGCCAGGCACTGTGCTAGGCAATGGGGATATGACAAAAAAAGAGAATGAACCAAAGAATAATCACTTTTTGTTGTTGTTTGGTCATTTCTGCCATGTTTTACTCCTCGTGACCCCATTTGGGGTTTCTTGGCAAAGAAACTGGAGTGGTTTGCCATTTCCTTCTCCAGCTCATTCCTCCAGATGAGACAACTAAGGTAAATGTGGTTAAGTGACTTGGGTCACATGCCACATTACAAACTAGGGTCACATAGCCAATAGATGTCTGAGGCAAGATTTGAAATCAGGTCTTCCTGAGTCCAGGCCCAGTGCTCTATCCTTGCACCACTTAGTTGCCCCAGGAATAGCTCTTACCCTCAAGTGATTCACAGTCCTGGGCCAATAAAACCGGTACAAACTTACATATGGTACATGGAAGAGGCTAAAGGAAGCAAAGGGGAGATCAAACAAAATGCTCTAGAAATGTTTAAGGAAGGAGAGAGCGTTAATAGTCATCAGCTGCTCTGGACCATCAAACCTTCCCACCCTTTGTGTCTTCCTTATGAATTTTTAGAGAACAAGATACTCAGACTTATGATAGGAATGTATTGTCTTAATTCCAGTTTTTACCAATGTCTTTTGTTTTGCCACCATTTATTTACCGTGTCTAATGGTATATGCAAAGTTCTACACCCATAGTCCCCCAGGTTGCCTCCAAAAGAATGGAAGTATATTTTCTCATAGCTTTTGCAGGGTCAAGACTATCATAACACAACATTCAGTTTGAAAAAGTCTATAAAACATGAAAGCATTGCTTGGACTGTCCCAGATACCTTCTTAATTTATGCTTCCACATCTCTCTCTTCTGCATATCTTATTTTAAGTCTCCTTTAAAGCTCACATCAATGCCCATAAAGCCATTGATGTGTCCTTTATTTCATAATAAGTGTCAATATGGTGCCTAGGGCAGTAGATTCTTTAAAGGCCCACAACCCATGATAGGAGTGGGGCAGTGTCAGAGTTCAGTTAGTCCTCATCCTCTGGATGCATTGCTCCAGTCATAACTAAGAAATTTAGTCTTTGGCTTCTATTTCTAGTCTCTGCCTTAATAGAATTTTTTAGTACTAGAATTTCTGGCTTTGGTTCCTGGTTTACTCTTTTCAACACTCTTGATTACCATAGTACACTCACCTGCAATTTCCTTAGTGTTGATAATTCTGAGTACTGTGTAACCTTGCACTTCTTATATACATACATACATATATATACATATATATGTATATGCATATGTATATATAGATTCTTGATACTTAGCCATTAGCCATTCTTCATTTCCCTCACCCGTCATTGCACCCCATCCATGGAGATGGAGCATTTATTTGCTCTGCAAACTATTACTTAAAAAAACAGATTTAAAATTGGAAGAGATCTTAGAGCTCAAACCGTAACCCCCTTTATTTTTAAAAATTATATTTTATTGCTTTTTCAATTAACAAGTATTTATTTTCCCCTACTTCCCTCTCCCCAGAAAAAAGAAAAACAAAACTCTATAACATTTATACATAATAAAGAAAAAAAACCCTCATATTTACCACACCCCCAAATGTTTCCCATTCTGCATGGTTAGTCTCTCACATGTCAGGATGTGGTTTGCATTCTTCATCATTGGTCCTTTGGAATCACAGTCAATCACTTCATTTATCAGAGTTCTTGTCTTTCAAAGTTGTTCATTACTATATTATCGTTGCACTATAAATATTTCTCCTATATCTGCTCATTTTTTTGGAATTAATTCACATGAGCCTTTCTAGGTTTCTCTGAAATCTTTCCTTTCTTTGTTTCTTATGGCATAATAACATTCTAGTACATTCATATACCACAATTTGTTTAGCTATTCCCTATTAGGAGGAAACCCCCTTAGTTTCCAATTTTTTTCCCACCACAGAAATGGCAGTTATAAATATTTTTGTACATATCAATCATTTTCTTCTTTCTTTGGTTTCTTTAGGGTATGAGTTTAGTAGCATAGCTGGGCCATAGGGCATGCACAATTTTCTGGGCATAGTTTCATACTGCTTTCTAGAATGGCTGGACCAATTTACAGCTCCACCAACAGTATTAATGGACCAGTTTTCCCATGGCCTCTCTAACAGTTGTAATTTTCCTCTTTTCTGGTCAACATTGACAATCTGTTAGGTGTGAGATGCTAGGCTACTAGGTTCATTTGTTTCTGAATATTGTGTCCCTGATCCATTATGTGGATCTCTGTCTGTCTGTCTGTCTCTCTCTCTCTATGTGTCTCTGTCTCTCTGTCTCTCACTCTCTCTCTGTCTCTCACCAGCAGCAAATGATTTTGATGATTACTGCTCTTCAGTATAATTTGAGATTTAGTACTCTTAGGCCCTGCTCCTTCCCACTAATTTTTTCATTATTTCTCCGTGAGATTCTTGACCTTTTGTTCCTCCATATGAATTTCATTATTATTTTCCTAGCTCTTACAAAGTGATCTGTAGGTCGTTTGATTGGCATGACACTAAATAAGTGAATCAACTTTGGTCGTATTGACATTTTTGTTAAATTGGGTCAGCCTACACAAGAACAATTAATATTTCTCTAATTACTTAGGTCTGACTTTATGACTGTAAAGATTATTTTGTATATACAATCCTTGTGTGTGTCTTGGTAGGTATACTCCCAAGTATTTATACATCCTATAGTTATTTCAATGGGATTTCTCTGGCTCATTCTGCTGTGGTTTTGTTGGTAATTTATAGAAATGCCGATGATTTGAATGGATTTATTTGAAATCCTTCAACTTCGTTGGCCACTATTTCCCTCTATGTTTTGACTTCCTTTATTAGAATGAAACTCTTTGAGGTAAAGGATTGTTTGACTACTATATTTATGTCCCTGGTTAGAGTACAGCTCCTGGCACAGAGTACATGAGTATGTGCTTCAAAATTGCCTTTTCACATTAGATATTGGCTTTTGTTGTTTTGTAATTGGTTCCTTTTTGCTAGTCTCACCTTTCCAGCTGGATTTTAAGCTTCTTTAGGGCAGGGTCTATAGTTTCTACTTATTCTGTATCTCTTTTATCACCTAGAATACAGCCAGTCATAAAAGAGACACTGAAATTACTTTTCAAATTGAATATAACCTTCCATTGATTGTCAGGAAATGACTGAACATATTGCCATAATGTGTCTTATGTTAAGAGCCATGAAATATGAACCTAGGGTTAGAACTATTAATTTGGGCCATATTAATAAGACGGGTGACAGCTTTTAAAAGCTTGCTTTTCTTAACCAAATATCACTCTTTTGTAAAGATGACTTAGGGGCTGGTGAGGGCAGTGGGTTATGTAGTTAATTGATTGCTTTCTAATAGCATTTTTATATACTATCATTTCTAAAAAACCAAGTAAACAGTGAACAGAATGCAAAATATGGATATAAAATTACTATATGAGGATCCTACTTTGTAATGTTTCCTAATTTTTAGTGGTATACATACATAATTTGCTTTTATTGAGATCTAAAAATGAAATGATACCTTATGTAGCAAGGGCCTGTGTGTTGTGAGGAGACATCAATTCACATGAAGCAGGGGTTGTTACTGTGTGGTTCAAAGGAACATAGACATCTCCAACTTCTCTCCCATCATTCTTCAAGGGAGACTTTAATTCCTACCAGGAGGAGAAGAAGGAGGTAGAGCCAGAACAGCCTCTATGCTTTTCTCAGAGAGAAGGGGTACCAGGCTAAAATTATATCTATCTATTAATCTAGAGAACAAGGCTATCAGTTTCAAGCTAAATTCTAACCTCCGTTTCAATATTGGGATGAAGAGGGACCCTAAGTTCTATATCCGAGCCTTGATCCCTTTCCCACCAAATACTAGTTCCAAAAGGGATACACATACAGTCATTAGCCAAGAAACCATTCATCCAAATTGGTAGCAAAACAGAATTCAGAGAAAGTATACATAGGAGAATATACATCAGGCAATACAGAAGGAAGGTGCTCTCTCATTGAGAGTGAGGTAACTCAGCTCAAACAAGAAAGTCCTAGATATCACCCAACAGGAAATTACCTGAAGTTTGTAGAGTAGCGAACTAGAGATAGGGACATGATGGAACCTGCCAGCTCCTCTCATGATTTCCTAGTGTTTTCCTTCAGTAATCTGAAGGGGAGTTGGCCTCATCTATCTTTCCTCTTGAAGTTAGAAGCCAGAAGTACCCAAAGTGTCTGCCAGATCTGCAGTGAAGAAGACTAAAGAAGCTAGATCTTTCTTGCTGTCATTAGTTCTGCCCTGTCCCTGACATGGTCGTGGGACATTGATCTCCACCAATAAAGAGAGAGTCCCAAAGCTTTGGGACTGGGCTTACACTTATATTTGTATAATTCTCTATCATTCCTTTTTCTTATTTTTGAAATCCATTATTGCGCTTCAGTATAAAACATTTGTAACAAGTAGTATTAATCCTATTTTATAGATGTTAAATGACTTGTTCAAGGGTCACACCACAAGGTGGTCATACTGCTAAGACTACAATACAAATCTTTTCTCTCTTAGGTACTTAGTAGGAATTCTCTAGTTTTTTTAAAACTAAGAGCACCAGTTTTTAGGAAAATGTAAATACAAATATTAAACAAATGCTTAGTATTTTAGCACTTTAGTACTTACAATAACATAATATATGAATAGCTTAATTATGACGTGGTCGAAGAACACTGGTGGAGTCAGAGGACCTGGGTTTGAATCCTGATTCTGCTAATTCATAGAATTTAGCCTTAGTTTCCTCATCTATAATATAAGGAGGATTCCTTCTAGTTCCAAATTTCCAATCATATTCTATGATTCTTATATAGTTTAGTGAAGTATTACCTCTTACAGTTAAATGCACTTCCTCTTTCTCATTTCATTTAAAGAAAAAAAAAACCAGTTATTTCCCATTTGGAACTGAAAGAATTAAAGTTTGCTTTTGGTAATTGCTTGTTAAAATTAAGCTGCTTATACCTGAGTACTTGGTGCATAATATGAGGGACAACTCAGCTATGAAGTTAAGGTGACTTCTTCTGTTCATCTTCTATTAAGTAGCATCCATCATGGCCTGGTCTAGAGCATGCAGAATTGTTTCATTTAGATGACTGCTAATGTGAACTTCACCCCTTGGGATATAAGATTAAATACCAACTTGATAAGCATATTTTAATTATTAGCACTGTAACAGAAACCCTTTGTATATCATGAAAAAGATCTAAGTTTCCTCTATGCCTTACAAAATAATATCCTGGAATTGGGTTCTTAGAGCATGAGAACCCAATTTTTCGGAGCGAGTTTTTTTTTTAAAGTAATGAAGACTGTTTTAAGTGTTGAACATTATTGATTCTTATAATCTGAGGCAAGTAAAAATGAAATTACGTATAATATTATGTAGAAATGGATACTGTATTTCACCACATAATTGTCACCACCACCTAATCACCTCACCCTGTTTTTTCGGTACAAAAATTGGCTTATAACCTTTCATTGTGTAGTTGTTGCATGGTATAATTCTGTTTTGCATGCTGCTTAAAAGGTAAACAGAGCAGCAGTGTATTCACCAATGTCATATGGATACGCATTTATCTCTCTCACATTGTGAGCCTCAAGCCTAGAATTTTCAGCGCACATGCATTGTCACATTTCTGAAAGCTGATTTGTGTGGTTTGTTATAGCGCTACAGTACTAGCAGTATTGTTAATGAGCTTTTATTTGTCTTTTGTTTTAAGTATTTTAAACATTTCTTTTGTGTGAAGGAGATAAATAGCTGTCCCATATCAGATCCACATTGTACATTAAGGACCTTTCTGTTACCTTTTAGGGCAAGAGTAGATATGGGCAATATCTGAACTTTAAGTGATTTTCCGTAGAGCTCTGGGAAATAAAGAACAAGAGACAATGAAAAAAGATCCTCTCTTTAGAAGTCATGTTCTTCTAGGACTGAACGTGGTCTGCATGAACCCAGAGCTGAGAACTTAATCTAGAGAATAAGGGCACCCCACCTGCCCTGGACCCAGTAGTTCTATTGTTACTCATAGATAACAATATAAATCCAGGCTGTACATCTGTTTTTTATTCTAAGGATATTACTAACCATCCTCCTTTTATAATTGTATAATTATTTGACGATGCCTTTTATGCAACTTCTTACATATGCATCGTCCCTGGTAGTCTACTGCAACCTGCTTATGCTTGCCATATGTCTATCCATTGCCCTTGGCAATTGAGAGTCTTCGGAGACCACAGTTTTGCATGATGTGCAGCTGTATAGTATCACTGGAAAACCATCGATGTTAAAAGAATGGTGGCAAAGAACAATATTGTCTAATTTTCCAACTCAGGTTCAGTTCTGGGCTTTTCTGTTTCACTATGGGCACAATATGTTATCCATATTCACACGTATCTCTGTCTGTATACATGTATGTGTGTGTGTATATGTGTGTATGTATTTATAAATGGACCAACTCAATGGACTGCCTATTGAATTTCATATCATCGTGGGAGTCAGTTATTGTAGTGCATCAACAGCTAGCCTTGGAGTCAGGAAAGGCTGAATTCGAGTCTTGTTTCTGCCACATCGTAGCCATAAGATTGTAGGGCAGTTACTCCGTGTCCCACTGCTCTCAGGCAGCTCTCCAAAGCTCCAAGCTGTAGACTGCTTTTCTGAATCTGTGGAAGCAGTTTCCATACCAGCAAATCCCTATTGTGATGACTCTGCAGGTTTGGACCGAAAAAAGGAAAAAAAGAGATGCTGGACAATATGTTTTCTTTATCCAGTTGTTTTCACCTGGGTGGATCGCCAGGATGAACTCTTCTGAATGGCTGTGAGATCTCTGAGGCCTCCCTGTTGGCCTCAGGGGCTCCATGTAATAACCCAAAAGTCATTTGCAATCAGGAACATCTGGAGAACCTCACTATATTTGGGGAATTCCCCTTCTACTTGGACTTGCTGCAGAGGATCTTCGATTAAACACACAGCTCCGTGTTCTATGTCTTCCTTGCTGGAGACATGTGACTTACTCTTTAAAATATAATTCAGATGCTGCCTTCTTTATATTGATCCCTCTCAGAAACAAGTGATCTTGTCCTCATTTAATCTTATAACACTTTGTACTCTTATGCAATTATCATTAACCAATTTGTATTGTTTATCTGTTTAGGGCAGCTAGGTGGCTCAATGGATAGAGTGCCAGGCTTGGAGTCAGGAAGACTCATCTTAATGAGTTCAAATCCAGCCTCAAACATGTACTAGCTTTGTGACCCTGGGCAAGTCACTTAATTCTCTTTGCCTCAGTTTCCTCATCTGTAAGGTGAGGTGGAGAAGGAAATGGCAAACCATTCCAGTATCTTTGCCAAGAAAACCCAAATATGGTCACGAAGAGTGGGACACATGTGAAATACATTCGAACAACAACATCATTTTTCTGTGTACTTATCATTATGACCATATTCAACTTAACCAACTCTCATTTATCAAGTACCTGTTATATACTGGATTCTGGGAGATTAAGATAAAAATGAAACAGGGCCTGCCCCCAAGGAGCTTACATTTTCGTAGAGAAGATGACACACATATATATAGGAACATACCCAATATGTGAGATAATTTTGTATGGTGAGGGAAAGGCATTGGCCACTAGGGGAATCATCAATACAAACTCCTTAGGAGGAAGGGACCATATCTTTTTTGTTTTTACATCTTCCTCCAATGTGTACTATCATATACTCTGCTATGAACAAATAAGGAACTACTTCTTAGCTTGTCTCCTAAAGTGGATATGCATCAATTAGAAATAGGTATTTACTAATTGTCTGCTACCACACTAATGGATCGTATTTGTGGAATTCTATCAGGGTTTACAAAGCACTTTCCTGACAATTGCATTGTGAGATAGGTAATTCAGGGACTACTATTCCCATTTTATAGTTGACAGACTTAATGCCCAGGGAGGTTAAGTGATTTTACTCAGGGTTATATGGCCACTAAGCTGGGGAGCTGGGATTCAAATCCAATTCTTCTGAATGGGAGCTCAGGGTCTGTGGTTTCTATTATACCATGCTGACTCTCAAATGCTCAGTACTGTGTCCAATACATGCCCAGGCTCTGTAAGAGAGACATAAGTGGAAGGAGAGAGGGAAAAGAACCCAAACATTTGGTAAAGTGCCTACTTAGTGCCAAGCACTGTGCGAAGTGCTTTATAAATATTATCTTATTTGCTCCTCACAACAGTCCTGGGAGAGAGGTGTTACAGTTATTCTCATTTTTATAACTGAGAAAACTAAGCAGACAGATGTTAAGTGACTTTTCCAGGGTCATATAGTATGTAAGTGTTTGAGGCCATATTTAAACTCAGGTCTTCCGGACTCTGAGCCCAACACTAGGCTACCCAACTGTCCCCAAAAGCACTATGTTGTAGTAGTTGAGATCAGATTTATCCAACAATGGACAAATTTATGATTAAATGGACCCTTTATGATTAAATGCTGAATTTCTTGATTCAGATAACAAGAGCTATAGGGATTCGGAGGAGAGATCAGTGAAGATGGAGAGTCAGGAAAAATTTAACAGAGAAAAAAGTTGAGTTGAGTCTTAAAGGCTACCTGAAAGACTCAGTAGAAAAAAAAGGTTAAAAATAGATAGGGTTTAAGCATGGGTGCCAAGTATAATACATTGTGCCAGGTGACAAGGCAGTAAAATCACATTAACTCAGTTCCCACTAATTGAGATGTAAAATACAAACACAGCTGGAGTAAAGTTTACCTTGGCACTATCTATCAAAAAAGAGTTTGCTAAGCACATTAGAAGTATTAGATTGCAGGTTTGTTTAGCTGACTGAAGAAAGTAGATTTTTTTTTGTAACTCAAGGGATACAGCTTTAGCAATACTCATTTGCAAACAAATAGATTACAGTAGAGAAAACATTGGATTTGAACACGGGAGTCAGAAGAATTGGATTTAAGGCCTGGTTCTGTGACTAGCCATGTGACTGAGGTGGCTTTAATTTTCTCATCTGTAAGATGATGGGGGTGGGACTTAGCTTTAAGGTCCTTTCTGGCACCAACATACTGTGATTCTATAATCTCAACTGGGCCCTCACTGCAGCATGGCAATTCTTTTGTTGTGCTATAGTTCAGTCATATCTGACTCTATATGACCCCATGGACATTGTCCATGGAGTTTTCTTGGCAAAGATACTGGAGTGGTTTGCCATTTCTTTCCTCCAGTGTGTCCCCATTTTACAGATGAGAAACTGAGGCAAATGGGGTTAAATGACTTGAACAGGGTCACACAGCTAGAAAATATCTGAGATTGGACTTGAATTTGGGGCTTTCTGACTCCAGGCCCAGTGCTCTATCCATTGCGCCATTACCTCTTGCTAATTGATTCTCTAACCTCTCCACCACCACAGTTTTTTCAAAATTTTTCAATCCCTCCTGCAGCTCTCCATTGCTCCCCCTTTTCCTACCTTCACTATAGCAGTTTTTCCAATTTTTTTCAATCCCTCCTATAGCCCTCCATGGTTCCCCTTTCTCCTGCCTTCTCAGCTGAGAACTTTACCTCATATTTCACTGAACAAAAAGAGTCCATTCAATGAGAACTCCTTCTTCTCCCATTTTTCTCATTTTGTATCATTCTTCTTCAGGCTGTGCCTTTGACTCTACTGACTTTCTCAACCATCACTCCCTCCCCCTTTCTGCTTCTTTCTATATGTTATCTCCTCATTAGATTTTAAACTCCTTGAGGGCAGGGATTTTCTTTCTTTCTGCTTGAATTTGTATTCCTAATGCTTAGCATAGTGCCTGGCAAATAGTGAGTGCTTAATAAATGCTTGTTGACATGACTTAACATCTTAGCCTTTCTGCCACTATTCCAGATCAGAAACAGAATTTTGGAGTTGGAGAAAAACCTTAAAAAATGATCAATTCTAGCCCCATCAATTTCACTGTTAAAGAACTGAGGCCCAGAGGAATTAAATGAATTAAGCTTACACAGCTAGTTAGTGTCAGGGCCAGAATGAAGATTTCTCTATCTTAACCTTTGCAGCAATCTTTCCGCTACCCCATACAGCTTTTATTTCAACTAAACACTTTTGTGATGCCCCTGTTGCTGCTGTGCTCTTTGGGGTCTCATTGGTCTGGTACAAGTTACCTACTCAGATACACTTGGATGAAACACAAGACTAACGGGGCATAAAACTCTCTTTAAAAGGCACAACAGGAACAGGACACCTCCCTGTCAAACATTAACAGTTACCACGAGAAGAGTCATTAAAAACATCATTAACACAGGAAATTTCCAGGAGCAGAAAATGTCAATGACACCAGGTCAATTAATATCAACTGATATACACATAAGTATTTTGACTTAGTAGGGTGGAAAAAGGAGGAAAGAGGAAAAAAACACTTTTATAATAGAATTAAGTTATTTAGTCCATTATAACTATTCCTTTTATGAACCCTTTTTTGTACTAAAAAGTAATTGTCTTCTCAGTTAATGGGGAGGTTGAGGCTGAGGCTGGTGGAGTATTTGAACTCCAAAGCACCAAGATGCAATATGGCTAAAGCCAGCTGGATGTCTGGAGCCCATATGGAGAGCCCCTGGAGAAGGGGGCCACCAGGCATCCTGTAGAGGGGCCAACTGGTCTAGGTCAGAAACAGCAGGTCCTCATCAGTAGTAGGATTGGATCTATGAGTGGTCACTGTTTTTCCAACCTGGATGAGATAGGGAGACACAGTCTCAAAAAAAGTAATCGATATACATGTATTTAAATGCTTCCTATGCATCATGGTCTGTACTAAGGATAGGGAACACAGAAAAATGGAAGAAAATGAAAAAGTAACTCTATGGTAAGATATGTAGTATAGATGTGATGCTGTAAGGGCAAGCAAAGTGGGACTTTTTACTGTTTTTTTTTCTTTTGGAATGCTTCTCAGCACTAAGGCAATCAAGTGCCTTTGATTGAGTCTTGCCTTTGTTTGTAGGAAGGCCCACACCCTTTTGTTAATTAGGTCACAAGAGGTGTGAAGCTCTCTAACCCTGAAGAAGTGTATATATACACTGAGGTTAGCATTTTGTTTGGGGGCTCACTCATTGGAAGAATGTTCATATGGAGACTTTGGGTAGCTGTTAAGGAGCTCCCCCCAGCTTTGAAAATGCAGATGTTGCTGCTTCTCTCTCTCTGGTAACTATATATGTAATGTCTTGGTCAGACAACCAGAAGCCTGTCTGTTGGTTTGTGTTATATGTTTTGTTTATATAATTTCTGCTTGTAATTTCTGTTTGTACTTGCTCTGAAGTTCAGGGCGCTGACTTTTTCCCCCTGAACTAAATGAATGATGTATGCATATTTAATTAAAGTGAGATTGTAAACCCCTAAAGTTTGTTTTCCTTAGAAAAGCAGATCAAAGAATCTGTGCTAGCAGCCCTCCTGTGTGCTGGTGTTATTGGTCTTATACCTCCATGGCAGCTGCTAGTAGCATTGTTATTACAGATGCTCTCATCTTGTTAATTTATGTGAATTCAGTTAAATGTAATTATTTACTCTATGTTCAGCATTGTCATAAAATGGTCAGAGATGCCCACCTATTAGTATACTTTCTACTTCTGATGATTGGCTTGTGTTCTGTTAACACCCAAAAGATTAATAGGGATTCTCTTCTTTACATTCGGCACCTTTCTCCTCTTTAAAATACTTGCTGTATAAGATAATGAGAATAATACTTTTGTGGAACTCTTTCCCATCCATTATTTCCTTCCCCAACCCTGGGAAGGATTCAAGACAGGTATCATTATTTTCCCTTTTCTCCAGGAGGAAGTAGAGACTCAGGGGAGAATTCGATGGAATAACTTTTCCATCAAGAAAAGATTCACAACTTGTTTGGGAGTAACAGGGAGTTTGACTCAGGGTGTCAGTGTTGGTCAGTGTCTTCCTCTTAGTGGTTTTCTTCTTAACAGGCTTCAGTGCAGTGTGGCTCCAGGTCCCCAGCAGGTCTCTTGTAGGATAAGGACTTGGTAGCCACAGAGTCATCTGGAAAGATATTGCTTCTTTAGATCAGGTTGGGCTGCAGGAAGGGACCTCCAAATATAACCCCAAGTTCAGGGTGAAATCCCTTTCTGACCATGCTATTTTCCTATTCAACCCAATTAAAGGGGTCATCCCTTGACTGCTTCTTAAAGAGGCCTAGTCACTGAATGGGTATTACCTCCTCTAAGTGAGTATGTGAAAAGGCCTTAGCTTAAAAGGGCCAGGGTCTCCCATTGTATCCTGGGTCATCTCCAGTCATCTTGATGAATATCTGGTCACTGGATCCAGATGGCTGTGGAGGTGAGGCTGGTGACCTCGCACAACCCTCCCTCAAATGAAGGTCAACTGCAAGTTATGTCATCATTTCCCTGACGCCATGGTCCTTTTCAAAAACGAAGGGCAAACACAACACAAGGGGCTCCCTATTGCCTCTAGGATCAAATATAAATTCCTCTGTTTAGCATTCAACCCCTTTATAACCTGGCTCCTTCCCACCTTTACAGACTTCCACCTTACTCTCCTCTACATACACTATGGCTGGTGACACTGGCTTCCTCACTGTTCCGGGTACATGGCACTCTATCTCTGGACTCTCTGGCTTTCTTCCTATACTTGGAATGCTTTCCCTGCTCATTTCTGTTTCCTGACTCCCTCGTCTCCTTTCAAGGCCCAGCTAAAATCCCACCTTCTATAAGGAAACTTTTCCAATTTTTTTTAATGCTTTTCCTGTTGTTTCCCTCAGACTGTGTGTTTTTTGAGAGCAGGAACTTCCTTCCTTCCTTCCTTTCATCCTTCCTCCCTCCCTCCTTCCATTCTTTCTTTCTTCCCCTCTTCCTTCCCTTTCTTCCTTCTTTCCTTCCTGCTTTCCCTCCCTCCTTCCCTTCCCTCACTTTCCCTTCTTCCCTTTTTTCTTTCCCGCCTTTCCTCTTTCCCTCCCTCCCTTTCTTCCTCTCTTCCTTCTTTACTTTCCTCCTCTTTCCCATCCCTTTTCCTTCCCCAGCACTTAGTACAAGGCTTGACATTGAGTGGGCACTTGATAAATACTTGTTGATTTGATTGGACTCTCTCCACTGTTCCCTAACACTAGCATTGATTTCTCTTAGAGTCCTGGTTTCTATCCTCAGAATTGTCTAAGCTTCGACTCTGTGCTGTCAGGGCTAGAGACAGCACATGGTAGTCGAGGCTGTGTCCTGAATAGTGACGTATCAGAAGATGTGCTTCCTCCACTTCTAGTGGTATATATTTTTGGCCTACCTCTTTCTCTACAGCAACTTGCCTTATCAGCCTGTTCCCTTGCCCTAGATTCTTGGGGCTAATTCCAAAGGCTAGCAAGGTGATCAGGCTGTCCTCTTCATTCCCCAGCATTTAGCGGCAAATATTCTCTAAATGGATAGTTATATAGTAAACACTACCTCCACACCATTAAAAGTGAAAGCACTACATAACTCACATATATCCCAATGGAGTTAATTGAATTGGGTTACAACTGTCAGCTCTCAGAGGCAGCTAGGTAGCCCAGTGTATAGAGAGCACTGGACCTGATATCACGAAGACCTGATCCAGCCTCGGTTACTTATTAGCTATGTAACTCTTGATAAGTTACTTAACCTTTATCTGCCTCAATTTCCTCATATGTAAGAAGGGGATGATAACAGCATCTACTTCCCAGAGTTGTTGTGAGCATCAAATGAGATATTTGTCAAGCATTTTTCAAACCTTAAAGGGCAATATAAGTTCTAGCTATTATTATTAATAATAATAATCTCCCTGAGACTGTTTCCTTACTGTCAAATAGGGATGATAATTGCAATAGTACATGTTTCACAGCTTTGTCATGTGAGGCTCAAATGGGAAAACAATATCAGTTATTATTTTCATCTTTGAAAAATAAAAATTGTGTATTCCCACTGTGTCTATTTCCGCATCTTTAAAATGTGGGGGTTGTTGTAGATGAGCTCTGAGTTCCTTCCAGCTCTAAACACCATGATTATGAATGTGTATATATGTTTGCAACACACAAGTATAGAAAATTACTTTAGCTAAACCCTGAGGCTATACAAGTTCAGAATTAAAATTCAAATTGAAGAAGGAAAAGATTCTGCTGTGGAGAAGGAGAAGAGCTTATAGGATCTTATTTTCATTCAGTAAGTCTCACAATAGAATAAAATATCTGTGTCCCAAAGTGATTCCAGTAAGTGGAACCCATGGTATTTTAAATAACGTTTTTCTTTCAAGGAGAGCCAAAAAGTAAAGTTGTTTTGTCTGTGCACCTTTGCATTTCCGTGAGGTGTTATTGCATCGGGAACTAGAAAATAAAATGAAAGTATTAGGGAAATGAATTTCCCATCAACTTTACTCCAGGAGAGTTTTAAGAGTTTGAACTAAAGGGGTCATTCAATGCCAGCAGCCTAACCCTATTGCTTGAATTCCTCGTTAGGGTACAGAAAGGCGGGTTTATATGTCCGTTTCCATTGCTCCAATGACTTCAAGATAATCCAAGAGAAAAAGGGGACAGGGATAAGAATGCTATTCTGCAGTGCTATTTTAGGCAATTGATGCAAAAAAAAATATGAGCCAGGTAAGTGAACTCAGTGGGAAGGAAAAAATATGGAGACAATGGTGTCAAACTTGAAAAAAATGGGGGCTACTAATGGATACATAAGAATCCCTGACTTATATTGACTTAATTTTAAAATGTAACATTATCTATGTTTTATTGTATTTTTACTTAGTTTGTTAAATATTTTCAAATTATATTTTAATCTGATTTGGGCCTGCTCAGGAGTGTTTTGGGCTGCATGTTCGATGCCCCAATCTTGAGGCCCACAGATGATAGCAACAAATGTGTGGGGGGAATGGAAAGAATGAGTCTTATACTGTGAATGGTGGTCGCTGAATGATTGGTGGGGGAGGGAGGGTTTGATAGTGGTGCTGAGGAACAAGGAATCGACCAGCTTCTCTTTAGTCTTATGTGAGAGAAGGAGTATCCAGCGCTGGAGAGACCGCCAAGAAATGTGGGGCCTTTAGGAGAAAGATGGGTTGCACAGAGAATTCAAAGATAGCATTAACAGTGTAAGAATGAGATGTCTAACAGATGTCTAAGGGAAAGGGGATTTCTCCACAGGGAGAAAACAGCAGAAGACAGTGACTAGGGAGGGCTAGGACCAGAATGTGCTGCTAAATGTTTAACAACCAGCTCTCTGGCAAAAAAAATATATATATACCTTTAGACACACTTCTAAGTTTAGTTTGTATTGTTAACATTTTCTTTATCACTTTCTTAAATCAAGACAATCAACAAAAGAGTGAATTAAACCCTGATTTGTAGTTTGAAAGTTTCCATGGTTTAAATGCTCAGATTGAAAAATTTAACAATCAACTCTCCAAAGCCAGTTTGAGCTGGTTTCGGTATATTCCTAGTTAGGGAATCTTTTCTAGTTAGAAAGCAATTCTGAATCAAGGGATTAACAGAACCAGAGAAAGGACTTTGTTAGCCAGGGCATGGGCAAAACCAAGTAGAGAAACAATATACTTCAAAATTCTAATTAGGCAGGGAATCCGAATCTCAGGTGAAACCCCTCAGGGGATTATTTTGGGGGAGGGGAGGTAAATTATTGGTTTGGCAGAAGCCAAATCACTGTTTATTGTTGCTGACAAACACATCTCAAAAACTCACTCTAAACAAGGCACTGTACTCTGAGTTAAGGAGACAAAAAGATCGATGATAAATATAGTTCCTGCTCTCAGAGAATTCATTTTGGGGGTGTATGGCACATTCTGCCTTCATATTGATCCTCTCTGCTAGCCACTCCTCTCTCCCCACCCCCCTCCCAGGTGTCCTAAATGGTCTGTGGGTTCTCAGATCAGATTGGTGTGATGGGGGCAGCCTCACGTTGGTGAGAAGATGGCTATGAGAGGAGGTGGAGGGCACAGGATCCTGGGGGGATAGCATTCTGGGGTCAGTTGGAATGAGTGGGATAGTTGGTGCTCCCTAAAGGTGGGAGGTTGTAAGTAAAGGAAGGTTGCCCCCTTGATGTCAACACCTGCACCAAATCTCTGTTTGCCCTATGTTAGGGCAAAGAGTTTTTTTTTATGTTAGGAGTTTTTTTTAATGTTTTTTTTAGTTTTTTTTAGTTTTTTTTTTTAGTTTTTTTTTTTATGTTAAGAGTTTTTTTTATGTTAGGGCAAAGAGTTTTTACAAGAGTTTTTTTCTAAGTTCAGTCAAGTAATCAAAAGCAGAAAGTTTTCGTGAATGTTGTCAGTGATAACCATGCCCTGAGATTCCCTCATAGATACCAAGATGTACGATGACAGTCAGTATTTTGCTAAGTAAATTAACCAGATTGGGGTCTAAGCAGAGGTATTACATTCAGGCTGCAAAACTCCAGGGTGCAGCCCCTGAATCAGATTAAAGTGCAATTAGGAAATGTTTAACAAAATAAATAAATGTACAGTACAACATAGATGATGTAAATTTGTAGTTTTCTAAGTCAGTATGCATCCCATAGGCATCTGTTTCTATTTGAGTTTGACACCACTGGTCTAAGAAATGTCTTACTGAATTTTGCTCTAGCGCGAAAACAATATTCTCATGTAGTTTCTAGAAATGAGCAGGGTCCCAGATCTTTTGGCTTGTATTTGCATTGTCACCACCTGCCTTAACCCTAGCTACTGTTATCCTGTCCTCTTCTTCCTCTCTTCTTTGGTTCCATAGAACTAGATCAAAATTTCACTGCTGTCTTCCTATAAGCAAACACTCTGAGTTTCAGGTTCCCCAGAAAAGCATACAAACAAAAAACAAATAATGAAGAAAAACAGAATATATTGAATTTAAGGTAAATGGTCTGATGTCCACTAGATGCACCTGATTTCTTTTAGATCTATGCTCTTAGGGGTTGGAGGTGAGGGAGTGGGAAGGTACTACTGCTTTGCCTGGCATCAGATAGATTGCTCTGAGTTTCTCAGTCCCACATTCATATCATTATTTTTAGATTTGATAGCAAGAAAATGCTCGAGAGCTTCTTCAAACAGCCATGTTCAAATGGATAGTTAATATTTCACTTTTGGCTCATTATAAATAACGGTCTTCCAAAGGAATGCAGTCCAAAAGAGCTGTCAAAAACCTCATTTAAATACACAGCGACTGCAGCATCTTAGGCAGGTTCATCTGAGCAGTATCAATGCTCATACATAAAACATCACTATAATGCCCGTAATTCTTCTCATATAGTCATTCTCCCATTAGTCAAACCTGCCATGAAAGAGGAGCTGCCAGGGTATCCCACTAATTGTGTTTTAAGGCTTTGCTCCATTTAACATGCTAATTACTGCCTCTCGCTTGGCTAGCGGGCCATCATGCCCAGAATGTCCAATATACCTGCTGCCTGAGACAGGTATACAAACACATAGGATGGGTTCCTTCTTGGTCAATCCAACTCCACTTTTTTTGAGACAGCGTGGTGCAGTGGAAAGAGTGCAATAGTTGGGGTTAGGTGACCTGGGTTTGAATCTGACCTTGGTTTCTTCATCTTTATTATGGGTATAATAATAATTACATTATTTGCCTTATAAGATTATTATGAGTAAAATGTTTTGTAAACCTTCAAGTGTGATAGAAATATGAGCTTTTATAATGTCTGCATTTGGCCATTATTTGTCATACTAAACTGCCTCAAGCCAGTTTACCTTTAAACATTTAGATTTGGAGGACATGATCATCATAAGAAAAATATATTTCTAAAGTGATTTATCTTTACAAAGTACTTTTCATATATCCTGAGTATACTCAATTTTCATTTTTCCACATGAGGGTAATTTATTCAATAAAAATGTTGATTGATAGTCTCCATTAAACCTTGCTAGGTGCAATGGGGAATCTAAAGATTGTAAGACAAGGTCCCTACCTTCAAAAGATTGTGATGTTGTAGAGAAGGAGAGGGCCGCTAGGTGGCGCAGTGGATAGAGTGCTGCGCCTGGAGTCAGGAAGATTCTTCTTCCTAAATTCAGAGTTGACCTCAGATACTGACTGGCTGTGTGACTGGGGGCAACGCTTAGCACTGTTTATCTCAGTTTCCTCATCTGTAAGATGAGCTGGAGAAGGAAATTACAAACCACTCTTTTATCTTTGCCAAGAAAACCCCAAATGTGGTCACAAGAAGTCAGATACAGCTGAAATGACTGAGTAACAAAATATTTGGATAATATACATAATATAAACATATATAATATATTATGTAGATATATTGTATAATTATATTGTGTACATATTATATGAATATATTGTATAATTACATTGTCTATATATTACATAAATATGTTATAAAAATACGATTATATTATATAAACACAATGTATGATTATACCTTTCTTATGTTTACTTTATGACATTGATATAATACATAATTATATATAATTATTTATATATGATATATGTTTATTTCCTCTGTAATCTCTTTTGTATCTGTCTCACTTCTTTCAATTTCCTTTATCATTGTCCTAGTCTAGACCACTGTACCTCACCTGGCCCACTGCAGTAGTCTCTGATAATCGTAGTGTAAGACTGATCCACCCCACTCTACTTGAAAACAGAAGGTGGATCTTATTAATTGAATCAATCAATCACTCCTACCCCAATTAATATAACTAATAGGATGCTGCATTGTCCTGAGGATACAGGTAAGAACTGTCTCTGTGATTGAATTATGGAATCCACCAATCGATCAAATGTGTTTACTAGATGTGGACAATTCCTAGACACCTCTATTGAATCAAACAATCAATCAAAGATATAATTTAGATGCAAATAATTTAGTGGAAGAGGTGAAATGCATTGAGCCACTGGATAAAATGATACATCTTTGGGTTTAGGAATATAATTTTAGTAAGAGGATTCTAGTAACTGTTTTGAGAATCAAGCTTCAGGAACCTGAAGAGGCAAACTACTTGCTCTTGTACCAGACAGCAGAGAGATGGGGTGGAGGGAATGAACCTGGTGGGACTATCATAATTCCCTCTTCCAGTGGACGAAGACCTTGCAAATTTTAAATGTCTAGAAGATTGAAGACTTCTCCTCAGCTGCGATAAGAGTATCCCAGAAACAGCAGCAGATGATGGGAACATCTGTACCAGGACCTAAAGGAAACCTATACACACCTCAAGGGAATTTCATGAGAACTCCACAAAAAGAGAAAAAGGCTTCCTTACAACCATGAGCTGTGATCTATCCCTTTGCCATTGTGCCGTCCAAGCTTGAGGCTACTTTTCCCCATACTCCATATATATTTGTGAGGGAGTGTGTTCCAGACTTTTGGAATAAATGTTTTTGTACTTCATTTTTGCTGCATCTTCTCAGTTAATTGAAATTATGGGCATGTTAACTGGTTGAATGATATTGTGGCACACCAGATGGGGGGATTAAGAGTAATAAGAGGAAGAAAAAAATAACTCTTCACAATTATACTTAAAACCCTGAGGGGAGGGATGGTTAAGTGCCCTATAGGGTCTCAACCTGCCAGTGTCACAGAGTTGGGAATGAATACTGCAGCTTGTGATACAGTAGAATCTAAAAGCAAAAGAGACTTCAGGCATCATTTAATTTAACCCTTCACTGAAGCCTCCTCACCCATTTCCCCACTTCCCATCTGTCCCCGTCTCCAATCCATCCTACAAACTGCTGCTACGTTCATTTTTGTGATGAATCAAATCACATCGTTCCCCTTTTCAAAAATCTCCAGTGGTTTTCTATTACCAACTACATAGCCTTGCATTCAAGACTCTCTACAGTCTGGCTCCTACCTACCACTCTTACTTAGGTTGCTTGTGCTGTTCCCTTCTCTCCTTCTCTACACTCTGAGCTCTAGAGAGCTTCCCTGAATTCATCCTTCCCTTTCCTGCCATGGAGTCTCTGCTTACGTTATCTCTGACGTCTGGAATGCATTCTTCCATCTCTGTCTCCATATTGTGGAATCCTTCCCATTTTCAAGGGTCAACCCAGGTTCCACTTCCCACACAAAGTGTGCCCTCATAGAGAAATAATCTTTCCCTCTTCAAATATATCATGGCTTGTTTCCTCTCACTTATATCTTATTTTATTATAGTTACATATGTGCATCTGTGTCCAAATATATATTTATATACATCATATATGTGAAGTATATATCTGTGTGTGTATATTTGCACACATGCACACATATATGATTTATGGGGTCAGCTAGGTCGCATAGTGGATAGAATACCAGGCCTGGAGTCAGGAAGACTTATCTTCTTGAATTTAAATTAAGTCTCAGATTTGCTGTGTGACTCTGGGCAAGTCATTTAACCCTGCTTTGTCACAGTTTCCTCATCTGTAAAATGAGCTAGAGAAGGAAATGGCAAACCACTCTGTTATCTTTGCCAAGAAAACTCCAAATGGGGTCACAGAGAGTCAGACATGACTGAAATGACTGAACAATTAATATGATTTATAGCCCCAGTTACTATTTTAGATTATATATTAATAAAACATAGAGATTATGAATTATTGATTTTTAAAAAAATTCCCCCACAGCCTTATTACCTTGCATGTTACATAATTTCAGAGCTGGAAGTAAGCTTAGAGGTCACCCAGTCCAACCCATACTTCAACAAGAATCTCCTCTGCAGCTTACGTGGCAAGGGGTCAATCTATCTTGAATATGTCTGACTTGAATACATACAGAGTTGGGGATACTCAAATCTTCTTGAGGCAGCATAATCAAATTCTAAACAGGTTAAATTTTAGCAGGTTTTTCTTAATTTTGAGCTGAGATCAGAGTCATTGTAATTAAGTCATTCTTTTTGTTCTATTTCTTGAGGTTAAGCAGAATAAGTATAATGCTGCCTTCCCATCCCTAGGACCCTGCTTTCTATGATAGAACCTTTCATATATTTGAAGACCGAGATCACGTCTCTCCTAAGTCTTCACTTCTCCAGGCTAAACACCTTTAGTTTCTTCAACCAAACATCTGATGACATGGTTTCAAGATCATTTACCATGTGATTACCCTCTAGATACTCTCTGTAGCTTGTTAATCCTTCTTAAAATGTCATATCTGGACCTAAATGTAATATCTGAAGTGGGGTTTGATCAGGAAGGTTGAAATGAAGTGGTTGCCTTCCTCATTTTGGACTTTATACTTCTTTTAATGTAGCCCAAGATCACATTAACTTTGTTAGCTGCCATGTTACTGTCCTGCCAACTGGTATGTACTTCTAGTCCATTAAAACACTGATATAAATGCTATCTAGATGTGTCTCCTTGAAATCTGTACTTGGGCAATTGATTATTTTAATCAAACTGTAGGTAAGATTTTACATGATTATTATTGTCGGTCCTATTGACAGTAACATTATTGTATAATGTCATATAATTTTTATTTTTTTGAGGCAATCGAGGCTAAGTGACTTGCTCAGGGTCACATAGTGATCAAACACAAGTGTTTGAGGTCAGATATTCCTTCTGACTCCAGGGCCAGTGCTATATATACTGTACCACTTGGATGACCTGATGTCATATAATTTTGATATTATTATGAGAAAATAATGATACTAACAGTTGCATAGTCATTCAAGGCTTTCAAAGCTCTTTACAGACAGATTTTATCTCATTTCATCCTCACGACAGTTCCATGACGTCTGTGCTATTACCATTACTCCCATTTATAGGTGAGGAAACTGAGACTGAGCGAGGTTAAGTGATTTGCCCAGGGTCAAAGAGCTAGTAAATGTCTGAGGGAGGATTCAAATTCAGGTCTTCCTGAAACTAAGTTGAGGGCTGTATCTGCTATACTACCTAGCAGTAGCTGCCTCAGCTTGAGATTCTCTATGGATGGTGAGGTTCTCTTGTATTTGTGATTTGATGTTGATTACAGCCATCCCTGAGGCACTACTAAACCTCCCAGGAGAGAATCATAACCAATCTGAAGAGTTTGGACTAACTAACTAACCCCATCAGATAAACCTGATGGGTAAAAAGTCTATGCTTTCCCTGATTATGGCATTCAGTTGGATGGATGAGGTATAGAACTTAGCCACTGGTATGTGGGACAGAGTATAAATAGAGAATGGGTTGGGTCTAAAATCCAAGAGGAAAGATTAGAAGATTATGCTATGTGGCCTTCAGGAAATTGAAAGACACCTTTAACAACCTCCAAAATTCTTCTAGCCCCAAAGGTCCATCTGTTTTCATACTAACATCCTGCCAGCTTTCTTTTGTGTGTGCATGTTTTGGGATACTAACATTGTCTAAAAAATTAAAAATATATATCACATGGAGGGAAATAAAGAGGCCCATAGTAGATGTGAACAACCTGCAATAATAAAATGGCAACTTTGAAAAACTAATAGAAGGAAGGATGTCACCATAATGCATGACTGAAAAAAAAAGTTGGGTAAGTTACGTGGTACGGGTAGACAGCCTGAGTACACCACTAGTGTTCTTGTGGTAGAAGGAAGGTTATTTTGACAGCTAAGTGGAGTATGGAATGGAGTGGAAAGAGACATGTGACAGGGAGACCAACCAGCAGGCTACTGTGGTAGTCCAGGTACAATGCGATGAAGGCCTGCTCCAGGATGGCTGCAGTGTCACAGGAGAGAAGAGTGCATATATGAGAGGTGTTGGAAGGTAGAACTGACAGGACTTGACAGCTAATTGGATACGTGTAGCAGCAATGCTGCTTGTAGCTGCTGTGGCAAGGTGTAAGACCAACAAAACCAGTTCACAGAAGGGCTGCTAGCACAGGTTCTTTGATCTGCTTTTCTAAGGAAAGCAACTTTAAGGTGTTTACAATCTCTCTTTAATTAGACATACATATATCATTCACTTAGTTCAGGGGAAAAAGTCAGCACTCTGAACTTCAGAGAAAACACAAATAAAAACTACAAGCAGAAATTATATCAACAGAGCAAATAACACAAATCAGCAGACAGGACTTCTGTCTGTCCATAACAATACGTACATGGTTACCAGAGAGAGAAGCACCAACATCTGGGTTTTCAAAGCCGGGGGGGTGGGTCTCGTCTGGCAAAATCACAGGAACACTTTTTCAATGAGTTAGCCCCCAAGCAAAATGCTAACCTCAGTGTATATATAAACTTCTTTAGGGTCAACCCACAGAGGGCATCACAACCATGTGACTCAAACTCATGTGACTTAGGCTTTCTTGTGACTGAAGCAGGTCATCAAAGACTCTTGATTCAATCAGATACTCTTGATTCAAACAAAGGCAAAACTCAATCAAAGGCACTTGATTGCCTTAGTGCTGAGAAGAAGTAGAACTCCAAAAGAAAAAAGAGCAAAACAAAAAGTCCCACTTTGCTTGCCATTACAATATGGGTGAAGCATTGAAGATAATACCTATTTTAGGTATTAGGTATTTAGCATGGGTGACTGGGAGAATGGTGGTCTACTCAGAAGAATGGGAAAGTTAGGGATTAGTGAGGGCTTGGCCGGGGGAATGATGAGTTCAGTCTTGGACAGATATCTATGGGACATTGAGCTTGAGCTCTCTAATAGGGAGATGTGAAACTGAAGGTAGAGAGACTAAGGTTGCATTAATGGATTTGGGAGTCATCTGTATAGAGATGACAATTAAAACCATGGGAACTGATTCTTGGTCTTTTGTTCTTTCAGAAAACTTTTTCTATTTTTATTCCAGCTGTATAGAGTAGCCATTCGGCAGTTTGATATGACATGAAGTAAGTAAATGGCTTTTGTAATACTGTCATTTTTATTATATTGATACCACCCAACCACAAATAATATCTCTCCAATTATTTAGGTCTATTTTTGTAAAAAGTATTTTGTTAGTTGTATTCACTGTGTATGGTGGACTCTCACGTATTTTTTAGTATTGTATAATGTCACCATGTTTTATCCTTTAATACCATAATAATTCAGACATATTCTCTGGTATGAAAGGAGGGCCAAAAAATTTTACCCAGATTTGCCAGATTTCAGGGGTGCTGTGCTCCTAAAGCTCCTCCTCCTTTCCTATGGTATTTTGCTTTCTGTCTTTTCCTTCTGCATTTTGATGATAATATACAAAAAGTCTGACGATTTGTGTGGGTTAATTAAGGATCTTTGATTTTGCTGGTACAGAAATATCCTCTCCTCGCATAGATTTCAACCTATTAATAACTTAGTAGATGGTCTTTAACCATTGCTGAAAAATTTGTTACCTTGCAGCTAACCTGAATGAGCTTCTTCAAACTTAACTAGACTGATCTTTGGGCAGCAGATGTGTAATTCATCCCTCATTGGGTTCATATCTGAATATTTTCTAGCTTGGTGGAAGCTGTCAGAATTTGTGTTTCTTTGGCATAAACTTGAGGAAGTCAGTGGTCATCTCTGCATCATGGTGGTACATGAGAGCAGGATGTTAAAGATCTCTGTTTCTCTATATTTGTCTCTATTCTACTCTCTGTATGTCTGCTTCTATTCTCTCCCCTCTCTTCAATAAAAGTTTTTCATATGAGTGAGAAAGAAGAGTACAATTATCTTTTCCACATTCCCCCCACGATCTGGAAAATCTGCATAAAATTTTTAGGTCCTCCCTTCATACCAGAGAAGAAGTTTGAATTACTATGATATTAACAGATGAAATATGTTGACATCATACAATATTATATACATATTTTACATATTTCTGCATTTCTAAACTTTTTTGTGTTGTCTACTGGCCTTCACTGGTCATCTATGGGGTCTGCAAAACTCCCCCCAAATTCCCATTTAATTTCTTATGCTGACCCTCGATATATTGAAACCATGATGGGGAACATCACGATGTGGAAGGGGTAACTATAATTTAACTTAGTGAAACAAACATCTGACCCATAGTGTTAATTTGCTGAAAGGTCATCGTTCTCATTACTGTCTTTATTCAGGAAGGAAAGAGAACTAAGTAAAGAACTGGGATTTCGAAGAAGATGCAGAGAAGAGGATAAAGAAGAGGCGGTTTAAATATGATACATAGCAAACTTTTTGTTTAATACCTGATGGATTTTTTTTAAGGAAAACATAATGAGTAAGCAATAAAGATAGTTAACATTTTTATCATGCTTTAAAATTTGCAAAGAATTTTAATACACAAACTCCTTTGATTCTCAAAGTAACCCTATGAGATGACATAAAGGATATTAAGTCCATTTTCTTTATGAGGTAACTGAGGCTCAGAGTGCTTTGTGTCAGTTGTGAAACATGAGCCCTTGTCTTTGGGACTTCAAATCCACAGCTTATCTATTATGATGGACCTTATGTTTATATATTGCATTTTTCTTAACTTTTTTTCAAAGCCTTTTCATATTCATCATGTCGTTTTGACCCTTACAACAATCCCATAATGTAGCAAGGCTGGTTTGCAGATGTGAAAACTCTGAGGCATTATACAGAGGTTAAATGATTTGTCCAGGGTTGGAGAACTAGTTTGTGTCAGAACCAAGACTCCTGACTCAATGTTCAGTGTTCCTTCCACCCCACCAGACTGTCTCATAAATCCATACAAAATGGTTATCACAATGACTTAAATTTTCGCTTGAAATATTGGTCTTTTCAGTGCCCTCCTGTCTTTCCTTTTTTGAATCACACTCAGAAATCTCCTTAGTAACACAAAAGAATATATAGATAGGAATTGTGTTTCTATTGGTACCAGACATTTGATTCATATGCAAATGTGAACCATTGCCTTCTGCTGAATGAAATGAACTGGGTCTATGTAAGATAGAATTGTCTCTGACCTAGGCAAGTTCGTCTCTCATTCAAAAGACCAGGAGCTGTCTTTTAAGTGCAAAAGGAAATTCCCTGGTTTGGAAGGTTGCATTTTCTGCCTTTGTATCCCCCAGGGCATATAACAGTACTTTTTATATACTAGCTGCTGAATAGATGCCTGTTGAATTCAATTAAATGGATCACTATGGAGTTCAGAACTGATAAATCACTCAAAAAGGTCCTCAACTTATTTACTTTCTTGAGTAAAAATTATTTGTAATCCTCTTGTACGGAGTGGTCCCTTGTAAATCCTGCAGTAATCTGTTTCCAAGTGATGAAAATTATGCCATAGTCCTATGTTCCATGACCATTATTTCCTATTTCCCTGGAAGCCTGCAACTCTTCATGAATCCATCAATCTCAAGTGTGAAGGTTTTTTCTTTGCTATTGTGAGCCAAAGAACATAAATCCTATTATATCACAGTTTGAAGCAGGTTCAGAATATGCGTTACCATACTGTGTTAATAGCACCAGAGCCTGCTGAAGGGGATACGGATGGGGATATGGAGGAGCATTAAGCCAAGGGCCTTGTGTAAACAAGGGGAAAAAGGAATGTGAAAATAATGCAGTAGTGAGGATGATGAGAAATGCATTCACTTCAACTGCCAGCCCAAAAGCGGGAGGGGAGGTAGAATATTGCAAGGGGGAAATTGGTGATGCTCAGCTCAATTTTTCTTATAACCTGATTACTTGGTTATGAAAGCTGCTTTGATAGGACTGGAGGGCTCAGGGAATTGATAATAAGATGCATAGCCTTTCATGTCCAAGTCACTGATTCTAAATAGCCCAAGTCATTACAGCTGATGGCTGTTTGGTGATCTGCACCAAATGGGTCACAGTCCAGCCTTTCTCAGATGGGAACATAGAAGAGAGAAGAGCTGACAAATAATATGAATGGACAGCCTCCTTGGCCAAGTCATTATGGGCACAGTCATTAGAGAAACTGAGGAGTAGTCAGGCGGGTAGAGTGAACTCTTACCCCCTGATGCCAGACAGGACCATGCTGGCAATTATCTGAGGCATTTTGTCTCCTCACATTCACCCCACTTTGCTGGGACTTGGGCTGATAGAAATGGGAATCCAGACCTCAGAGGTGCATGTTTAACACTTTGCATGGGTATGCTTGTAGTCAAAGCAGGATAAAACTTTTTAAAGGAATTCTTCTAGGTTTAAAGCACATATGACAACACAGAGAACAGCCTCTCCTTGAGAGGAATACACACAAAACTCCCTATGGCCTTCCAGTAGAAATTTTGTTTTTGGCATGTCAGCAACACAGGCTTTTGAGAAACAACTTAGTATAACTTAAAATTGATTAGACTAGTTTACTTCCATTCAGTATAAACTGTAGCCTGATCATACTTAGCAAAGGGTATTTAGCACAGTGCCTGACACGTGCTGTTGTTCACTCATTTAGCTGAGTCCAACTCTTTGTGACCCTGTGGACCATATCATGCCAATATTGTCCATGAGGTTTTCTTGGTAAAGATACTGAAGCGGTTTACCATTTCCTTCCTGACTTGATTAAGGAAAACCGTGTTAAGTGATTTGCCCAGAGTCACACAGCTAGTGAGCACCTAAAGCCAGATTTGAACTCAGGTCTTCCTGACTCCTGGCCTAGCACTCTATCCCCTGAGCCACCTAGCTGCCTCCAATAGATGCTTAATAAATGCAGGTTTGCTGACTGACTTTGTGTCTAGGATTGATGGGTGGAGAAGGTCCCCAAAATGACTAAAGTGATTGAAGAGCTACCTTTTCAGGGTTCAATTTGAAGTTCTACAGGTACTGTGACTATATCTTAGTCCCTTTATGTCATAAGCTCCCAGGATTTTGTGTTTAAAGGAACTAGAAAGCACCTTGTTCATTTTATAGGCTTTCTGATGCCAAATCTGGTGTTTTCCCTGCTTTCCTCTGCTGCTTCTGGGCCTGCATTTACATCCTTTTCAGTTTGTTGGACCTGCCAGAATTATGTTCCACCAGCAGCATTTTTTGAGAACTCAAGGTTGCTCGTATCTAAAAGAACATTGGGGCATTGGAGTTGGATTTTAGTGAAGATCCTATCTCTGTATAGCATGGAAAAACTACAAGATCATAAGCCATATTTGATTGTATTCAGAAGTCCCAATTTGCACCAAAATCAACCAATTAACAAATATTTATTAAATCCTTATCAGTAATAATAGCTCACATTCATAGAGTGCTTTAATGTTTGCCAAGCAGCTTATATATGCTAACTCATTTGATTCTTTCAACAACCCTGTGAGATAGCTAATGTTATTATCCCCATCTTGCAGATAAGGAAACTGAGGCACATAGAAATTAAGTGACTTGCCCAGGGCCACATGGCTAGTATGTATCTGAGTTGGCATTTGAACTCAAGTCTTCCTGACTCCAAGTCTTCCACTATATGCATGAGCCACCTAGCTGCTTTACTATCTGCCAGGCACTGTGTTGAGCACTGAGGATGTAAAGAAAGGTAAAAGCAGTCCGTGTCTTCATGGACCTTACAATCTAATGGGAGAAACCTCATGTATACAAAGTAGGTGTGTGTGTATATGTATCTATATCTATGCACATATGTGTATGTCTAGATGTATATATATGTATATGCACACATAAACACATGCACACATAGATATACATTATATATATATATATAAATAAAATGTATGTATATATAAATGTATGTATATGATTGAAGGTGACCTTAGAGGGGAAGGCTCTAGCACCTGGGGAGATTAATGGAGATTCCATCTTTACACAGAAGGTGGCATTTGAGTGGAGCCTTGAAGGAAGTTAGGAATTCCAAGTGATCTAGTCTAAGATTCTATGAACATTCCCAGCATGGGTGAAGACAATGCAAAGGCAGGTGGAGGGGAGGTGGAATGCCACATGGGAGGAGCATCAAGGAGGCCAATATTGCTGAATTTTAGAACGCTTAAAGAGGAGTGAAGGGGAAAAAGACTAGAAAGATATGAAAATAGTTTTGGTTATTCCAAATGAG
The DNA here is from genome assembly GCF_011100635.1 of Trichosurus vulpecula. Lineage (NCBI taxonomy): Eukaryota > Metazoa > Chordata > Mammalia > Diprotodontia > Phalangeridae > Trichosurus > Trichosurus vulpecula. The sequence goes on from NC_050574.1 coordinate 108,298,212, forward strand.
CTCAGTCAAGTGGTTGATACTAGTATTCCTTAATTCTATGAAATTAAGCATAATATTCATCCCCGGTGCTTGGATGTTTCATGTACAATCACCTCTTTTGTTATACTATGTTATGGAAATGCTTGTTTTATTCCATAAATAAAAAAAATAAAATAAAAAAAGTGTTTGGACAAGAAAGGAGAGAATTGCTCAGATGAACAATTAGGGGCCACAAGGCATATGTGTAAGGGAAGAAGGGGTGGGGGAGGGGAGGGAACATTTGGAGATAGCCCCATGGGGCATCATATATGTCCTTGCTCTCAAGATTCAGCCTATTTGGAATGTTCTCACCCATCTTCTCTCTTTCTTTAAGTCTGGCCCATCCTTCAAGGTACAATGCAAGCCTCGCCTCTTCTTTGTGTCTTTTGGTGTTATAGATTATGATTGGTGTTATAAGATATGAAAGCTTGAAAAGACCTCGGACATCCTCCCACCTCACTCTGAAGAACCTGGGGCCTAGGGAAACGAAATTATTTTGCCCAATTGTTTGCATGCACTGCAGGGCAGGTCTCTACAGCAAGGCTGTAAGTTACTTGATGCTTTAATTTAAAATCTCCTGGAATGCCTGGTACAACTCTGGGCTCCTACTTGATGTTCAGGACAAAATTGATAGATTAATTAGCATTCCTTGCAAAATACAGGAGAATCTAACTCAATTGCTAATAAGGTTTGCAATTATACTGACTTATAATGCCTTTATAAATTATGAACAGATTCCGGCTTGCCTCTTCTGCTTTTTAAGGTAACCGTCACAGCCATGATTCTTACAGCTCTCCTTCTCCACCTGTAGAAGGTATGGTGAGTGCCTTTCCTGAAGGTATCATTTTAGTCAACAGTCACTTTAACTCCAGGAGGTGGGTGGAGAGATGGCTTAGCAATCCTAGAATAACTAAACTGTATTGATTTATGTGACAAAAGCCTAACATGGCATTTTACCATTTTTTTTAAAAGAGGATCTTTTCTTAAGCTTGTCCATACATGGCAGTAAAAAAGATGTAGCTTCAATTTAACTTTAAATGCAAGACAGATAGAGAACTATGAATAGAATTTGGAAAGTAAATTCCAGTCTGGAAATACAGTTGCTTAAAGTCTTCAGATACAATTTTTATCTTGATAAAGTGCTGTGGCCTCTGTGTAGTTGTTTCTGAATAGCATGTTTTTCTTTCTACTTTTGCAGAGCTTAGAACCCCAACTTCTACTCCTTAAAAAACATCTAAGAGTCATTGATCCTCCAGAGGGCTATTTCATTCTTTTGATGTATGAATCCCTATAAACATTGCATCTAGAAATATAAGGATAAAAGGCGTTTCGTTCATGAGATGCTTTAGAGCCCCAATGCACAGCGCCTACTAGATGTCAATGTTAGAATAAAAAAAGCTAGCTTTTACATAACACTTTAAGATTTGCAAAGGGCATTACAAATTTTCTCTCGTTTGATCCTCACCAGAACAATGGGACGTAGGTGCTATTATTATCATCCCCATTTCACATATGAGGCACAGAGAGATTAGGTGATTGGTTCACATTTGAACTCAGGTCTTCCTGATTCCACATCTTACACTCCATCTGCTGTACCACCTAACTGCCCAAGACTTCTCAGTTTCAAAAATGTCTATCTTTTTTGGTCCAGGGGATGTTCAAACATGGCTGTCTGATCTAGGAGATGTACATGTAGATACATAATTGTAATAATATGTCATACTGGAATAATATTATTCCAGTGGATGTGCCCAATCATTATCCTGGTTCATTATTGTTCCACTGACTTGGCCTTTGGTTCTGGCATTGATATTCTCTCTCTCTATGAGATGTAAAACTCTCATTGCTGCACTGGAGGAGGCCTTTGTTCTGGCCTCGAAGCTGCCTCCTTAACAAGGGATAAAAGTCCCTCAATAAGGCTAAATATTTGATAGGGAATGAACTTGGTTTGCCCTTGGTACTTATTGTTCTTTGATACCGTGTAGATTGATGATTCATTGATAGTAACATACCTAAGCTGCACTGTTGAGGTTTGGCCTTTTAAAAGTGCTGGAATTAATTGAAGCCTGGAAGCCTGGAGAGACAACGAGAGAGAGAAAACAGGACTACATATAGATTTGGACTCATTACCCAGGAGGGAAAATTACATGTTCCTGCTGTCCCTGTAGAGAACCAGATGGTTCTAGAGATGGCAGGGGATGGAAGCAGCAGCAGAGTTCTTTAGCCTAAGTGAAGAGTCCCAGGAGTCTGAACCAGCAGCAGTGGTGCCTTGATGGATAAATTCCTGGACTGAATCCCCTGAGTTCATCAAAGGGATTTCTAGACATTGCCTAATTTCTGGGCCATCAGAAAGATTTCCAGGAATGAGAGGGAACTAGAGGTGAAGAGCAACAAGGCATGGAGCTAGGATGTTTGAGGAACAAACCTGGAACTTTCCCTTCATTGGTATTGTGAGTTATGGGAATTGTGCAGATCTAGGAATGAGGATTAACTCTCTATTGACCTAGAGTGCTTTTCCTTTGTTGAGAAAAGACTTCACTCAGGGCAGTTTTATTAGTTGGAAGGATTACAAAGGTATCTGGGAGGTAGGATTTTCCAGACAAGGAAGGAGAGTTGTCTTGCCTGTCTTGGGTGAGAGTCCATTGTGGGCTTTTTGCGTTGTCAGTATTGGGTTAGGTAAAGCCAGTTCTGTAGTTAATGTCTTATTATCTGGATGATCTGGATGTGAGCTGAAGGCCTCAGAGTTAGACTTGAGCCAAGTGAGGATATTACCAAGTTAAATTCTAGTCAAAGGAATACATCAAAGACTAATTATCTTAGAAGTCCCTAAGACTGAGTCTGACCAATGAAAACCATTGACTTTGGTTTTAGGCCATAGGTTACGTCGCTTATCAGAAACCAGATCAGACAGGTAGAGAAAATAAATAAATATGAATAAATCAATACGGTTTCTCTGAGCATCAGAACAGGTTGGTAACACTGTGGGAAGTTAATCGGTAGGCCTCGACTCATGCATGTAACATCACCTTCTGCTTTGTTTGCAAATAAACCACCACTGCAGAGGAGGGAGGACTGAAGAATTGACTAGAGAGAAAGACAGGTCCCAAAGGAGGAGTAGCCTGTTCCACACAAAGGTGGAGAGGAATAATAATGGCTGACAGATCTGCCTGACTGCACATAGGCTTAGCCACAAGAAGAGCAGGAGGGAGGCGGCTTATGGGGATCAACCAAGAGTATTTGGTTACGCAAATCCATTGTCAAGAGTCTAAAGCATATGTCTCGCTAGAAGTAGCCAGGACAAATACTCAGGAGTCTATGACAAGTGTCCCCGGCAGAAGACGTCAGCGACCAGGGCACAGACCATCCTGTGTGCATGTTTTATGGGATGGCCACTGTTACATATAATTTGTATATTTGTATTTACTTGTCTACTTCTGCTCCCAGAGTAGAGTATAAGCTCCTTGAGGATAGAGACTTTTTGTTTTTGCTTTGGGATCTCCAAGACCAAGCACAGAACCCAGCACTGAATAAGTTCTTTAATGTTTATTGAATTGAATAGTACTGAGGTAATATCTTATAAAATGTGCATTGCAAGTTTTTCAAGTGTGCAATTATTGTTGTGATTAATAAAATACAAACATATTTGAAAGTGTTAATAATCTCATAGCTTTTTTGTCATCATGTATATTTTCATTCCACAGATACAACAATGGACATATAAGGGTCAATGGAAATTTTGGATATTAAAAAAGGGGTCCTTTTTCTTGAAAAGGTTGAGATCTAGTAAATTCCTGTCCAGACCATACATGGCCAGGAATCCTTGTACTACATCCCAATAAAGTGATGATTCAGGCTTTGTTTGAACACCTCCAATTATGAGGAGCTCACCATCTTCCAAAATAGTTCATCCTATCTTTGTTCAGCTTTAACTGTTAAAAAGATTTTCTTTCCCAGCTAGAATTCTGAGTGTCTCTAATTTCTTCCTATCATCTTGTCATCATGGCAAACCTCTACTGGTTTGCTCTTGTCTGTTAATGTTCTTCTTAAAATTTGGCACCAAGTTTTACAATGCTGCAGGTGCAGTCTGACTTTTTAGTTGTTTCAGTTGTGTCCAATTCATTGTGACCCCATTTGGAATTTTCTTGGCAAAGATACTGGAGTGGTTTGCCATTTTCTTCTCCAGCTCATTTTATAGATGAGGAAACTGAGGCAAACAGGGTTAAGTGACTTGCCCAGGGTCGCCTAAGCTAAGTGTCTGAGGCCAGATTTGAACTCAGATCTTCCTGATTCCAGGGCCTGTGCTCTATCCAGTGTGCCACCTAGCTGCCCACAGCTAGCAGGAGGACTGGAGGAAAGCTCCACAGGGGTTTAATTTCAGTGATTCTGGACATGTTGTTTATATGATCTTCATATTTGTTTTCCTTTTCTACTTGTACCCCCATGGCTTTGTAGCTCAATGCTTTGCACACAATAGATGCTTACTAAATGATTTTCATTCATTCATACATTCATATGCTTCTCTGAACATAGCCTTAGGTCAAGGTTTTTTTTTCTGACTTTCATGTCACTTTTCACATTCTTTCCTTTGCTAAATTCAACTACTTTCTCCTAAGAACAAGGACACACATTTATCCTCATAGATATTATTGGCACACGGGAAGATGAAGCCTATGATTGCAATATAGTTCTAGAAAGGTATAGCTTATTCAGGTAACATGGACATATCATAGCATGTTTTTTTATGCCCCTGCTTTCATGCAAGCCTACATAGCAAAGGAGGTTGTGGGATGACAACTGGGTTGTGGAGAGAAGGTCATTTACTCCCTCCTGACTCTGTGTCAGAGAAGGGAGTGAGGCTTGCTGTGAGGTGCTGTGAAAATCAATGAGCCATCTTGAGAATGAGCACCGACTAAAGTAAGAACATCTATTTCTACCTGTTGGACTGATATAACATAATGGTCCTCCCTGATTTAAGTATGTGGCTATGTGGGAAACTCTTTCATGTCAGGTTAGACCCTTTGGACCCTGAAAACACAGAAATATTTGCTTTCTTTCCTGGCCACAGTTTTTAATCCTTACCTTCATCCTGCTCGCCATATGCTTCCCCTCCCTAGGGTCCTAGAGAGTGACCATAAGAATATATGGAATGCTCAGCACCGGTTTCATGCCTATGCCTAATGTGAGACAATTAAAAAAATTTATCCTATTGCTAGAAATTTAATAGCTTCTTGTCTATTCTTAATCTGTAGGATCCCATACCACCTTACAAGAAGATTGATGAGGTGGAGGGAAGCCAGAGGAGAATAGCTGAGATGGCGAAGGGCCATGAGTTCTAGCCTTATAAAGATCGATTGAAAGAACTGGAGATTTTTAGCCTGGTGGAGAGAACACTTGGGGTGTGTGTGTGTGTGTGTGTGTGTGTGTGTGTGTGTGTGTGTGTGTGTGTGTGAAATAGCTGGCTTATAATCTTTGAAGGCCCATTAGGTAGAAGAGGGATCAGATTTGTTCTTTTTTTGCCCCAGATGACAGAATGGGTACAGTGGGTACAGAATGGGTATTTCTACAATGGGCAGAAATTTCAAAGGAAAAATAGAGGTTCAATGTCAGGAAAAACTTTCTAACAGCACACATCCTGAAGTGCACTAGGCAGTTCCTCTCACTGGAGGGCTTCAAGCAAAGTCTGGATGATTGCTTCTCAGATGTTGTAGAGGGCATTCTTACCCAGTTAGGGATTGGACCAGTTGAACTTTGAGGTCTCTTGCATTTGAGAATCTGTGATGTCTATATGGGACAGATGGGTGGCATTTAAGAAATCCAAATAAGATTTCAGTTTATAAGCAGCGATCATAAATTATATCCTTCATTTCTGGATCAATCCCTATCTCTTGTCTTCGGAAAGGATTTCCATTACAGGATGATGCAATCAGAGGGGGTGGCCCCAGCATTTTTGTTTGGGTTTGTATCCTCCCTCATTTTTAAAACCTCTAGTTACCCATCTTCTGGGCAGTTAGGTGGAATAGTGGATAGAATGCCTGACCTGAAGTTTGGAAGACATATCTTCCTGAGTTCAAATCTGGCCTCAGACACTTACTAGCTGTGTGGACCCTAGGCAAGTCACTTAACTCTGTTTTCCTCAGTTTCCTCATCTGTAAAAATGAGCTGGAGATGGAGATGGCAAACCACTCCAGTATCTTTGCCAAGAAAATCCCAAACGGGGTCATTAAGATAGGACAAGACTGAAATAATTGAACAAGAAGAAAAATATGTCTGTGTATGCAGATGCATACTTATGCATGTAAGCAATTATAGGGATAAGGATTGGTCCTGGATGCATAATTTCATTTGTTAGGGAATTCCCAGGTGAGGAAACTTCCTTTGCCATTGCAAATTAGCACCTTTTCCAGAATGTACAGTCTTAGAAAGTTACCTAGAGCAGTGATATCAAACTGAAATTGAAATGGGGTCACTAATCCATATATTAGGATCCCCGAAGGCTGCATGTTGGCAGTTTTAAAATGTAATATTATTTATTATATTTTTATTTATTTTGTTGAATACTTTCCAATTACATCTGAATCTGGTCAAGCTGCACTTGGGATTGCGGCAGGTCACATACAACCTACTGGCCTTATGGCTGACACCTCAGACCTAGAACAATAAGATGTTAAGTGACTTGTATAGGGTGTTGCAACTGTGTAGTAATTACCTACACACAACTACATGATTTGCTGCTTGTGGCTTATTCACCTGACCTTTCTGAACTCTCAAGGTGGCATATACGTGTGTGTGTGCACATATATATGTATGTTTATGTACACATACACACAGACATATACATATATATATATGTACACACACTCAGAGATGATTTCTGTAGACACCATTTTGCTAATAATTTATTATCCATGCAGCTACAATATAGACTTACAGCTACATGAGCACACATTTAAAAGAGCTGATTTGTAAAACATTCTGCATGGAGCTTTTTTACCCACCATAATTTATAAAGCGTTTAAAGGGGGTGAGATGCCTCCTTTTATGCTGGTGTGCTGTGCTTCGCTCTTGAAGTGATGGAGGATACTGGCTGATGATTTTCGGGAACAAAGAAAGAACTCTATTGAATTACTGTCAATTTCATTTGACTACAGCATTCATTGCATTTACCTCTTTTGGTTTTAAATGATGCATCTGATTTGAACTTGATCACTCTGTTCAGAGTAGTGCATGGCATTAGATGTTATCAGCAGCTTTTGATCCTCTCTAGCTAATGTTTAAAAAAATCTTTAGTGAAGTTTGAAAAAAAATAGTGAGTAGGAATAGAAATACATATAATGATATGTATAAAGGAAATCGGACTCAGCAATATGGAACCAAAATAAGAAATGAATCGATCAGGGTATAGAATATAACCTCTGGGATTCATAATGGAGCCACATGGAAGCCACTTTGGGAAATTATGAAAAGGCAATGAAAATGATAAATCACTGTACAAAATATCTGTTGTAAGAGTAAGCAGCATTGCATAATATAATCTAAATAGAGAACTAAGAAGAGGAGGGAGAAAAAATTATAATATAAAATGACTCAACTTAATATAAATTCAAAGAGTCTAGTCAATTTAGTCTGGTTTGTCTCTGAAAGTAGGAGAAAGGAGAAAATGTAATACTTTGAATGCTCTAAATATAAATTTAATGTAGTAACTGTCTTCCCAGGAGCTGAAAGCCGTTTACATATATGATGTCTTGATTTAAACAACTTCCCCATAAGTCCATGAGACAATGAAGATTATTAATGCCATTTTATAGATGGAAAAAGTAAGAGGAATGGTTAGGAATTTATTTAAGGCCATACAGAGGGGTCACTGAAGGAATGGAAAAGGACCTAAACAATTCTGATGACAGGACATTGCTTTCGATAACATCCTGGTTCCCTCTGGGTTTGTAAGACACTGGGACCTCTGGAAATCATCTGGTCCAAGTGTTTTCTTTCAAGAAATGTTAAAGAGACAACTCCTACTTAGTCTTGTAAACATAGGGGATCAGACATAGTGGTGTATTTTGATAATCATGCGTATTCTAAGTGATTTGGATAAGATTTACACCCATGAAATTGAGAGAATATTTATTGAACACACGCAAGATTAAAATGCAGATCTGCTCCTCTGCAGGAATATTAGTCCCATTCTTGTCAAACATTCACTTGATAAAAATGGACCCAAGTCATTCAGAATCTTGCAGATCATTAAATTTGGAAGAGTCCTCAGAGCCCATGTAGTTCAGTACCTTCATTTTATAGATGAGGAGCCTGTGGCCCTGAGAGATTGCATGACTTGCCCAAGGTTACTCAGCTAGTTAATGATGGAACTTGGTTTGGAATCCAGGTGTATTGATTACTAGTCTTATGTACTTTCACCGTGTAAAGTTAGCTGGAATTGGAAAAAGTCTACTCTGGACTTCACAGAAACCTCTGACTCCAATCTAATCACACGGATACAAAGCCTTTTCTCATCCCAATATGCCCACATGCATACTTTTATATACATAGTACATATATCCATTGGCTTTATATAGTCCTCATATACAGTATATATATCAGCTTTATATTTTAAAACCCATATATACTGCATAGATATAAAACTAATATTTATGTATCACCCCCGTATATATCATATATGTATATACACACACACACACACACACATATATATATATATATATATACACCATATATACACATTAGCTTTACATTTATGCTATATGTATCTTTATGTACATGTCTTCCCCATTAGAATATAAGCTCATTTAAAGTAGGGATTGTGTCATTCTTTGTACTTGTTTCCCCAGTGCCCAATATAGTGTCTGGCACATAGTATGGGCTTAATAAATACTTATCAATTCATTGGTAGAAATATACTTTTTTCTTAGACTTTTGCTCTGTTAAGAGTCTATTCCTCAAGACTCTTCCACTAATCAACCAATCAATCAATCAAGCAAGCATTTATTAAGCACCAGTTGTATGCCATGTAATGATTATACACCAGGCATTGTACTGGGAATACAAAGACCAAAAAAAATCCTGAGATAGTGATAGTCATTTAAGGCCATAGGATCACAGATTTTGAGTCTTAGGGACTTTAGAAGTCAGTCAATAAGCATTTGAGTGCTTATTATGTGCCAGGCATTATTCTAAACATTATGGATTCAAATAGACACAGCAATACCTGCCCTACAGGAGCTCACATCCTAAGGGGGGAGGGGAAGACACATCATGAAAAAGAAGCTGAAGGGTTGAGAAGAAAGAGAAAGAAATCTGGAGAGATAGGAATGTGACTTAGAGAAAAATGAAGGTGTGAATGTGTCTGGCTTGGGGGTCCTTGCCTTAAAATAGAGTTTCTAGGAGGAAACGACCAATCAGAGCAAGGGGTCTCGGGGTAGAGGGATTCCAGTGTGAAAAAGTTGAAGATGGGGGGAGAGATCTTACACACATAGTAAGTAAAAGGGGCAGAATTTGAAACCAAGCTCCAAATACAGCATTCTTTATATTACCCCATGCTATTACAATATTTATATCAAGCACCACAATAAACTTATGTAGAACTTAGCCTCCCACATCCTTACCATCCCCACAAGGTAAAATGTAATTTACTAAGTTAAGTAGCAAATCCCACGTCCTGAATTGGATCAACTTGACCTAATTTCATCAGTCTCCTAAGTTGAAATGCTTCTCAGAGTCCAGCCCACACCTGACTGAGAAGCTATACAACCAAGCCAACAAATGGTCAATCTTTGCTTAGATACCTCCCGAGAAGGAGAACTTATTATGTTGTTATGTATGTTGCTATGTTGTTCAGTCATGGCCATATAGGAAAGCCAGACTAATTCTAAACCAATTGAGGGGGCTGAGTGGATTAGGACAGCAAGTGGTTAATTGCAGGAATTGAGTGACCCACATTGACCCCATCTCATGACTCCATTCCGGAACTAACTCAATTCCCTTTCTATTCAATTGTGGATCTAGTCTAACTTCTGCCTTATGAGAAAACTTCATTCAGTTGTGGGAATTAGGAAAAAACCCTTATTGTATTCTTTGAACCTAGCCCTGTGTGGCTTGGAGCTTCTGCTTAGGGACCCTTAACCAAGGACCTCAGTTATGCTGACTAGAAATCTGGTCAGATCTGAAGACTGAAGCAAGGAGATTTCTCACAGCTGTACATCTCAAATAACCCATATTCTTATCTGAAAACTGGCCCCATACTGATCAGTCAGCTATTGTTTCAATGTTCCTTTTATTATTTGCAGATATTTCAAAGGAGGGGGACCCCACCTGTTTGCTCCCCACTCCCAACTTAGAAAGTCTCTAATCTTTTATCCAATCAGAAATCCGATTACCTAATATTGTATTGTTTCCTTTTAATTAACTGGCCTCATTTGATAAATTGTTTTTAATGCATAAAAGTCTATCTCTCCCTGTATTCAGGGGCTAGCCCTAAACTAAGGAAAGGACCTGGTCCATATTTGTTAGGCAATTGGTATGCATTACTTAATAAATCGATATGCTCTGGAGAGTGAAACTTTGTTTTCCTCAGTTATTATTAATTAGCTACTACACAACACAAAAGATTCTACTCTTAGAGACAAAGAGAGAGGCTCCTCAGATCTTTTTGGAATCATACTTAAAAATCTCTGCTAGCCAGGAGATTTTGGAGGATGGAGGTGGGATGGGGTAGGGAAGATATCTACATGTATACAAATCAATACCCATTTTATGTCTAATGTCCTATGAATATTTATTGTGTCCCTACTATGTGCATCTGTTTCTATTTATCTAGTTATTTATAATTACATGTTATCGATACTCTTCTTTTAGCTACTTCCTTCCTAATAGCATTCTCAAAGCAGTGACAGATTTGCTTTGAATTTCCTGCTTGTAGCTGCATTTTAATTTCCTCTGCTGAAATTATCTTGGGTTTCTGAAAAGCATTTATGTTCAAAGCCCATTTGCTGCAGAAACACTCCCCGTTGTTCTTCTAATGGCAACGTCTACAGTGAGGATGTAATCACTGTCGTTATCCTTCCACTTCAGAAGATTTTTTCCATCAGCTCCATCAGCCTCCTCAAAGCACGTCAACCACCAACCATCCCGTTCTCAGAGTTTCAGGCCATTATTTCCCAATCTTTATAGAAGGGTGATTTTTTTAGGTCTTTCTAACCTTAAATGATGATCTGGGGGTGCTGTAGTCCTTGGAAAGAGAAGGTCTTTGTGATAATAATCTGTCCTGTCTAATATGTAGCAAGTTAAGTGAGTAGATGAGGGTAAGCATCACCAGTGAAATAATAAATGAATAAATAACATTTTTGTAGCATCTACCATGTACCAGGCACTGAATTGAGTGCTTTATAAATATTATCTCACTTTATCCTCACAACAATCCTGGGAGGTAGGTGCTGTAATTATCTTCATTTTACAGGTGAGGAAACTGAGGCAAACAGAGATTAAGGGACTTACCCAAGGTCATATAACCTAGTAAGTGTTTGAATCTGGATTTGAACTCAGGTCTTCTTGACTCCAAGCCCAACACTCTCCCACTACACTACCTAGCTTCTTCTAGGGGAGCTCTTAATCACCACAGCCAATGGCCTTTTTTTCAGTCCTCATACTTCTCACCCTCTCTGTAGCATTTGAAACTATCACTGATCCTTTTCTTCTGGATATTCTTTTTTCTTTTGGTTTTTCAAGATACCACATACTTCCTTGGTTCTTTTCTTACTTCTCAAACTGCCTCTTCCCTTTCTTGTGTACTCACCTCTCAAAAAAAAAGATGATCAGACTAGTATAGAGGACCCACTATGGCAGGAAAGTGGATTAATACAAAAATCTTGGGCTATATTTAGGGAGATGGAGTAGAAGTAGCCTTGGTCTTGGAGTCGATCTCATTGAGTTTAAAATCCCAGCTCTAGCCCTAACTGACTGTGTAATCATGGGCAAATCATTTAGTCTTTCTGAATCTCAGTTTCCTCGTCAGAACAATGGGGATATTAACAGCAACAGTGCTTATCTCACAGCATGGTTGTGAAAGTCTAATGAAATAATGTATGAAAGTGTTTTGTAGACATTAAGGTTATACAAATGTCAGCTATTATTACTAGCAAGCTTAATAAGGGTTGAGATTTTGAGAAGGATTTTGGCATTCTGTTTCAATCTGAATTAACCAAAGAATTCGTTTCAGTGGCATCCTCCACCATTAATTGACTGAGTATTTAGCTCATCAAATTTCTATTCTTGAAATGGGAGATAAAACTACTTTAAATCTTGGTTTTACAATTGTTTTTTGTTTTAAAATATTGTTCAGAATGGAACAGTCCTTTGCAAAGGATAAAAAGCTCTTTCAGAAGCAATTGTTGAAGTTGCAAGTTGTTAAATGCAACCTCAGCTTTTAAGAAAAGTGCTGTTAAATTAAAATAGCATCCTATGCCTTGTAGCTGAATACCTGTGGGAACGGGGGAGGTTCTTTAAGAGGAAAGGAAATTGTTCTCTTTTGCTTGGAGTGTACATTTTGTGGCCATCCTTCTTCCCTTAGTGAGCAAATGTCTCAAATTTCCAAATCTAGATGTCCCATCATCACCTCAATTTCAACATCTCAAAGTGAATTGACCACCTTTTCCCTGTTGCTGTTGTTCATTAGGTGTCTGTCTGACTCTTTATGACCCCATCGGGGGTTTTCTTGGCAAAGATATTGGCATGGTTTGCCGTTTCCTTCTCCTGCTCATTTTATAGATGAGGAAACTGAGGCAAACAGGGTTAAGTGACTTGGCCAGAGTCATACAGCTAGTAAGCGTCTGAGGCTGGGTTTGAACTCAGAAAAGTGAGTCTTCCTGGTTCTTAGATCAGTGTTCTATCTACTGCACCACCTAGCTGTTCCTATCTTTTTTTTTCTACAACCTACTGATCTTCCCAACTTCCCTGTATATATACATGGTCCCACGATTGCCTTAGTCTTCCATGTCTGAAAAACCTTGGGATCTTTGGAGTCATTTTTAATTCTTTGTTCTTCATAACTTCCACAGCTAATCAGCTGCTAAGTTCTGTTAATTCTACCTCTATAATATATATTTTAAAAAAAATCACTTCTTACTTTCTCCCTCCCCTGCCACTACTCTAATTCAGATCCTTATCACCTCCTATCAGTATTATTTTAAATTATTTGCTGAAGCAGCATGGCCTAGTGGATAGGGTAGTAGAATTGTAGACAAGAAGACATGGTTTCAAATTCAGCATCAGATGCTTATGAGCTGTGTGACTCTGGGTAAGTCACTTAATCTCTCTTTGCTCTAGTTTTCTGCTCTGTAAAATGAGAGAGGTTGATCTTAATGAGTTCTAGGGTCCTTCCTAGGACCAAATGAAGTAATGCATGTAAGGCAGAAGTCAGATTTCCTAAAAGATCTTCCTGTATTTTGTTTTTCCTCCATCTCCGACTCAACCTTCACCCTACTGGCAAAGTGATTTTTCTATTGTACAAGTGTCCTCCCCTCACTCATCTGCTTGAGAATCTTTGATGGCACCCATCAGCTACAGGATAACGTAGAGGCTCCTTCCTTTGGAATTTGAGGGCCTCCACAGTCTGACTCAAGCCTCCCTATCTCACCCTATTTCCCACTTTTCCTCTTCATTTATTCTATGCTCTCAGTAAACTAGACCACAAGTGCTTCAGATGGGATCCTTCCTACCTTTCCCCGCTTCCCTTACTTCATGCCTGAAACATACTCTCTCAATTTCTCTACCTGTCTAAAACCTTCACTTCTTTCAGCGTTCAGCTTGGGAGTCACCTCTTCCAGGACTCCTTTCTGATGATCACAGAAGGAGATGATTTCCCCTTTCCAAATGTTTCATGGCATTTATTTCATTTAAATTTGCATTACATTTATTTGTGTCTATCTTGCCTCCTACTAAACTCTTGAAGTACTAAATTCTACCTCACAATTTTTTTTTCTTGTGTCAGACCTGTGACTTCATTGGTGTAAAGATCCTCTTCCTTAACCACCTGAAAGCTCTTGGCAGATATTTTACAGCTTATCGATCACGGGATCATAGTTGTAGACAGAATTGAAAGGGACCTTAGAGTCCATTGAGACTCATTTTATACGTGAAGAACCTGGGCCACAGAGGAGTTAATTGCCCAGGGTCAAGAAACTAGTGGCATCTGAAACAAGATTCGAACCCAGGTCTTTCTGACTCCAAGTCCAGTATTGTGTACCCTATATGATGTCGCTACAGTAAATCAATCCATGAACAAATGGGCACCATCGACAGTCATTTTGACCTATATTTTGTCATTGAGCTCTGAGGACCCTGCAGGAGAGAATGAGGCTGATGACTTCGCACAGCTCTGCCTCACTTAAATCCAATACACTTGCAGGTGAAGACATCATCCTTTTGATGAAATTGGTCCTCTTCGAGAATGAAGGATGAACAACAACAACAATGAACAACAACCAACAAACATTTATTAAGTGCTTACTGTGTGCCAGGCATTGTGCTAAGCATCGGAGATACAAAGAAAAAGCAAAAACAGTCCCTGTCCTCAAGGAACTTACATTCTCATCTGGAAAATAATGTACAAATTAGAACATACAAGACAAATTCAGAGAAGATGGAAGGGAATTTTAGAATGGATGGAGAGTTATGTGGGCCACTAAGAGGTCGTGTGACTTGTCCAGGATCACCTGGCCAGCATAGAGGAGGAGCCATAGTTGTAACTTGGGCGCTCCTGATTCCAAAGCTAGATCTCTATTTTCTGCTCCAAGCTGCCTGGAATATAGTAGGTGCCCGGGAAATACTTGTTGTTTTCACAACAGGAGAAACAATACATGCGTGAAATTTCATGCTGTGTAGCCATGGAGTCTCTTTTGGGGTTGGCCACATGGAGAGAGGGGAAGCAAGAGAGACAGAGGGAACAGCACATCTCCCGAGATGTTAGAGTAGCTAGAAGGGCTGACGGATGCTGTCTCTCTTGTTAGTTTGAACAGTTTAAGCAAGTGGCTAAAAGGCACCCTGTGGCTATGGCATGGAAAAGCCTTCGGCAGCTTTGCCAAGCCGAATGGCCTTTGATGTCAAACAGGTCTGAGGTCCCAGAGGTGTTCGCCAGATCTGAACAGATCTGATCCCAAGATCAGGATTCAGGGTGAGTTCAAGTGAAGTGTTCTAAGTGGTTTTGGAGATGAGATAAGGGATAGAGTGAGATTAATAAGGATAATGATAATTAATGAGGCAAAACTTATTTTTCTTCCATGCTGTACATTTTAAATGCATTTGGCCTTAATAAAATAACATTCTGGAGTAGTCTCCTTGCAAGAACAATAGAATTATAGTAAGAGAAATATTGCAAAAGTCTGAAAGAGCCTTAGCAAATAGTCATTCATAACGTTGACTCTGGAGGATGCTAAGGTCTTGGAACCTGAGCAATCATCTAGTTATGGATTCTTAACCTAGGATCCAAGAGCTTGCGTTTGCTTTTTAATATGTATTTGAAATCAATTGATTTCTTTTGTAATCTTTTATATTTTATGCATCTAAACACAATATTCTGAGAAGGGGGTCCATAGACTCCCATAGAAGTCCATGATGCAGAAAGGTCACAACCCCTGACTTAGTCCAGTCCTCTCATTTTACAAATGACAAAACTGAGACTGGAAGAGAGCCAGAGGTGGCACAGACAACAAACAGATGAGCCAAAATAGGGCCCCAGGTGCTTTTATTCTAAAGCCATCGCTGTTCTCACCACTCTCTGCTGCCTGTCAGGCATCAGTCAGCTCAGGCTAAGATAGGAAATTGCACCTTGAGAGGCAGCAAGGTGGAGCACCATGGATGAAGTTGGCCTGGGAATCAGGAAGGTCCGTGTCCAAGTCCTGCTTCTGACATGTGCTATTTGGCTGCAGGCGTGGCACCATGCTTCAGTTTCCTCGATGGCTTATAATGTCTCTTCTAGCTCTGAATCTATGATCATATGATCTCAAGTCATTTAACCTCTCTCAGGCCGCTCTTTAAGCTGCAGGGGTTGATTGACATCTGTAGGAGGAGTTTCATACACAGTTCCCTATGATAATAGATCCTCTCCTTTCCCTCTCCTTCTCCTTTGCCCTCTTCTTCCCTTCCTTGTTCGTTCATTCATTCAATCCTTCCTTCCTTCCTTTCCTTTCTTTCTTTCTGTTCTTTCCTTTCCTTCCTTTCCTTCCTTCCTTCCTTCCTTCCTTCCTTCCTTCCTTCTTTCTCTTTCCTTCTCTCTTTCTTTCCTTGTTTGTTTGTTTGTTTCTTTCTCATTTGAAGAAACTAGGCCTAGAGAGATTAAGAGACTTACCTAAGCTTATACAGTTAGATAGCAATAGAGCCGAATTTGACCCCAGGTCTTCAGATGCCACAATCCAGGGCTATTTCCATCACACCATCACACTGTGCTATATCACCCTTAACCTGGGAGCTTCCCAGCTAAAATTGATGGCCAAGCTTCTGAGAATATTTATTATGCATATTTTCCCCAAAATAGGGGAGCTGGGGGAGAAGGCTGTCATGCACACACAATTTTTTCTTGGCATGAATACAACTCTGCATGGGAGAGGAATTGCAAATAAGAACTTGACTCTAGATGTTATTTAATGCACATTGGGCTTTCTCCGCAGATAGTCCTTCAGTGATCTCTCTTGGCAGCCTGTTTATTTTCCGCCATAATAACTTCCAAACGGCTCAGCCGCTGCATACCATTTCTGGGCTTGCCTGTGCTTTACAAATGGCATCCTCTTACAGCTTCAGGCTCATAACTCAGCCCAGATTGCTGCAAGTACATGCTAAGAGGCTTTTCTTCAAGATTCAGATGATACTGTTTAAATAGATCGTATGATGCAGCCTTAATAAAAGCATTTATAGAACAAGAGTATGGGATTATGAGTATGAATATGTGTACTGTTATAAAGAAGCTCAACCCTGAGAAAATCATACCGAGGGAAGCAATTGGTAGAACATGCCATAAAATTAATGACATGCAAGGTTTATTTTCTGAGTTAACTCAGTTGTTAGGATCTGTTATTAATGATTTTGGATGAACTGGGAGGAGAAATTGCTGATTCCAAACTTAGTCATTAGAAAAAAAGATTAAAAAATAATCTTGAATGCTTTTATGCTCGTTTTCTAAGGGTATAAAGACTCTTGTGGTTTGGAAGAGTTTAAGAAATGCCAAATTCTGTGCTTATATTTGGGGTTAAAAGGAATTGCTTAGCTCTGCATTGTGCTGAAGGAGGAATTTATAAAAGGAAACAGATCATTAAGTTCCAGATTAAGTTATAGAAAATAAAGTTTGCATTTAAAAATCCTAATATAATTAGTCTTTTGAGATGTTCTCTGTTTGAAATAACTTGCTATCATTTGCAAAATAATAGAGAAAGCTGGAGCCAGTGTTGCTTTTGTGAAAGACTTTTTTGGGGGTATGAAATAAATAAATCGTGTTAATATGTTATATAATTTGCCTGTGAGGAACTTCTGCTTTTTGGAATCTGCATTTGTCTTTATTACCTAACTTCAGCTGTAGGTTCAGTCTACAGTGGTGACTGGGGAGGATGCAAGGGGGAGGGCCTATCAGTACAGAGAAGGGCTAATTGACTGACTATCCCACAAGAGAAAGAGGCATTTAGGAAATTAAGAAGACACATGATGCAATCATGGTATTTACCTCTCCAGTTCTCTTCACCTTCTTCCTCTTCCTGCTGAAGAATCATCATGTTTCTCTGCCTCGGAAGCTCTGTATTCTGCTTCTTCCAATGGTTCACCCCAACACCACTTTCTTACTTAAAAATTGTTATGTTTGCTTCCTTGTATCTCTTCCCTCCCTTTCAATCTCAAAGTATTCCAAAAAGCTTCCTGGAATTATCTTACCATCTACAACTTGAAGAGGAGGAATGGCTCATACACATTATAACTCACAATTACTGAATGCTGTGGGTTTTTTGATAAAGCATTTCACATCTTCAAAAAGCCTGTGCTTAGTTTCCGTCAAAGCTCAGCTCGAACACCACCTTCCACATGAGGCCATTGTTGATCCCCCAGGGCTAAAGTACACCAAACTAAGTCTACCAAAATGACCTTGGTTTTACTTGGTATGTAATGCCAATGTACTTAGTTACGTATGTCAATGCTCAGTCCATTACAATATACGTCTGCATTGGGAATCACCTTTTTCTCTTAATCCTTTGGTGATACACATGGTTGTCTTCCTTGAGAAAGTAAGTCCCTTGAGGACAAGGACTATTTCACTTCTGTCTTCTTTTCTCTATTAGCTAGCACAATGACTAGCACATTGTGGTTGCTGTTCAGTCATGTATGACTCTTTGTGACCCCATTTGGGGTTTTCTTGGCAGAGCTACTGGAGTGGTTTGTCATTTCCTTCTCCAGCTCATTTTACAGAGAAGGACACTGTGGCAAACAAGGTTAAGTGACTTGCCCAAGATCACACAGCTAGTAAATGTCTGAGGCCAGATTCACACTCAGGAAGATGAGTCTTCCTGACTACAGGCCTGGCACTCTGTGCCACCTAGCTACCCCCCCTCATTAGGTGCTTAATACGTGTTTGTTTGGAATCAAAACCCAGCACCATTTATTAAGTTCCTACTGTATATGGAACACTGATTCATATAATAAATCACTTCCCACAGATAAGGAAACTGAGTCTCATAGATGTCGGGTCTTGCCCAAGGTAACTGACTGTTAGTAAATGGCAGAGGTGGAACTCAAAGCCAAATTTCTGACCTCAAGCCCAGAGTTCTTTCCACACCACCATGCTACCTGTCAGTTTTTATTTAATTTAATTGATTATCATTTCCTTATATCCTATTATCTCTTGGGTATATTTCCATCCTTCTCCTTGTTACAGTTGTGACTCTTTATTTATGTCATAAGCCTGCTGGGCTTGGAACGTGTCTGTTTCTGTGTTTTTCTAGTACTCAATAAATATTGAACCTGATTCTCTAGTGCATAAACAACTATGCCTAGGGAGTAAGTTAGCTGCCTTGGAAAACTGCAGAAAGCCTTCTGGGCCATGAGAGTATCATTTAGTAAGGCAGAGGCAGTCCCATGTGTGAGGACGGTGTGTGGAAGCTGGCTGCTTTCATTGACAGCTGTTTTAAAACAAAAACAAAAGGCTCCAAAATGGCAAATTATTGATCAACCCAGTTGATAAGTCAGTGCTTTCATTCTCCATCCAGATGAATTCTCTCTTTTGGTTATGGTGGCAATTAGGCTGGCAAGCTTCTTACAGTCTCCTGTTGTTTTTGACTTCTCCCTAGGGCAAAGGGAAAAGAATGGGCAAACTGCCCCTAGGATTATGCCCCCAGGCTCTTCATAGTAGTTGACAGGAGACTCCTCCCTTTACTGGTTTCCTCTTTGTCCAATCCCTAGCTCTGTCCCATTAATCTCCTTGGACCAACGTTGTGACTGAAAACCTTGGAGAGAAGATAATTTAGGACTTGGATTACTTCCAGTTTATACACAAAAGGTGAAATCTGTTTATAAGCACAGTAAGTATGTGCCTAACACAGTGTCCTCTGAAAATGTTTCTCCTAGAGACTGTTAGTATTAGAACAGACCTTAACTATTATCTAGCTCAACCCCTTCACTTTACACTTGAAGATGCTGAGAACAACAAAGGTGATAGGGAGTCTTACTGTTAATAAATGGCTAATGGTGGACTGGAATCCACATCTTCCTATTCCATGGTCAATGCTTAGTCTGTTACAATACATACCTCTATCAGGAACCACCTTTTTCTCTCAACCCTTCAGTGACATAGCCCCCATTTCTTTGTGCTGCTATAAAATTTGGGATTTCTAGTTGGTTAGTTAAAATCCTAATCAGAACTTTCCCCTCATCCTTTTGACCACTCTGATCACCCTGAGCAAGTCATTTAGGTTTGGAAAATCTGAATGCTAAGATATCACACATGCGAACTCAGGAGTATTTCTAGGTTAAGTTTATCTACAGCCACTGATACAAAATTAAATTAACTACATAATTATATATAATGTGTACATATAATACAATATAGTATATAATATATTATATATATTAACTATGTAATTAACTGAATAACCATATAATTAACTATATAATTAAATCCAAGATCCTTAAAAGTAGAGATTATTTCATTCTTTGTATTTGTAATCCTAGTACTTACCTCACTGTCTGGCATATGGTAAGCACTTAATGAAGGCTTTTTAATTAATTGAATCAAGGAAAATTCTCACTTAGAAAAGAGAACTTATAAACATATAGACATTAAATAAAATAATAATTGATGATTTGGAAGAAATAGAATTCAAAAGATTCTTTATCATTTTATGTTTTTATATTTTAGCACTGCAGGTTTATGCCTACTTGTATTTTACCTTTCAGTATTTGGACACTAACTTAATTATTCAACTAAAATCTCCTTCCCTGTTAATGTCAATTAGTCAGAGATATGCCCTCCATGACTTCAGATGATCTATCCATTCAGGGATGCTTTCTTTACCTGATTCTATCTCCAATTGTAATTTCTTAAAACAAGTCTCTTCTATTGCCCCCTACTTCCCATAAGATCAAAGTGCAGTTTAAATGTTTCCATTTCTTTAAAGGGCAGTGTCGATTTCTTATATCCTTTCTCTGTCTCTCTGTGTCTGGATCTATGAATTTTCACCAATATGGGGAACTTCCAGTATAATAGCTTCTTCCATTTTTGAAGATCAGAGATTTATCTGTTACTTATAGTCATAGAGAATTGCTTGTGGAAACAGAAGGGTTTAGTGACTTGCCTAAGGTCCCAGGGTTAGCATGTATCAGAGGCAGGATTTGAACCTAGCTCTTGCCAACTCCATGACCAACCCTACATTCGCTATGCCAAATCTGATAATATAAACAAATGGTTTCCATTTAAAAAAAACACAATATATTTGTAAAATTGAGGATTGTTACACTTTCTCTATTGCAAACCCTGCAAGTGGGAGTGTGGTGTTAAAAAAGAATGTTTTTATTAGGACAGATGTGTTCGAAATTCATGGTCTGACATTTACTAGTCATGTAACCATGAGGAAGTCCACTACATTCCCCATACCTCATCTTCTTCATCCATAAAATGGAGAAAATAATAATTTTATTACCTACTTCAAAGGGACATTGTGAAGAAAATGCTTTGTAAGCTTTAATATGCTATAAAAATACTAGTATTGCTGTCTTCCTACACTGATCTATCCCCCTCCTTCTATTCATTCTTCTTGTTCACCCTTCCCTTACCAATGTGTACCCCTACTCATGTACATCTCTTGGTATGGATGGAGATAAAATATTTATGGATAAGTAAAAGGAAGATATAGGTAAAATAAATATAAAGTGATTTATACTGGATTGTTGTTCAGTCATTTGGTTGTATCTGACTCTTTGTGACCCTGCGGACCAACTGTCCACAGAGTTTTTTTGGGCAAAGATACTAGAATGCTTTGCCATTTCCTTCTCCAGCTCATTTTTATAGATGAGAAAACTGAGGCAAACAGGGTTAAGTGACTTGCCCAGGGTCACACAGTGTCTGAGGCCAGATTTGAACTCAGGAAGATGAGTCTTCCTGACTCCAGGCCTGGCACTCTATCCACTGCACCACCTAGCTACCCCTACACCAGAGTAGAGGGTGGGAAATAGGAGAATCTCTAAAGGCCTTTTGGAGGATGTGGCCCTTGAGCTCAACCTTGAATGAAGCAAAGGGTTCCAAGAAGTAGAGGGAAGGAAGGAAGGAATTCCAGGATATGGAAGATTAGTGTATGTAAAGTTTCCCAAGTAAAGTTTCCCAAGTAGGAACTGAGTGGAATATTATACCTAGGAAAGAGTAAGTAAGCCAGTTTGGCTAGAATAAAGGATGTGCAGAAAATAAGATGTAGCCAGCTTGGTGAGATAGGTAACGGACAAATTACGCAGAATTAAAAATGCTAAACAGAGGAGTTTTTATTTAATCCTACCAACATGAAGGAGCCACTGAAGCATCTTAAGCAGGGGTGTATTATGGAATATCAATTTTGTATCTGTAAAGTGGGGATAATAATAATAGTGACACTTACCTATTGTTGTGAAGGTTGAATGAAATAATCTATACATAGTACTTTATGAATCTTCAATTGTTATACGAATGCTATCATTACCACCACCAACATCATCATCGTCATCATCATCATCATCATCGGAAAGCAAATTAGGAGACTTTTTCAATAGTCCAGGCTAGAGAGTCTGAGGGTCTGAATTAGGGTGATTGTGTTGAGTGAAGAGAAGGGGAAAGATGCTGAAAATATTAAGGAGGAATACTCAACAAGACTTCACAAATGATATTGAAGGTAAAGGAGAGTAAGGTCCAGGCTGACTCAAAGTTTATGAAGGATGATGTTGCCCCTAACAATATAGAGAAGGTAATGAAGAATGAATTAGAGGGAAAGATAGTAAGATCTGTTTTGCATTTGTTGGGTTAGAAATGCCTTGCAGCATGTAGGCAGAATAGAGCCTATTAGTGAGATAGGGTCCAGATAGGTAGATTCAGGCATCATTTGTATAGAGGTGATAGCTGAAACCAAGGAGAATGATGGATGCAACTGAATTCAAGGTGGGAGGATGTGCAAAGGGAGGAGAAGAGAGCTTAGCACAGTTGCCCACACTATACCTATGGATGAAGATCTTTCAAAGGAGACAGAAAGAATGACCAGGCAATGAGGAAGAGAAATACGATAGAACAGTGTTCTGAAAGCCTAGGGAGGTCAAAATTCTGGTCTAGTTGAACAACAAAAACCATACTTGGGACAAGCAGTGCAAAAAGTACCTTCTGGTCAACTTTTTAGGACAAATGTCATTGGGTCTATCCATTCGGTTGGAGAACATATCTCTGGGAGAAAGCTAAGGATACCACCCTGGTTTGGAGAGGGAGAGATTACAGACACTGAAAATGCTGCTACCAGGGAGGCCACCATTGGAGAGAGAGCATTGTAGGAATGGGTTGGACGGAGGGTGGTCGCGCTTATGTGTCATATAGGTGTAGGGAAGGGAGCTGCTATTTGGCAGCTTCCTATTTGAACTAATCAGTCTTCTTAACTAAATGTTATTAGGTACTGGTTGAGAGTATAAATGCTGTAAATACCCTCTAAATTTTAGGACCTTAGGACAAAAAGACCCTAGTTATGGCCTGGTCCCAAAATGAGGTTAAATTATCTTTGCTGTATATTTGATGAACTTCTCTTTTGTTTTTTAGAATGCTGTAAAGACACAATCAGGACAAGTCATACTCTATTAGCGAGATAGCCCGTTTGTTTGTTTGGCTCAGAAAGTTGTTTAAAGTCTCTACTAAATTCTCCCTTATACCCAAATTGCTCATGGATGGAAATTTAACTCGTCAAGAGTTGATAGTGCTTTGTAAGTTCTCCATGAGTTATATTGACTTCTTGTTATATATCAAATTGATTTTAAAATTACTTTGAAAAAACTCAATGAGTTTCACAATTGGACACCTACATTCATGGGAGATATTATCTCTGCATGATCATAGCTGTTGTTCAGGATTTCAGAAGCTGGGCATTTTGAGAGGGAAAAACAACCATGGAAGCATGTACTTCTTGCATCTATGATGAGCAGACCTGGGGTCCATTAACAGCTGCAGTTTGCAATAATGAGTCAATGGAATCATTCAGATTTAATATTGGATATTTAATGGAATTCATAAAGACTTTTCTTCTTTCCTTTGGGATGCTTTTGCAGGGCAAAAACCATCTACATATTGCTGATTGATACTTGGCTTCAGTGTATCATCCCTCCCCCTCCTATAAGAATGTCTGTGAAACTAGAAATATGTCAATTGTTAAGTCCTTCTAGG
Organism: Trichosurus vulpecula; assembly: GCF_011100635.1. NCBI lineage: Eukaryota > Metazoa > Chordata > Mammalia > Diprotodontia > Phalangeridae > Trichosurus > Trichosurus vulpecula. The sequence goes on from NC_050574.1 coordinate 108,322,135, forward strand.
GGCTTTGATTGTAAAGGATTTAGAGTGATTTTTAAAAAAACTAACTCTTTTTTTAACATTTGTCAAAATACTTTTTTCCCCTTTAAGGAAACACATCTTGGTTTTATATCATGAAAACTGCCTGCTCTGTGGAAAATAAGATTCAGTAGTGATCAGCTGGCAGAATCAGAAAATTATCTCCAGAGGGCACTTGAATCTTGGATGATTTTTGTTGCTGCAATCTTTATTGCTCCAAGTTCCTGGGCTATTAGACTTATTTTGATAGTTTCTTGGATGTATGGTTTCATTGGTGTTGGTACTCCTCCCATACTGAAGCATCTTGTATAATTCTTATTCAGGGATTTCCATAAATCCTACATCTGGGCTCTTCTCATCCCATGGAAGCCATCCTCTGATACTTTAAATATCTTTGGGGTACTGATATAATAAAGATTAACAACAACTGACACTTTAGAATTTTTAAAAATTTATAAAGTGATATATGTTGTAAAATTTGTAAATTTTAAAGTAATATATATTATATGTGATTATATATATCATTTCTCTTCTCACTTGAGCAATGAATATACACATATGTATATGTGTATATTATATATTATATATGCACATATATACATATACACCTGTATGTATGTGTGTATTCTTGTTTGGATCTCCCAGCAGTATTGTGGGATAAGAGCATAGGTTCAATTATACTCATTTTACAGATGAAGAAACTGATGATCATAGAGGTTAAGTGATTTGTCCATGGGCATATAGCTACTAAATGTTGGATTTAGTATTTGGACCCGGGTATTCTTGCTTCCAAGTCTAAAACTATATCTATTATGCCATACTTCTTCCTATTAAGCTATCATTCTCACTGCCTGTGACCTACTTGTCCCCTATGCTGGTACAGACCAGTATCAGAAGCAAGGGCTGATGGGAAGTGTAGTTTTTCCAAGTTGGAAAGAGGGATTGAAGGATCATGGGAATCAGATACCCAGGGAAAGCCCGTGAACTTTTGGGCTTAATGGAATGTTCAGTAAGATGTCACATAAGATTTTACTCTTTGGTCTATCATACATATTTAGAGGTTAGGAAAATAAAAGTGACTCAGACAGTTCAGGATGGACACGTGCCAGTGGTGAGATGATTTCAAGTGAAGGTGACTGTTACTCTAAATTAAATTAAATTGTGAGTAGTTAGAACCTTGTCTGATTTGTTGATCTGTTTATGGAATGATTTGTCTGAATAGAATTTCCTGTTTTCCTAAATGTGCCGACATTGAACTGGGACTAGGTAAATTTATCCATTAACTCTGGGACCAGGTAAATTTATCCATTATCTACTTCTTGCCCCTTGTCTGTAAGATCCAGTTATTGAGGGGTATTTGTCCATTTTCCATGTACTAAGTAGATCTGCAATGTTTCCTATTATCTTTCCTCTCAGGCTGATGTTGGTTAGTAAGCCTGATTCTCTTTTATAAGCAAATTTGTTCTCTTTGATTATAGGTGGGTCATTTTTGAGATCACAGTGTGCATGGGGTGGGGGAGAATGATCCTATGGAATTTTTTTATTTCACAGACTATCTATGCCAGGGCTCTGCAGTTGTGCTGCAGTAGGTTAAAAGACTTCCCTGAGGGCCATTGAATTAGAGACTATTTTGATGAACAATTCTATCACTCTAACAAGCAGAACCCTAAAACTTGAACTCAGGGCTCACTTAGATTTCTCTTTGGTGACTGAGGCAATGAAGCCATGATGCTTCTGAGGGCATAAGTACTAATCTGGAAAGCTAAACTCTATCCTCTTTTAATTCAAAGAAAAGGAATGAAGTTATACTCCACGGCAACGCTTAGTGTTATACTAGTCATACATGTTTAATAAGTAAAACAAATTTCAATTTAAACACTAGGTCATGAATCAAACTTAATGTTACCATGTAATAGTTAATAAGATCTTGAAGCCCATAAATTATAATGTTCGATCTTAAAAGCTGAAGGATCTTTTCTTTTGGGGGAGCTTCCATGGCTAAGTCTCCTTCGTAATTGGGCTTGTAAGTGGCTACACAGGAAATGTGAGTTGACTCAAGGTTAGCATTTATTTCTGTTTCTGATCTGCACATTAATTATGGTAGCTTACATTATAGTTTCCATGTGCATTATCTCACTTGATCCATCAATAAGCATTTACTAAGCATCCACTATATTCCAGGTACTGTATTATCTGATCCTGGATATAAAGACAAAAATGAAACAATTCTTGTCCTCGAGGAGATTCTATTCTATCTGAGGAGAAATCGTGTATTCCTGCTGTATTCCAGATGTTTATAAAATAGATACCAGCCGATGGGCGAGAGGGAAGGTGCAAGCAGCTGATGAGGCAGAAGTGGTAGGGTGATCAGTAAAGGCTTCATACAGAAAAGGCCACTTGAATTGTCTTGAAGGAAACGAGGGATTTTAGGAAGTGAAAGTAAAGCAAGTGGGTACAATTATCTCATTTATTCCTCATATCAACCTTGGGAGTTAGGAGGTATTATTATCTCCATTTTACAGTTGGGGACACTGAGGCAAACTGAGATTAAGTAACTTACCCAGGGTCACACAGCAAGTATATGTCTGAGGCTGGATTTGAACTCAGGCCTTTCTGACTCCAGACCTGGTGCTCTATCTACTGTACCACCTAGCTGTCTCCTTTTTCTCATGGACATAGGTTTCTTTGAAACATATTCTAAGCATCTTATGAATTTGGGTATCTTTTAGCTTTGCCAAGTATTGGCAAAACGTATCCAGTAATTCACAATTACTAGGATCTTTCTTTGAAAATTAGAGTGCAAGTTTATTAATTACACAGAATGAAAATATACATTGATCATACTGATGACATTTTAGCTCATGGACAAGTATGCAAGTCACTGTTCATCGAAAAAAGAACTTGCTCTGGACCTGTGGTTTAATTTATGAAGGGAACTTCTGCGAAGAAAACTTCTATCAATGTAGATTGACAACTCTTCTGTAGTTTATAGTCTTAGGCAGCTGCATATGGATCCCGAGAGGTTGGGACTTAAACCCAGGTCTTCCTGACCCTGAAGCCAGCTCTCTGTCCATTCTTCCACACTGACTCTCAACATAAGAATTAATTCAGCCAAATAATTACATTGCACTTAGAATTATAATCACTTCTAACAGTAAAGCACCATCTAGAGGTAACTTGCCATGGGTCAGAAAGTCAGTATGGGTCACAGGAAGGACTTGAACTCTGGCTTGCTCTCTATCCATTGTATGATGCTATTTCTTATAAATATATGTAGTAAGCAACTGAGACAACCACCAACTGGGTGGCAGTTTCCAGTGATGGAAGTGTTGAATACATCAGGGCATGGTGTGCAGTTTGGAAACAATGATTGACGACAAGTAATTTCAAACTAGATATTTACTTGTGTGGTTCTGGGCAAGCTTTAACCTATCTGAACCTTGGTTTCTTCACCTATGAGATGGGGTTACTAATATTGGTACTACTTGTCTCTTGGGTTTATTATTTGGAAAGTGGTTTATAAACCATAAGGTATCATTTGTTATTATTTACTTCAAATAAAATATCCTCCCCAGCCTTTTTCCTCCTCCCTTAACAAGTCCTTTAGTTGTTGACATGCTCTGTCATTTGAGCATCTTGCTTTTCTTGATCTGTAATGATAAGGAGGAAAAGTACCTTAAACGTCTTCTCTTCCCCAGTGGGAATAGAAGCCCAGGGAGATCAGCTACCTCTGAAGGGAGTAAAGCATTGCTGCTATTTTATCTCATGGAAGAGTGAACCTTCTCATTTCTAATCAGCAATAAAACATTAAAACAGGAAGAGAGGAACACAGAGTCCTTTGGGGACAGGTGATCTATTAAGAATGATAGAAACAGGGACTCCTCAATATTCAGGAATTATAATTCTCCTACCAGAATATGTCATTAAACAAAACATCCCATTCTCCAGCCATACTGGAAGAGAAGTTAACTATATTATGATGGTGATACTACCAATGGATATTGTCTTCTGTGATTGCCCTCAAGCATCTTATGTTCTAATGGGGGAGATAAAATGTATTTATATGATAAGTTCATATTGACTAGATACCAACTAAAATGAGGTAGTTTGAGGAGGGAGGGCACTAGCAGCTGGAGGAATCAGGAAAGGTTTTGTGTTGAAGATGACACTTGAGCTGAATTTTGAAGGAATCTAGAGATTCCAAGAAACAAATGAGGAGGAGAGTGTTCAAAGCATTAGGGGCAGCCAGTAGGAGTAGTGAGAAGGGTTAGAGAAGTGGATCCATGAAGGCAGGGGTTGGAATTTTCTGAAAGCTTCCTTGTTTTACCTCTAGTGAAAGGGATAGATTGCCAACCTGGCTGCCCACAGGTCTGACTATTGCATCAAAAGGTGAAAGCATATCGGATGAATTGACAATTTTGGTACCAAACTTCATCCCTGGTTAAGAGAGGATGAAAAAAAAATTAGAACCAGGAAGAAAGAAAAACAAACAAAAAAAACTAAGTGTGCAACTTCAGTCTTTTAATTCCTAGACCAAACCTGGCAGAAAAAAACAAAACAAAAACAAAAACAGTACAGTTCTTACAGGTAAATTCTTCTTTCCATCTTACTCCACTTTTTCATCAACACCCTGCCGATCCAACCTGCCTCCATTTATGTTAGATTGGTCCTTGAAGAAGATACCTAAGCATCTATAATGTTATCTAATTACTATAACGATCTTTTATGTAACTATCTAAATTGCCTACGTAGAAAAGAAACAAACATTTGCAAGACCAGACAAACTGAAGCAGAACATGAATCTCTAGAACAAAGAACATTCAATAGCTATACTTCCCTGGGAACATAAGGAGTGACAGTGATAACTACTGTATGAATTCTGTGGTTTGGCAAAAAACAACAGATATACCAGTTTGGGGGAGGGTGTGTGTGTGTGTGTGTGTGTGTGTGTGTGTGTGTGTGTGTGTGTGTGTAAAGTGATTAGCAGTGTCTGGGAACATAGTAAGCTCTATAGAATATATATGTTTTATATATATACATTATTTAAATATGTGTGTGTGTGTGTGTGTGTGTATACACACATGTTTCTTTTGTGGAGTGTGTGGGCCTTTTTCTCCCCCTAGACCTTGTTGCTGTTTGTTAGGGAAGGGAGATTTTATATTGAGTTGCTTCTGTTTTTTCTTCTCTCTTGAACCCTTATTTTGCTGTGCTTCTTATTTTGGAAAAGGTGACTTCCCCTCCTCCCACATTTCTTTTTCTTCTATTCTGGCTTAGAGAAGAGTTTAAAGGACATTTCTCATTTGTGTCACCTCTCTTCCTTTTTTCTGAGACCTGGGGGGCCTGGAATTTCTCTTGCTTTTTGTACTTAACCAAGTACTCTGAAACATCCAAACAAGGAAAGTCCAAAAGTCCAGAAGGAATCTGGGAGAGGTATTTTTGTGGCTCTGTCCTATCTCCCGGTGGTGTTTTCTGTATAAGTTTCAGTCTCCAGATCTGTTCACAATATTCTTAGCCTCTACGTCTCTATGTTTCTGTTTCTTTCTCTTGTCTCTATCTCTCTCTCGTCTGTCTCTCTGTCTCACTCATTGTCTCTGTTTCGGTTACTCTATCTCTGTCTCTCTGTCTCTCTCTGTCTCTGTCTCTGTCTCTTTCTGTCTCTCTGTCTCTCTTTCTCTCCCTTGTGAAATCAAATCAAATCAACAAGATATGCTGGGAATATCAAGAAAAAGCCAAAACAATCCTTGCCTTCAAGTTCACATTCTAAGGAGGGAGAAAATATACAAACAAAAGATGTAGACAAAATAGATTGGACATGAGGGAGGAGGGGGAGGACCACTAGCATTAAGGGTGACTAGAAAGGCTTCTTGCAAAAAAAAAAAAAGATTTTAACTAAGACTTGAAGGAAGCCGGGAGGAAAAAATGAGAAGGGAGGATATTCTAGACATGCAGAATGGGAGAAGGAATGTTATGTATGTTATGTAAAGAAAGTAGTGTTACCGGATTGCAGAGTATGTGGATGATGGTAAAGTATAAAAAGACTGGAAATGTGTGTAAGAAAAGTGTTCATATATGCATATGTCTTCTATTTCTTATGTATATGTTGTCTCCACCTAACTCTCAGTGCCTCAGACAACCTTCTAAGATTACAAATTGCAGAACAATTCCCTATTTCCATTGGTAGAAAGAGTTTATTTGCAGGAGTTTTCTACACTAATGAAGTCACAGCTCCAGACTAAAATGTATCTATAGCTATTTATTTATGATTCAGGGAACTCTGGATATTAGGAAGGTTTCCCCCTATATCCAAGTCTCCATATAGGGAGGGAGGCATGCCAAATTTGGAGCTCTTTAGGGTGAGTATTAGGGTTGGTTTTAAACAGGCTTTTCCACATTATCTCTGGACCTTTTTCTTTTGGGGGCTCTGAGATATGATCAAAATGATTTGACACATATACCATCCATGCATTACTCAGAGAACATACAATATTAATTAAGAGAACAAAAGAGTACACTAAAACTGTGCTAAACTCGAGCTTTCTTTAAACTCTTGAATCCTTCCTTTCTATTCATATTATATTTTGACCATTCTACTCCAGCTGTCATCACTTCTTGCCTAGAAATTCACAATAACCTCTAAATTGATCCCTCTGTCTCCAGTCTCTTTTCTCCAATCCATCTGCTGTCAAAATAATCATTATATTGTTCAGGTCTAACCATCTTATTTCTCCAGTAAGAAATTGCTCTAAAACCATTGCTCCAAAGCCTTCATTGGCTCCTTCTTGCCAATGGAATAAACCAGAAACTTGTTAGCCCGGCATGTAAAGCCTTTCACAGAATGACTCTAGTCTACCTTTTTTTCAGCCATATTTCAACTGATTTCCCTTTACAAACTATTTGTTTCTGATAAAGGTAGGGCCGATCTTGTCCTGCCCTCTCCACCCTCAGATATATCCCATGCTATCGTCCATGTCTGGTAGTCTTCTCTTCTATATCTTTGTTGGTTGACATTCTCCTTTTATATCCAACATCCTTTTATATCCAACTATAAGCAGTCTTATTCTTCAAATCTTTCTACAGCACTTTACCTGGATATCTCTTTGCCCCAATTACATTTATAGCATACATATTTAGGTTCATGTAATAACCCTCTAGCTAATCAGATTACAGGCACCAAGCTCTTAAAGATGGTAGGGTATTCCAGAGGTGATCTAGTCCAATCTTATCATTGTACAGATGAGGGAACCGAGGCCAACAGATGTTTGCTGACTTGCCTGTGATCATACAGCAAGTTATCATCAAAAGTAGAATTTGAATCTAGATCATCTGATGTTACAGTCCTTTTTTTCTGTATCAAGTTGTCTCCTTAGGATTTAATCTCACTGAGGGCAGAAAATATCCTTTTAAAAATTCTTTTGATCCCCATGAGTTAGTATAGTGTTTTCTCCATAGTAAATGCTTAATAAATGCTTGTTTATTTGAACAGAATTCAGTTAATCAAGTAGGCATTTCAGAATTGTATGTTGCCTCAAGGTCATTTTACAAACATCCACAGTCATTGCCTAATAGAAATATGGAACTGGATGACAGCCCCAAGTGATAGGCTTGGTTTTCGTGACATAGCCATGGTAGGGGAGAAAATTCATTCTTCTACCCTTTATTGTGCCCTGGAACAGGCACAACTGCTTCCAACTCTGAAATCCAAGCATGAACTTCTTTCCTACTGAATGGCTTGCTTTTTTCATAAGCAAAAAAAGCTTTTATTATATTTGGTTACTCAATAATTGGGATAAGGCAAAAGCTTCATGAACCAACAAATGAGTAAACAAAAGAAGTGAGAAGGTCAAAGCCATTACTTGGCATTTGTGCTCAGGTTGACAATGGAAAGCCAAATACATCCAAACTGTCCAGGTGTGAGTAGAACACATGAGGATATACCATACTGAAGCCAAGGTACTGGAGGAGCAAGAAAGGGAGGGAGGGGCTGCATCTCACTTTTACTTAGATGGAACAGGAAGGGGTGGGAATAGAAAACATGACCATTATAGCTTCAGTGCATCAGCTACAAGTGTTATGTAAGAGCCCCAGAATAGCACGGATGGCTGTAAACATGTCAGATATAAAAGCCAAGAGACTAATTACAGTTCTTCATCTAGTCTAATCCCGTTACCATTAGCAACAGGGAGGACAGCATCTGGGTTTGCTGTCCCCCAGACTTGATTAAAAAAAAATTCCAGTAGGAACTACCACTATCATAGAGTAGTACAGACAAGCTCCTTTGTTTAATCAAGTGATAGTCTCTCTGGGAAAGTGTCTTATTTTTACTCATGGAAAACAGCACTCCCAAAGTGCTAAAGTATTGAACATTATTAAAAATCATAGCTAGAAAAATTAGGCATAGAGATCTTCAGATTGAGTTGTGGTCCATCAAGAACTCTAAGGATTCTGTTACCTTAGTAAAATAAGGTCACAAAATGGCTGTCAGGTATTCAGAATTTTAAATTTACATCCAAATATTATCACTGTGCCAGGGCATGCAGAGAATGTTCTATTAGCCAAGAAAATTTTAGGATGTCCTTTGTTCCTTTTTATTTTTCCAGGTCCTATTCTAATTGCCCACAGAGGGTTATTGCTCTCTACTCTTTGTTTTATTCTGAGGGGAACACATGCCATTGCCAATAACCATTAACAATCTTAAATGTCAATGATTTAATCACCCAATTAAATGCAAGAAATAACACTGGGACTTTTTTAGTGAGACTAGACTTTTCAGTATGCAGGCAAGAGAATAGAACTGAGTGCCCATGGTGAGGAACCAATTCAAATCATTTTTCATCTGGATGGTTATTGTAGTAATACCAGAAAACAAGGTTTTCCAGTTTTCTTTGGAAATAGTTTTATTCTTCTGGTGAATCAACATTCTTGAGGGGAGGGATCATCTGTGGCTAAGAGACATTATATCTTGTCATGCATCTTACCTATCAACTCTTTGACCAAAATTTACTAAGATGGCTGAAAAAATATTTCCTTGTGAATTTCTATGTGCAATTCTCTTGGTTAATAAAATTCATGCCAACCAAAAAGGCAAAGATTTACAGACCCAGAGTCTGCACATCAGTTTTGATTCTTCTTGTTTTTCCTTGACCATTAATAAGCCATGTGACTTTAATAATGACAAGAATCTTCCTTTTTTAAAATTAAATGCCTTTGCTCTTTCTCCTGTTTCTGGGGGAATTATCTTTTTTTTTAGTTGTCTTTTTAGTCTCTCTTTTTTCATAATCAGGTTCTAGCTCCTCAGGAACCCAGAGGAGTGCCAACAATACAATACAATAACAGGGAAGACTTTTGTTATAGTGATAGCTAGCATTTATATAGTGCTTTAAGCACTCTGGATATGTTATCTCACTTAATCCTTATAACAACTCTATGAGGTAGGTGCATTATTATCCCCATTTTATAGATGAACAAACCAAGGCTGAGAAAGGTGAAATAGTTCACCAAATAATTCACAGCTAATTGTCTAAGGCAGGATTTGAATTTAAGGTTTTCTGACTGCAAGTCCAACACTAACCTCTGGACCACCCTATTTATTAGATACTCTTTTTTGTGGCAGTGAGCTATTCTAAAGCCTAGCTTTTTTAGTATTAGAGCTGTTCTTCCTGCTGCTGGTATTGCTTCTCCTCCTGCTCTGAAATGTAAGTTTCTAAAAGATAGGGAGTATATGATTTTTGTCTTTGTATCTCAAGTGCCTTGCAGGTTATAGGACTTTTCAAAATGAATTGAATAATTTGCTTCTATACAGTGCTTTATAAAGTACTTTTATATGCAGTATTTCATAACGTCATAACTCTACTTGTTATATTTGGCTAGTAGGGGTATATACTTCCACTGATAGATCTATGATCCCATCAATATAGATGCCCCCTGCGGACTGCAACCCATTTATGAATTTTCTTCCTGTCAGAGTCTTGTTTGTATTTTTTTTCATCAATCCTCCACTAATACTCTACGTATCTCTTGACATTGCCTGGAAACCAATGGATTGGCCAGGGGCTGTCTGATTATTCTCATTCTATGACTAGCCTTGTCAATTTGTTCATCTCATCTTTTAATTTTTTTTTCAACCTCCTTTTCCATTTGTCCATCTCTCTGATAACAACCCTTACACTGCTCTTCTGGCATAGCTCTTCACTGGTAATATCTTGTAGCATGCTCACATCTACTCTGTGCCTCTCCATTACTCTTTGGGTGGCTTACAATTTTATTTCTTTAAAGACTGTGGTATTGCATGGCTTATATCCTTAAAGGATTACTATTAGAATACTGATGTTTTAAAAATGGACATTTGTTAGAGAGAGAGAGAAATGTGGGCATCATTAAAAGCATTCAGCAGTTTAAAAATATAAGCTATTATCCTCAACCTATTGAATTTGAAGGCTAGATTTTTGTTTATTCACAGTGCCTTGTACATACATAGCCAACATATATGATACCTTTTTTCTCTCTCTAAGCTTTACCTAAGGGACATTTACTTCAAAATATAATAAGAACAAAAATACAAATATTTCCCCCCAATGCCTTGGGGGCACATTCTCTCCTATATCACTCTGGTCTCTAGGGAGAATGAGCTCAGGCTTAGCCTGGTTCATAGCATTGGTCCCACCTAGTTCATATCCAGATGACTGCTGATGAGTACTCAGCTCAACTATCACTGGGCTGAGTCCCAAATATCATTCCTGATGATCCATCATTGCTCCTTGAGTCATTGGTGCTGGACTGGTTTCAAAACCTAGAATGGTCTTGATTATCAGACTTTGGAAGCTCATTCTTCTGACTTTTTATAACTCACAAGGTTGGAGCCTCCAGATCAATCTTCTTCATGTAAAATGAGAAGGAACAAATGGGAAAAAAGACTGAGGCTCATTCTCATGGAGCCAGATGTTGACCTCAGTGGAGAAAAGGCCCAATGTCTCTGACAGTATTATCTCTTACCAGTCACCTTAGTGAAGTCAAACCATGAGAGAGCACCCTAAGAGAATACTGTAGCATGATATCTTGATGGAATGACAAGGTAGTAGAAAGACCATTGAGTTTAGAGTCAGAAGATGTGGTTCTGGCCTTGGCTTTGCCATTACCTGCTGTGTGGCCTTGCAAAGTTACTCAAGCACTGTTTCACTCTGTGTAAATAGGTTAAAAAAGTATCTTTCCTGCCTAATCTCCTAGAGGGTAAGGATGTCTTCAGTCTTTGTATTTGTATCCCCATCACTTAGTCCAGTGACTGATAAATAATAGGTACTCAATAAATGCTTCTTAATTGATTGATCAATTGAGACAATGGCTATGAAAGTGCTTTGTAAATTGTAAAGGGCTGCATATATGTGATAAGACTAGCAATAGCTAACATTTATCTAACTTCACAGTGCTTTAGGGATTTTCTTTGCTCACTGTAGTCCTATGAGGTATGCAAGGTGAACATTATTATTCCCATTTTAGCAAAAAAGCTAAGCTGGAATTCCAAGCAGTGGAGTGACTTGCCCAAGGTCACATAGCTTGGAACTATCTTGTGGGATTCAACAGATCTATATTCTCATCAATAAGTGCATTTGTTCCTGCTGTCATAAAATGTAACCTATTCATTCTTTCTCATTATATATGATCCTTACTCATATTCTCCCATAAATCCTCCATAAAGGATCTATACAAGATATAATACTAGGTATGATTTCTCTAGGTCTTTAAAAAAATTCATGGGTACCAGTATAGCAGCATTCTACCTCCTTATTGTGGCATGGAGGTGATTCTAGGTTCTCCAAGGCCATACCAGCAAAGCCTAAGGTTTGGCAGTTCCAACCAAGATGAAAAGGGCAAAGTAAATAACAGTTCTAGCAAAAGGTTGACTGTACTATTTGAGGAACTATCTAAGTGTAGAGAGTCTTCTCACAGGTCGGTTGGTCACTGGTTGATGATTTCTTTTGCCTTGGTAACCCATGAAGCATGAATAAATATAGTACACAAAGAGTTTGATAAATGCTTCATAGACATGCAAGACAATGTCTGAGAGGGAAAAGGTCATTGCAGACTGGAAGGACCAAGGGAGGCTTTGTGAATTTGAGGCATTTGAATTGAGCTTTAAAGGATGGATATTCAATGGGTCCAAGGGGACATGGCATTTAAGGCACATAGAACTACATAAGTAAAAGCCTAGATATTGAAGGATGTGCATAGGGACATGTCTAGTTTGGCTTAGAGTACTGAGTCCAAGGAGGAAAACTGCAATGATGCAGTAGTGCCAGAGTTTAGGGCTATGACTTAGGCAAAAGGAATAGTAATTCACATAATACCATGTTCTTTATCAGTGTGGAAACTGTTTCCTCCAATGCAGATTAGAAACTAAAATCTAACTTTGTCTCAGGGAGCTGTCTGACACACTGTGAGGCTCAATGACTTGTCTGTGGTCACAAAGTATGTGCCAGAGGAGGGAATCAAATCCAGATCTGTTTGATTCCAAGGCTGTTCCTCTCTCTACCATTCCCTGCTTTCATAAGTATATAGTAGGTGCTTAATATTAGTTAAATTGAAGAAGGACCATCAAAAGATTTTGAGCAGAGAACTGCCATGACTTGATTTATGCACTAAGAATGGAAGCCTTGCACTGTTATGAATGGGGTGTGCATGGGGAGAATAGCATCAAGAAGACTTAGCACAGTGCCTGGTACATAGGAGGCACCTAATGAATGTGAGCTGACTGAACAACTGTTAGGAAGAGCCTATTCAAATAGTTGTAATAGCAAGCACCCTAGCATACCCAGGATGGCCTGTTAGCATAGGTTCTTTGATCTGCTTTCAAAGGAAAAATTGCTTTTAAAGTGGTCAACAATCTTACTTGAATCAAATATATACATCATTCACTTAATTCACCGGAAAGTTCAGCACCCTGAACATAGAGACAAGCAGGGAAAATACAAACAGAGAAAATAGCACAGATCAACAGACAGGGCTTCTAACTGTCTGAGAAATTAGCAGAGATCAACAGACAGATCCATCCAACTGTCTGACCAAAGCAATACATACATAGTTACCAGAGAGAGAAGCATCAACATCTGCATTTTCAAAACTGAGGGGGGCGCCTTAACAGCTACCCAGAGTCTTGTCTGGCCAAATCACAAGAAACATTCTTCCAATGAGTGAGCCCACAAAGCAAAATCTTACCTCAGAGTATATATAGCCTTCTCAGAGCTAGAGGGCATCACAACCCCTCTGACTCAGTGCCTAATTAGAAATTAGGAAAAGGTTGAGCCTTCCTACAAGCAAGCTTCTCTCTAAGGGAAGTCCCTCTACCAATGGGCTCCACATGAAGCCTATTAATGGGTGGGAAAGATCTTCAAATCCCATTAACATTACAATAGTCTGGGTCAGTGATAAAAAAAAGTCCTGAACTAAGGTGTTAAAAGGGGAATGGAAATGAAAGGATGGATTTAGAGTTAGTGCCAAGGCGCCATCAACTGAATTTGGTAACTAGTTGGTTTTTAGGTATGGGAGGAAAGGAAGTATTAAAGATACCACCAATTTTCAACCTAAGAGACTTAGTGAATAAGTGGTAGTGCCATGCACAAAAGAGTAATTTTAGGGGGGAAGAGAAAAATCTTTGCGCAACATGATTTTGAATTACCGTTGAGAGATCCTGGTAGGTGTGCTCTGTAGGCAAGTGATTGCAGGTTGGAGAGAAATCAAGGATGGATACACACATTTGGGAGTCATTAGAGGTGAGAGTTGAATCTTGAAGAAATGACAGATTTCCAAAAAGCGAAGGAAACTTTCTTTGTATTTGAGCTGTCATGTGGACTTGAGAGATGTGTTCTAATATTCAAGGCATCACCACCTTGTTACTGTAGCTGTTCAGTGCTTGTGATTCCATGTTTCATTAGTGTCTGTTGATCAGTTTTCACGCTTCTAAGAACAGCGTGAAATTGGCAGAAACTCCTTTTCTCTCTCTCCTGGTCTGTTCCATTCTGATTACTTCCTGTGTTTTCTAAGTCTTCCTTGGAGAAAGTGGGAATCCACCATCTCTCCTAGCATCCCTACCCCTCTAACCGGGTGTATATATCATCCTATAGAAATTCTGTTCACCTATAATAAGTAAAGAGATCATAGAATTTTGGAGATGGAAGAGTCTTTCAGATTCAAGAAGTCATCTCGTCTGGCATGTGGGTATTAAGGACTTTCACATTTCACACATAAATGAAATGACATGAGTCATAGCTAAGTAGTGCCAGAGGTAGGTTTAGAACCTATGTGTCCTGACTCCTGACTCATCGGTATTCTTTCCATCATAACATAAGACTTACTAGAATTTTATGGAGCCTCAGGAGTTGAGGTTGTGTGTTTGTCCTTCATTCTCGAAGAGGACTGTGACATCAGGGAAATGATGACATGATTTGCAGTTGACTTTGATTTGAGTGAGGGAGGGCTGTGCAAGGTCACCCAGCCTCCCTTTCTTCTCCAGAGGCATCTGGGTCCAGTGGCCTAATATTCCCCAGGACGAGTGGAGATGGCCCAGGATGCAATGGGAAACCTTGACTCTTTTAGGCTAGGGTCTTTTCATGTACTCTAAGTGAGTTAAGTGAATAGGCCTCTTTAAGAGGTTAATTCAGTGAATGAGCCTCTTTAAGAAGTTAATCAAGGGATGGCCCCTTTAGTCAAAACTCAAGAGAAAGAAGGGAGAAATCCTGTTGTACTGTCCGATGTACAGATGCACAGATGACATCAGTGACTGTAGGGGGATGGTGGGTCCCCATCTTTGTCTCTAATCCTCTTGCCCTTTGCACTGTTGTTGTTCAGTTGTGTCTGACTCTTTGTGATTGCGTGAACCACAGCATGCTAGGCCCTTCTATATTTCACTATTTCTTGAAGTTGGTCCAGGTTCATGTTCATTACTTCCATGACACTATAACTGAAACTGTGTGAGCAGATCTATGTGTTGTTGAGGAGCATTGAAAGGCATGATGGGACACTGATTGGTCATTTCTTCTCGTTATTATGTGTGTGTATTGGAAGTCAAACAGATTCAGTAAGAATCAAGAGATAGATAAACTCAAGTCCAGGGATGGGTTTGGAGGAGGGCAGAGATATCCTCTCAGACTGTTAAAGAGGCTGTGTGGTCCTCAGGAAATGTCTTCCCACCTCCTCAAGGATAGCTCCTAAACTCATTTTTGGGTTAATGTTGAGATTTGTTATCCACATGAGAAAAGTCTCTGACGTCGCATCATTCATTTAGCCAGGCAACAAGCATTTAGTAAATACTTTCTCTGTTTCAGAAACTGGGTAAACTGCTGGGGATAGAAAGATAAGACCAATCCCTGCTCTCAAGAAGCTCACAGTGTAATTGGAACTCACAGTCAAGTTTAAACAATCACAACAAAACATTTATTGAACTATCACCAGGGACAAAATATTATGTTAAGTATTATAGGGGAAATGAAGATGAATAAGACGCCCACACAGCCTTACTTCCCTCATTCGGGGAGGTAAGACAAACATGCGAATAATGAAAATTCAAGTGATAGTGTATGAGCTGCTGTAAAAGCAATTTAAGCAAACAGCAGTCTGTGGAAGGTTACAGGAGGGCCACGGCCCTTTCTATCTGGGGCAGGAAGGGACCATGGAAGATGTCATAGTCTGGATGGGTCTCCTGAGTCCATGTCCCACAACAGATAAAATTAGTCAGTCAAAAAACATCTCTTAAGTGTTTACCGTGTGCCAGGTACTGTGCTAAGTGACGAGAATACAAAGAAAGGCAAAAGTAGTACATGACCTCAGGGATCTCACATTCTCATGGAATGGACAACATGCAAACAATGATGTACAAACAAAATAAATGCAAGGTAGATCTTAGGCAATCTCAGAGGGAAAGCACTAGCATTAACGGGGACCAGAGAGTCTTCTTGTAGAAGGTGGGATTCTATCTAAGACTTGAAGGCAGTCACAGGAGCCAGAAGGTGAAAGTGAAGAGGGAGAGCATTCCAGGTATGGGGGACAACCAGTGAAAGTGCCCAGAGTCTGGAGATGGACTGTCATGTGTGAGGCATAGTAAGGCTGCTAATGTCATTGAATAATAGAAGATGGGAAAGGGAATAAAGTATAAAAAGACTGGAAACATAGGAAGGAACTTTGGATACTTTAAAAGCCAAATAGAGAGTAACTTACTGAGAGAGGGAGATAGGGAGAGATAGAATGGGGTGGATTATCTCCCATAAAGGTGGCAAGAGGAAGCAGTTCTAGGAGAGGAGGGGAGTGGGCAGGTGAGGGGGGAATGAGTGAACCTTGCTCTCATCAGATCTGGCCTGAGGGGGAATACCATACATACTCAGTTGGGTATCTTACCCCACAGGAAAGAAGAGGGAGGAAGATAAAAAAAAAATAAAAGGCAGGGGGATGATGGAGTGGAGGGCAGATGGGGGTGGAGGTAATCAAAACAAACACTTTGGAAAGGGGACAGGGTCAAGGAAGAAAATTCAATAAAGCGGGATGGGTTGGGAAGGAGCAAAATGTAGTTAGCCTTTCACAACATGAATATTGTGGAAGGGTTATACATAATAATACATATGTGGCCTAGGTTGAATTGCTCAACTTCTTAGGGAGGGTGGGTGGGAAGGGAAGAGGGAAGGGAATTTGGAACTCAAAGTTTTAAAATCAGATGTTCAAAAACAAAAAAACTTTTTGTATGCAACTAAAAAATAAGATACACAGGCAATGGGGCGTAGAAATTTATCTTGCCCTACAAGAAAGGAAGGGAAAAGGGGATGAGAGGGGAGGGGGGGTGATAGAGGGGAGGGCTGACTGGGGAACAGGGCAACCAGAATATACGCCATCTTGGAGTGGGGGGGGAGGGCAGAAATGGGGAGAAAATTTGTAATCCAAACTGTTGTGAAAATCAATGCTGAAAACCAAATTTGTTAAATAAATAAATTGCATTAAAAAAAAAAAGCCAAATAGAGGATTTTCTATTTGATCCTGGAGGTAATAGGGAGCCATTTGAGTTTATTAAGTGGGGAGGGGAGTAACATAGTCAGACTTATGCACATAATACTAGATAGCATCTGTATAGCACTTTAAGGTTTGCAAGATGATATATATATATATAATATACACATGTGTGCACACATATGCATATGTGTGTATATATATATATATATATATATATATATATATACACATACATATATATTTACTTACTTTAGAAAAATCACTTTGGCAGCTGAATGGAGGATGCATTAGAATTGGGGAGAGACTTGAGGCCGGGAAACCAACCAGCTGGCTATTGCAACAGTCTAGATATGAGGTGATGAGGGTTTGCAGTATGGCAGTGGTTGTATCAGAGGAGAGAAAGGGGCATGTACGAGAGATATTGTGAAAGTAGAATTGACATGACTTGGCCACAAATCGCTTATGGAAGGGGTAAAAGAGATTGATGAGGTGTCAAGAATGATACTGAGGTTGACAGCCTGGGTCACTGGAAAAATGGTGTTACCCTTGAGAGTAATAGGGAAATTCAGAAGAGGTATAGGGTTCGGGTGAAAGATAATGAGGTCAGTTTGGGCATGTTAAATTTAAGGTATCCATGGGATGTCTAGTTCAAAATTGCTAATAGGCAATTGGAGATATAGGACTGGAGGTCAGAAGAGATATCAATTTACCTGAGAACTGTCTATAGAGAGATGATAATTGATTTTTGGGAGGTGATAAGATCACTAAGTGAAATAATATAGCAAGGTATGGAAAGAGGGCCCAGAACAGAGGGTTGGGGGATACTCGTTTTTAGCAGGTGTGACTTGGATAAGCCAGCCAAAGGGAACTGAAGAGAGGTCAGACCAATCAGAGAAGAATCAGGAGAAAACAGTGTCATGAAAGTTTGGAGAAAAGAGAGTGTCAAGGAGAAGAGCATGATTGACAGTATCAAAGGCTACAGAGAAGTAAAAAAGGATGGTGATTGAGCAAAGTCCATAAAGACTTTGTCCAGAAGGAAAAGGACAAATATGATTTTTAAACATTCCCTCAGCAAAAGAAAAGGCACCTACATGGACTCTGATACCACTAGAGACCTTATTTCCATAGTCATCAAAAGATATTCTAGACAAAATTAAGCCACTGGTTGTTACAGATGAGTCTGAAATGATTCGACAAGAGTATTCCTTGTTAGGTAAACAGTATGGTTTTTCTTTTTTTTTCCTTCTAAGATTCTGTATTTCAAAGATGATGGCTAGCATTTTCCTTTTATCAGTGAAGCAAGATAAAATGCAGCTCCTCTTCTGAGAAGTGGATGGCACAAAAGTGACCTTATCTTCAAATGGACAGGACAGCTGTTAAACGTGTCCTTTCTAGTTTGACACGGGGATCCTAGTTGTCAGCTTCTTACTATCTGAGCATCATTGCACAAGATTAACCGAGGCTAGAAAGGGAGGATCAAGCAGTGTGTGAAGGAGTGTGTTTCGCTGCAGCATCTAGGGGAGGCTTTTGGCGGCTCTGGCTTTGGCTTTATTGTGGTTGTTCACTGAAAAGTTTATGAGGTCTCTCAATCTACATTCATTTTACATTTTTTCCACTCTAATTTCAGGATAAAACCAGAGTCATCATTTGGCAAATATATAAAACTACAATTAGTTAAAGGACAGCTAGGTGGCACAGCAGGTAAAGTGCTGGGTCTAGGGTCAGGAAGACTTCAAATTTAGCCTCAGACACTTATTAGCTATGTGTCCCTGGGCAAGTCACTTAACCCTGTTTGCCTCAGTTTCCTCATCTGTAAAATGAGCTGGAGAAGGAAAGAGCAAACCACTGCAGTATCTTTGCCAAGAAAATCTCAAATGGGGTTACAAAGAGTCAGATACAATTGAAATGACTCAACAACAAACATGTACTTACAACATATGTATTAGCAGGTTTGTTATTTGTAATTTTTACTATGAGTATTAAATATTCCATGGGCTCTAGTCTTGATTATACCACTTACTAGTCATGTGATACCGATAAGTCATTTAATTTCTCTGACCTTCAGTTGTCTCATCTGTGAAACAGGGGTACTTGTATCATTTATGTCATGGGCTCCTATGAAGAATAAGCTTTGTAAACTGTATATAGTCCTACATAGTTCATATAAATATGAGTTCAGATAGATATGAGCTACTACCATAGCATTATTAACTGCAGCTACCACAATGGCTATCATGGAAGGCAAAGGTTGCCCCAGGTCCATGGTGTTAAAATTAAATACCCTTAAGCTTAGGAGGCAGCTAAGTGGCTCAGTGGATAGAGCACTGGGCTTGTAGCCATGAAGACCTGAGTTCAAATCTAGCCTCAGATACTATCTATGTGATCCTGGATAACTCACCTAACTTCAATTTGCCTTAGTCCACTAGAGTAGGAAATGGCAAACCACTGCAATATCTTTGTCAAGAAAACTCCATGGACAGTATTGCCCATGGGGTCATGAAGAGTCAGACACAACTGAGCAACTCCAAGCTTAAAAACATGCACTATGATTTTTGTTTCCTTTGAAGTGAATGCATAGGTCCATGATTTCATTAGTATGAGGAATTCCTAGCATGTAAGCAAACCCCATTTCAGGATGCAGATCAACAACTTCTCTATAATTTGTAGTCTTGGAAAGCTGCTTAAAGTACAGAGAAATTAAGTTACTTAGCCAGGGCCAGATAAAAAGTCAGAGCTGGCACTTGAACCTATATCTTCCTGACTCCAAGGTCAGTTCTCTATCCATTATGTAAGGCTGCCTCTCATTAGTCAGGCTGAAGAAATTTGCATGCCTGAGTGCAAAGAGTAATGAACTGGCAGGCAGGATACTTTCATTCTCCCAAAAGGATGATGATGACAATAGTGATGATGATGATGAAGGTGATGGTGTTGCCTGTGGTGGTGGTGGGTGATGATGATGACAATGACAAGCAATAACATGATAGGGACTAAAATGATCATGATCAGTGATGACAGCCTGTCTTGAATACATGATTTCATCCATGTGGGTATTCCCTCCATAGCTTAGTAGATGATTATTTGAGCTATTATGGACATAACAATGCATATGATGATAGGGATAGAGGTGATAAAAATGACTACATATCAATCAATCAGCCAATTTACTGGGGATACAAATACCAAGAATCAAAAGATCCCTATGTGAAAAGAGTTTATATTCTGATGGAAATCTAAGTGTGTGTGTGTGTGTGTGTGTGTGTATGTATGTATGTGTGTGTGTATGTGTATACAAATACAGAATAAATGGAATGATAATAAATAGAAATAGTTCTTTAACTAAGGTGGTGAATTGTGGAAATACTTCTAAAAAATCAAAGGTAAGATTGAACCTTTAGGTCAACTGAAACATTTATATTCAAGCTATTCATTTTAAGCTGAGACATCTGCTCTGGTTTCCTGGCTCAGTTCCAACTTAAGAAGTCACATTCCACCTTTGTAAATTACCCCTGTAGAGGATCACTGGGATGCAGATAGCATCTTCCTGCTTATTTGACATTGGGTGTTGAGTTTGCTCCTAAGTGGCTCTTCACATTTCATGTTACACATAAGAAGGGGATGAACTTCCAGTACTTTTTGGGAAAACATCTTCTTTCTTGCATTGCCATTGAGTGCTTGGTGGGGGGGAAGCCTTTTCTAGCTCTTCAGGGTGTCATAAGAGCATGCCTTCCAATGATGCAGAGGAGAGGAAATCTTCAATTTTCTTGTTCCTATTAGAGGCATGTCTGAATTCTTCCACCTACTTATATCCTAAGAGCACAAAGAGCCATGGGAGCTGAATGCTGCTCATTCATCCGTAAGTTCATCCATAAGTTGTTCTTCATCCATAAGTTGGAAACTTGAACTGATTATATGAAATGTCACGTAATCCTCATTAACCAGAGTGCTCAGCTAAAGTTAAACTCCTTTTCCTGAGTTTTTGAGGCTCTTTGTAATATGTTCCTGAATTGGTGAACTAAACTTATTTCTTACTAGTCTCCTGTTCTCTAGGCAAGCCAGTCTCTGTTCTAGGTTAATTTTTGTAGTCTAGAAAATGAGGGAATTTTTCTACTTGATCTCTATGGCCCCATTTAGTTATAATATTCTGTGCTCTAAAGTCCTTTCCAGCTCAAACATTCCATGTTTTGTGTTCTAACATTCTGTGTTAAGTCTCTTCCAGCTCAAACATTCTAAGTTTCTCTTCCAGCTCTCATTCTTCGTGGACTAAGAGACCATGTCCTTAGGCCTTTTTTTAGCTCTTTTATTTGATGATTCTGTGATTCTGTTATGGTCAATGATATATTTCCACCTTCTGGTATCAGTCATAGCAAAATGGGGAAGTGCTGGTTTTGGTGTTGGAGAACACTGATGGATTCAAATCCCAGCTCTGCTGCTTACTACCTGTGTGACCCTGGGCAAGTCACTTACCTTCTCTGGATCTCAGGTCTGTCATCTGTAAAATGAGAAGGCTGGACAACAAGGGTCTTTTCTAGTTCTATATCGGTGGTCCTGGGCAGACCATCATCCTCACTGTCCCACAAATAGGCTTTGCTGATACCTGCATTCATGTTTGTGCTATTAGCTTATAATGCCCTTCTTTCCCTCTTTTATTTAAATTCTACATACCATTCAAGGCTCAGCTTAATTTCCACTTCCTCGATGAAATCATCACTAATCCGCCTCTCTTCTGAACTCCTAAAGCATTTATAATCAGTAGCACACAATTTAACACCTAATCACGCACAGCAAATATGAGAAAATGCATTAACTGCTAGATATTCTATGTGGTTCAAGTTAATATACTCTTATTATACACCAATATTTCACCACACTGTGAAAGGTATAAGGACACAAAGACATAAAAATAGTCTGTTTTCAAGGAATTTGCGTTCCACAGGGGATTCCAGTACGTGCATAGGGAATTTAATATAAAATACATAGGAAGTAATACAACGACCTTTCAAGGAGAGAGCCTTGAGCTTGGTGCTAGGGGAAACAGAAACTTTAGAGAAGACCACATCCTTGCTATCATGGAGATTTCAGTTGGGGTAACACAAATTTTGATACATTATGTTGGGTATCTCCGTATCTTTGTACCATTTTCTCCCTCCTCACAATATAAGCTCTTTGCAGGTAGGCATTCCCTCTTTAATTTGTGCCTTTATATCTGCAATGCTTAGCCCAGTGCCTGGACATAATAAGCATTTAATAAATATTTGTTTTATTAGACATACAAAGGTGACTTCGTTCTGTGACAGAAAGGGAATCAGAGGACATTAAGAATCACATCCATTTTAGACCCTTTATAAACTTGAAGTTAATCGTTGGTACTCTAAATGTGAGATCCTTGTCCAGTGACCAACAATAATATGTATGAACACACTTTTGAAAGAACTGACTCCTATAGATCCTGACATTCTCATTGTAATGGAAATGAAAAGAAGCAAGAACTTATAGCTATGTGAAATATGGCTAATAGCTTCTCCTAGGAGAGGCAAATAAAGATATTTCTATAGTTAGTTTAATCAGGCAACAAGAAACAGAATTTGATGGGATATCTGATCATCTTATAAATTTGCAAAAAGATCACCATGAAAAGAATTGCAGCTTATGTGCCAAGAACTGTTGCAGAGAATGAAGAGGTAGAGATATTCTAGGACAAATGTAATTAAAAGCTCCAGATTAAATCAACATAAATTTTGATATCCAATTAATGTCAATGAAAAGTTGTGAATAAACATGGTAAGAAATATACTGAAAAACATAAATCAGGAAAAAGAAATGAGAGAACCCAATGAAGAATTTGTAGACCACGCAGAAGCCTCACATTTATATATCAGGAATATTTTAAGAAAGAAATTGGTAGGTGTTAGACATGGTGAGCACTGCATTATATTATAAAGAATAAAATTGATTACATTTTAACAGGAAATCATTTGTTACTGATGTGTCATCCCTGAGCCAACTATCTGTTTGCCAACTTGTCAGAGGAAAGAACAAAATTTGTACAAAACTATATAGAATAAAAATGTGAAAAAGATGGCATACCTTCAGACCGCTGTATCAGGGTGGAACAAGGAGGCTTATTACAGTCATCGCTGCTATTGGGGAGGCTGACTGCTGGTGAATCACTTGAGCTCAGGATTTCTGAGCTTCAGTAGGGCTAAAGCTACTTTGAATTCCGCACTAAGACTGAAATCACTATGATGAGCTCCTGGGAGCAGGGAGGCCACCAGGCTGCCTGATGAGGGCAGACCTGCTAAAGATCAGAAATGGAGCAGGTCAAAGCTTCTTGTGTCCGGCCCGTGAGTGGCTATAGTATTTTCAGGCTGGGTGAGATAGGGAGATCCCATTTCAAAAAACCCCACCAACCAACTAGCCTACCGCAAGCTATTGAAATAAGTTTTAAATGATGAAAAATGAGATACAGAAAGGAAAAAAGGACTTTAATATAGATTCCGATGATTTCACATTGAAATTTGACCATTTAAAATCTGTTACTAATTTCTAGTATTTTACCTCCTCATCTTCATCCTGGTCCTTCTCCCTATGTGTACTCTTGTTCTCAATCAAGTCAAGTCAACAAATATTTTTAAGGGCTAAGTGCTGAGCACTATGCTAAGCTCAGGGACATAAAACATAAGTAGAAAAAAAGATAATCTCTGCCCTCAAAGAGCTTACATTCTAATATGAGAAAACAACAAATCAAAGTAAGTTGAAAACATGGGATGGGGGTTGGGAGTGGAAAGCGAATTGGAGGCGTTGTAAAGGTACATGACAGCATGGTAGAGGAAATTCAAAGAGTTAGGAGATCAGCTTTGAGAGGAATGAAGGCATGGCTCACCTGAGCATCCTCCTTAAAGTGGAGGTTCTGGGAGGGACCATCCAATTAACAAGCATTTTTAAAGTACCATCTAAGTGCCAGACGCTGTGCTAAGCACTTTACAAGTATTTCATTTGATTTCTAGCAATAATAGCACTGAGGGAATATGTGCAAGGATTATAGCATACTAAGTACTTAATGTTTTTTGTTCATTAATTTGTCCATCCATCTATCCATCCATCCATCCGCCCATCCATCCATCCATTCATAACAAGGAGGACCAAAGAGTACCTTTTTAGCAGCAGACATTTGATTTACTTGCCAAGTGGAGAGAGATGCCAGCCAGGCACAACAACAGTTTAGAATAGAAAATCCTTTGTGAGATCTTAGGGACTAGGATCATGGAAGATTATGAGTAGTATTGCCTTATGGGAAGCAGTGGAGAATAAAACCAATTTAAAGAAGAGCAGGCAAGAAATCCAACAAAGCAAAGTCATCCAAAGGGCATTTAAAGGATGTAATTGGAAGGAGTTAGGCAGTTAGGTGGTGCAGTGGATAGAGCACTGGTCCTAGAGTCAAAAAGACTTGTCTTCCTGAGTTCAAATGTGACCTAAAACACTTACTAGCTGTGTGACCCTGGAAAAGTTACTTACCCCTGTTTGCCTCAGTTTCCTCATCTGTAAAATGAGCTGGAGAAGGAAATGGTGAAACCACTGCAGTATCTTTGCCAAGAAAACTCCAAATGGGGCCATGAAGAGTTGGACACAACTGAGATGACTAAACAACAATGGAAGCAGTACAATAGATAAGAGAAGGAAAAGCTCTGTGATTAAAAACAACCCAATCTATTCACTCTCAAGAACAGAAAGGCTACTATATTTGGAGTCTAACTTCACAGTCTCATTAAAATGTGAGCTGCTTGAGGGCAGAGGTCATGCTTTAGCCTCCCAAGGCTTAGCAAGGTGACTGTCAAATAACAAGCAGATAATTAAATGCTTGTTGTCTGACAGAATGACAGTACCGGGTGTTCTTATAGACAAGGTAGAGATAGCACTAAAGAGAACTAAGATGGGACAAGTAGCTAGATTAGACCAAGCACGCATTGAGAGATCCATGATGTAGGAGTCTAGTCGCTGAGTACACCAAAGGATTGATCCACAAGGCAGAAATCTGAAGTGGGGGGCAGGGGACGATATCCAAGTCATGGAAAAGATCCAGGGCATTACTATGAAAGGTGACTGAAGGAAACCATTAGCCTTCATGGTTTCTTATCTATGCAAATTTTTATGAGGTTCATCTACATGTACATTAGTGCCTTCCTTCTGGTGATGATTTCTAATTTATCCTTTCTTTAGCTTGTTTGTATACACTGTCTCCTCTGTTAGCTTATGAGCTTCTTGAAGGCAGGGCCTATCTTTTGGATTCATTTATATGCTCAGTGATTAATGGGTTAAAGGGGGGGAGGAAGAAAACCAAAACCCAACATTTAATTAAGTACTTACTATGTTCCAGTCATCTGCTAATCACTTTGTGAGTATTTTCTCATTTTATCCTCACAACAACCCTGTGTAGTAGGTATTCTACTTCTTCTTCTTCTTGTTCTTGTTCTTCTTGTTCTTCTTCCCTCTCTGTCTCTCTCTCTTTAAAGTAAGTCTGATGCCAGATTTGAACTGAAGTTTTCCTGATTCCAAGCCCAGTATTCTATCCATTGTGCTACCTGGCACTTAGCACAGTGCCTGACACATAGTAGATGCTTGATAAATAAATAAATGTTTATTGACTGATGTCAGGGGCATCCTCAGGGAAGGTGTTAGTAGTGAATAGGCAAGGCCTCACAAGTTATATTCTGCAGTAGACTACAGTTATCCCTTCCATATCACCACTTTCCTTATCGTGGTATTTATATATCCGGGTCAGCATAATAAATTAAATGGGAATTTATGGGGAGTTTTGCAGAAGCTACAAACAACACTCAAAGGCCAACAGACAACACAGAGCCTATGACCAAATACTTAATTCAAATTTTACAATAAGGTACTATAAACAACCCCTAAAAAAAAAAAGAAAAAAATCAGACTTCTTCTCTGGTATGAAGGGAAGGCCAAAAAATTTTCTGTGGAATTTTCAGATCTCAGAGGTGCTGTGCCCCTAGCAACCCTCCCTGCCATCCCCTGTGTGGAAGGGATAACTGTATATTTTTGCCATCAAATAGCTGATTGAACGCCATGGAGTAGTAGTCCTCAAAGTGTGGTCTAGGGACCCCCATGGATCTCTGAGACCCTCTCAGAGGTCCTAGAGATTCAAAACCATTTTCATAATAATCCAAAGACATGATCTGCCTTGTTCACTCTCATTCTCTCACAGTTGTACAGTGGAATTTTCCAGAGGCTACATGACATGTGAATTAAAGATTTAACTGCAAACAGGAAGATGGGTTAATTTTTCATCCTCTGATTATACTTCTGCCTTAGCAATGGAGGAACCTATGGGCATGGCTGGACTTGATGTTTTGATTATGTTTCTCTGATTTTAGCACTCACTAATCATCAAAGGAGACCTCTTCTGTGAATGCTTGGTAACAAACACAAGTGGTGCTGAAATATTCAAAGTGTTGAATAACTTTTTTGAATTTTGTAGTTTATTTTGGAACAATTGTGTTATTTGCTTTGATGGCGCAAAAATAATTTGCAATTTATATTTGTGAAAAAATGTAAAACAATACTATAGCTAATTGATGCAATAAATAGTGCTGGGCTAGGAGTCAGTAAGGTCTGAGTTCCAATTTGACCTCAGCCAAATCACCAGCTATGTGACTCTGGGCAAATCTTTTAACTTTCTTAGTTTACTCAAAATAAAACAGGGAAAATAGTAGCATCTACTTCCTAGGGTTGTATTGAGGGTTAAGTGCAATAATATTTATAAACCCCTTTTATAGTGCTAGGCACATAGTAGGTGCTTAATAAATGTTTCTTTCCTTTCTCTTCTTACTAAATTTGGAAAATAGTTACTTTTCATAAAAATATGTTGTTTATATTGATATGAAATGGATTATTTTTAAATAAATTAATATTTTGAAATTTATCAGTTTTGATTTAAAATATAATAAATATTGATAGATAACTCACATAAGTAAGGTCCCTGAAAGCCTCACTAATTTTCAAGAGTTCAACTTCTCTATCTCTTGCCTCTTGCATACAGTACGAAGCCCTTCGCCATCTGGTTCCAGTTGACCTTTCCAGACTTATTCTACGTATCCCATCACTCACTCTTCATTCTAGCTAACCTGGCTTAACTTGCTGCTCCTCATACATGGTTTTTCATCTTTCATTCTTGTGTCTTTGCACTGACTGTTCCCCTGGCCTGGAAGGTGCTCCCTCTTTACTACCTCAGAACCTTTTGATTCTTTCAAAATTCAGTTCCAGTGGCATCACCTTATGTGTAACTGTAACAACAATGTTGCTTGCTGCTACTGTGGCTATGTAAGACCAATAATACCAGCAACCAGCACACAGGAGGGCTACTGGCACAGGTTCTTTTATGTGCTTTTCTAGGGAAAGCAACTTTAAGGGGTTAACAATCTCACTTTAATTAAACATACATATTATTAAGCTACTTAGTTCAGGGGGAAAAGCCAGCACCCTGGACTTCAGAACAAATACAAACAGAAATTACCAACAAAGTTGACATTTCTGTCTAACCAAATCACATAGTTACCAGAGAAGCACCAGCATCTGGGTTTTCAAAGAGGGGACTGCTTCAACAATTTACCCAGAGTCTCATCATCAACACTCTTTCAATGAGTGTACCCCCAAAGGCAAAAAAGCCAACCTCAGAGCTCTTATACCCTGTTCAGGACCCTAAGGGCTCAGAGCCTACTTAGCAAAAAGGTGTGTGGCCTGGGGCCTAGTTACTGAAAGGGTGTGGGGCCTGCCTCTAATCAGGCCTCCCTTTGCTGGCCCCACCTGAGGCCTATTCAATGGGTGGGAAAGATCTTTCACTTACAGATTGGCCTTGCAGTACCCTTGCTATAAATTTATGGGTGTACCTGGATATATTTGGTTAGGGTGGGCAGGCAAGGGTGGGTAGTGATTTTCAGGGTGTGCTGGTAAATGTTTAACTACCATTCCAAAAAAATAAATAAATAAAATTTTAAGTTAATCTACATTACCAACATTTTCTCTATCACTTTCTTAGAGTCTACACAATCAGCAAAACAATAAATCAAGTCCTGATTTGTATAGCTGGCCAGTTTCTGAGATGTAAATACACTGAAAATTTAACAGTCATAGATTTGGCTTCTGCATATTACTGGAACTTCCATATTGATTAGATAACAGATCTATTTGAGTGTCTGAGTATAGTCTCAGCAGGTTTATCATAAATTAAAAAAAAGTCACATAGGTCCCCTTACTCTTAAAACTACACATTTCTGAGCCAATATCATCAAAGACTATTTATTAATTTCCTTTTGTGCCTGGCATGATGCAATCTAAAAAGCTAATGCCACCCACAGAGCAATCTTTAGAAACTTCTGTGTAGAATCTCATCACAGCTGAGCTTTAGCAATGCAGATTGGGTACAGAATCATCTCAGCATCACCTGGGAATTCTTGGGTCTAGGAGAGGTTGTCTCAGGAGCTCAAATTTACATTCTCTTAGGCTTTTGCTGATAAAGAGAAATGGAATAGCTTGAGCCAACCACTGTATAGTTGAGATTAGATGAAGTGTTCTTGTTAATAGCTTTGGAGATTTCTTGAAGACTGCCCTTAACTTTGATTTTTTTTTTCTCTGCTCTCCTGGTGAGCTGAAAAATTCCCTGTGTAGTAAAATGACCAGTCCTGGTTTCAACATTTATGTTATTCCCATTAATATATAACATGCACCATTGGGTTATTGCTTTTCTCTCTTCTACTAGACCAACATTTGATTGATATTACTATTGGTACCTAAAGAAGAATCAGAACTAGGTAGGAGGAGTTGGGACTTTGTTCCGGGGTATTAATTTGGGGCATTTCTCCCACCCCCGAGTCATAGAAGTTTCCTCGCTTGCCTGATCCTAGGCTTCCACCCTCATGATCCTGTCATTATGGTTCCCCTTTGACCTGGGCCTGCCTTTCCCCATTTGGACACCTCTCAGATTCCTTCTGGGGGTTGGGGTGTCTATGGAGGTGGGGGGAGGTAGTGAGCAACCTTTGGCTATGTCATCAGAGTGGGAGCAAGACTGTCTACATGTCAAACTATCCCTGACTCCCAGACAATATAATCCTGTGTGTCACCCCACTCCCTCTATTGAATTGCCTCTTGCACAAGAATTTCTAGTTAAGACTCTTTAGACATGTAGGGGAACACCAGACTTGGACTGGCCAAAACCATAGTTCAAAACCTGTGCAACCTTGTGCAAATCACTTAACCTCTGTCAGGCCCAAACTTCCTTATCTGAAAAATGGGAATAATATGTACCTAACAAGGTTGCTGTAAGGATCAAATGAAATGATGTATGTAAATCACTCAGCCAACCTTAAATTTAAATGTCATTATTATTTATAATCTTACATTGTGTGTTCTTGTTTTTAGTAGAATAACAGAATCTTAGGGCCAGGAGGAACTTTAGCAATCCTGTATCTGAGCCCCATTATTTTGTAGCTAAAAAAGTAAAGCCCAAAGACACACAACTAATTGGTAGCTTAATAATAGGAATTTACATTAATAATGACTTAAATTTATGTAGTACTTTAGAGTCACAAAGTATGTCTTCACAGAAGTACTTTCTGAGAAGAGGAATGGGGATAACTACATACATACCCATGAAAGGGAAATAGATTTTTCTTCTTTCAAGATTATCATTGAGCTGTCCCTCCAAGAGGAATCATTTGTAAGATAAGAATATTTTAGAATATCCCTGAATCCTGAGTGATTGACATGGAATTGAATTATAATTATCTCCTAGATATAAAATAACACACACCTGGTGGTGGTTTGGGAGAAGAAAAGCTGATAAGAGATCTCTCATTTGCATTAATAATATCTTGCATTTATCTAGCCTGTACCTACTAAGGAAAACAAGATGTCCTATCATCTCATAGAAATTTTTTATTAAAATGTTTTTCTGGGCTGTAATTTCAAAAACAGCTTTCAAATCATTTAATAGGCTCCATATGCTGGTTCCATTCATATCTTTCTGTATAGCTAATATTAGTTTTCCATTTCAATGGAAGTATTAACTACTATTTGTCACATTTAAGCATCACCTTTCCCATCTCAAACATTAATTCTTCCCTTGCTTTTCCTCCTAAGTCCATTGACATTCAGAGTTGAAGCTAAGAATTCTAGTGCTCAATGAAATTAATCCCCACCCCACCCTTCCAATAGGCCTGCATCGTTATGGTAGATGAAAGGCCATGGAGAAAGAACTTGGACCTTGGAGCACATAGAAAAGAGGATCCAGGACACAGCCTCGAAGAAGAGTCCCTTTAAAGGAGAGAAACTACCCTGACAGGGAGATAGAGACTTTTGTGAGACCACTACTACGAAGCCTGCAAGTGCGGCTGTTGGGAATGGGGAAGGAGCTTCCTATTCTAACTAATTATTCTTTCTCACCTCAGTTATTTCCACCTCCTTGAGGAGTATGTGCTGTCAAAACACCCTGAATTTTAGCACCCTGAGTGAGACAAAGTTCTGGTTGCACCAGCTTAGTTTAGGTGTTGCTCATATAGGTTCTGGATATCTAGAAGTAACACTGTTCAAAGCTTACCACAATCTATAGCATTTTATGAATGCCAGCTACATGCAGAGTCCTGGACCAAACCAGTATTTTTTTGCCCATTACTATGTACTGGTTTTCAATTTCATCATCAATTTAGTTTGCTCCATATTATCCCTCTGTTTCCTTTGGTCCCTGCTACCTTCTTTAGTCGTAGTCTATAGCTGTGGGAGCTCCAACTTCACCATTTTCCCTCAACAGTTATAATCATGAATTATCATACCATGTCTATAATGATAAAAATATATAAAAAGTCTGGAAATTTTGAAGCCATGGACAAAAAGAGCATTCCTTCAGTATTGTTGTTGTTTTAATTAAAATATGTCATACTTATTTAGCACCAGTCATAGGAATTGGGACTGGCCTTGTGATTTCATAAGTCTAAGGAACTCCCAGGTGAGGAAATTCCCTCTACCAACCCTGGTTGGCATCTGCTCTGCAACTGCAGTCTTAGAAAATTGCCTCGAGCCCAGAGAAGTGCTTAAGTGACTTTAGGAGGTCACACAGCCAATATGTGTCAGAGTTGGGACTCCAAGGCCAACTGTCTATCCAGCATCCTCTATCCCATGTTGCCTTCTATAATAGTCTAAAAATTCACTTTATTAGTTTAAGAACATGAAAATTCATTATATAAATATGTATTTTTATATTCATGTAATTATATGGCCAGAATGTTCTCCTGATGCTGGAAATCGGTGGTATAGGAGTGTTATAAAGTTGGCCCTGAGTGCTTGTGATAGTGTATTAAACAATTATTCACTGCACATGGAGAAATGGAGAATATTGGTTTGAGAATGACGGAGGAAGTGATTGACAATTACCTCATGCAAAAATTTGAGGAAGTATGAATGTTGCCTATGGGTGTGTTGATGGATCAAGTGTGGAGCTCCAAGCATTGTGAAGGAAATATCTCACTTATCTTTGGGGTTGCTCTGTAAGGAAATTTTGGAGAGTTTGGAGAGAGAAAGAATTAAGCCCCTCACTAGTATTCTTAGCTAGTAAGTTAAGTGTTTTCGTGCTAGGTTTTAATGCTTACCCCTTTATGGAATGATTGTAGTTCTGGGGTCAGTGATGACTGTGCTCTGAGAACTGTGAGACATCTGAATAGAACAGTTCTGAGCTTATTCATGGGAAAAAATAGTGATAAAGAAGGCATGTATGACAGAGGGAGGTGAATAAAATGCTGGACTTGGTGTTGGAAATAATGTCCATAGTGCTTTGAGGTTGGTGAGTGGGTTAGTACATGCTTTGCATTAAAAACATTATCACCCATTTTTGCATATGAGGAAACTATACCTCAAAAAGGTTATGGTCACTTAAGTAGTAGGTGTCACCTTATTTTCAGATTTCAAACTCTCATCACTAGAACAAAATTGTCTCTTGAAGGAAGATGAAGGTTCAAATTCTCCCTCTGATACTGACTAGCTCTGTGACCTTGGTTAAATCACTTTACCTCTGTAAGACTCAGTTTACTACTCTGGAAAATAGGTACAATGCAACTATACTACTCCCAAAACTCCCAGGGTTTTTGTGAGACTCAAATGAGATAATGCATATAAAACTATAAACTTCATAGCCGATAGAAATGTAAACTATTATTTTATGTATATATGTATGTATGTATAAATATAAGCTATTATTATTTTATTATTGATATGATTCGTTCCACATGCTATTGCCCAGTTTGATCACTAATGATATTCACAAAATATGGCTCCCAATGGTTTAGCATGTTTTCTAGACATCAAGTTCACGTTCAGACAGAGATTCGCCACTACCTAGGACATTCAAAAGAATCTATCTCAAATTCCAAAGAGGAGTTCCAAAGAAGTTGAACAATGATAAAACCATTGAAATAAGTGTGCAGACTTCCAAGGTCATTACTTTAGAGGGGATAATAATAATTTGCAAAATAAACATGTACTTTAAAAAAATCAGCTGCACCATAGTGACCTCATCTTTGTGAAGTAGGTAAGAATTAACTTTATCGTCTCAAGTTTTAGTTTATGAAACCGAGGCTTAGAGAAGCTCTCCTTCCTTTCATGGCCAAACTTCTGGAAAAGCCATTTACATTACCTCCTCACTAAAATTTCAACCTCTTTAAATCTAGTTTCTGACTCCATTGCTTAATTGAAACTGCACTCTCCAAGGTTAACAGTGATCACTTAATTGCTCAATGCTATAGTCTTTTCTTAGCTTTTATCTTTCTTGACCCTTTATATTTCTGACTACTCTCTCTTCCTTAATATTTTTTCTGTTAACTTAGCTTTCATGGCTTTCTCCTTCTCTGGTTCTCCTCCTACTTATCTGACATTCCTCATCAGCTTCTTTTCCTGGACCATAATTCATCTCAAGTCCCCTAATCATGGATGCCTCCAGGAACTAGCACTAACAGGCTTGTGAGAATCAATTATTAAATTTTCATTTTGAATATTTTAACTTCAAATATGGGCAATTGCTACAAGTCAGGGCTCGATTTATTGTTTTGTTGATTGTCTAGACTTAAGAAAGTCTTAATAATGCAGACAAAATTAAAAATATAGGTGCATCTTCTTCCTTCCTTCCTTCCCTCCTTTCTTTCTTTCTTTCTTTCTTTCTTTCTTTCTTTCTTTCTTTCTTTCTTTCTTTCTTTCTTTCTTTCTTTCTTTCTTTCTTTCTTTCTTTCTTTCTTCTTTCCTTTCTCTTTCTTTTCTTTTCCTTTCTTTCTTTCTTTCTTTCTTTCTTTCTTTCTTTCTTTCTTCCTCTTTCTTTCTTCTTTCCTTCCTTCCTTCCTTCCTTCCTTCCTTCCTTCCTTCCTTCCTTCCTTCCTTCCTTCCTTTTTCTTTCTTTTCCTTTCTTTCTTTCTTTCTTTCTTTCTTTCTTTCTTTCTTTCTTTCTTTCTCAGTTGTTAAATATTTGCCAGCATGTCCCTGTATTGTTCTATAAACATCACTTCTGCTGCAGGAATGTAGTCGAAGACTCAGGGAATGAAGTCATCACTAGAATGGAAGCCTGGTGACTATAAATCATTGTTATTATTTTTCATAATAACAATAACTAGCATTCATATAGTGCTTTAAAGTTTGCAAAGTGTTTCATGTCATTTTTCTCATTTTAGCCTCATCATCCCCTGGATCCCCTTAAGGCTCTGTCCCAGGCTCACTTCTTTTCTTTCTTTCTACAGCTTCTCTTTTAGTGCCTCTCAGTAATTCCCATGGATTCAGTTATTATTGAAAGACTATATAACCAGCCCCTATCTCCCCTGAGCACTAGGCCCATATCTCTGCTGGCTAAACATATCTATCTGTGTGTTCTACTAGCATCTCAAACAAAATACATCTAAAATAAAACTCATTAACTTCCTTCTCTAAACCCATCTGTCTTTCAAACTTCTCTGTTTCTGCTAAGGGCACCACCATTCTTCTAGCTACTGAGATTTGCAACCTGGGGTGTCTTGTTTGTCTCTCCCCCCTCCCTCCCCCCATCCTCTTTGTTTAATCAGTTACCAAGTCTTGTCAATTCTACCCATATGAGATTTCTGCCATCCACTCCCTTTCGTCCATTCACATAGTCACTAGGAACTGCTCTGGCCAGGAACTGCTCTTTTTTAACTTGTTTTGTTTCTGTATCTCTAATACTCAGTATACTTTTTATATCGTGAGTATTGAATAAATACATATATGCTGAATTGAACTGAAGGGGTCACATATCAAATAAGTAGTTAAATCAGGCCTTGAACCCAGGTTTTCTGAGCATAGGGCCTTTAGTCTTTATACCTTCTTCTTGGTCTTTTCACTGTCGAACTCCAGCTTGATCTGGTTAAGGTTCCCCTCAGTAGGATAAGCTGAATATAGATGGAGCTAGAATGTTAGCACCTCTTGATAATGGGGAGATTAAAACTCACAAGTTGAAGAAGACAAAGGTCAGACCCTATGGGTCTGTGACACTGGAAAACGATGTTGATTCTCTCCATAATGTGATAATGCATAGCTTGTTCTATAAATCCCTAGAGTAAGGCATACTACAGAAAAGTCTGGGTAATTTACATACACTCTATTTCAATTTGGTAAATTGCTGATTCTGCTTTATGAGTCATTGTTTACTGCATGAAAATCTATATGAAGAAGAGAATGCTGGAATTCTAAGTCTGCAAATTTTTTTACTCATATAAAGCCATTTTTCTTTAGAGAGACAGTATGGTATAGTGAAAGGATGCCACATTTGATATGATATTCTCCCTCCACCCTATCACAGAATAAACACGGAGTAGCATTGATTGAGGCAATCATGGATGCTAAAATAAAGTCCCCTTCTTAGAGGAAAGAGGGAATGGTTTCAAATTGGGATTGATGGTAGTGGCTGGGGGCTGATTGTGAGTTAGGGTATGGCAAGTAGGTCAAAATCCAAGGATTTTGGACAAAACTTGGATAGTCACCCAGTGACTACTTATGTAATCTTAAATAAGTCGCTTAACTGATCAGAGACTCAATTTTCTCATCTGGTAAACAGGGTCAATAAAATCTAGTCTAGTTGTCTCACATCATAGATGATAATATCTATGAAATACAACATAGATTTGAATTAATATATATAAGGGAAAACTAACATTTTCATTCTTTTTACCAATGATTACTTGCTTCAACTTGCTAGAATTTGATAAGATTATGATTCATTTTTAAACATAATTTTGTTCTTTAATTACATTAGAATGTTATTAGCATATTAATTAGTACATTATTGGGAAGGCACAGTAGTGTCATAATGGATCATATAGTTATTATTTATACTGGGTTTTCTAAGTAATACAGACAAGTCAGGGTCCAATAATAAGTATCATTTATATAATGCTTTAAATTTTACAAAACATACTGCATGTTTTATTTCATTTGATGCTTAGTACAAACCTGAAAGGTAGATTTTATTATCATCCCCATTTTACAGATGAGAAAATTGAGGTAGAGGTTAAATGACTTGCCTAGCGTCACACAGCTAGTAAGTGTCTGATACAGGACTCAAATTCAGGTCTTTCTGATTCCAGGTTCAGTGCCACTTGTGTCAAAGAAGAACTTGAAGAGAGAGCATTTTCCCAAAACATTTAATTCAAACATCATACTAAACTTCATATAAAACTCGTGCTCTGGATTTTGCTTTCTTCTCCCTTATCTAAGTATTTCACCTCAATCCAATTAATATACTATCAGCATTAGCTATATTCAGCAACCAGGGTCAGATTCTTGTCTACAGGACTTCTCCCTTGCGTTCACTGCAAAATTTTGCAAACAGGAATTGACTGCTTCTGCCTGGTCACTGGGGTATGAATTGGAAGTTTTGATTATAAACAGCACCTTTTGTGACTTTTGTATGCAAATCCAAATGAACTTAAAATTAGATTTCTGCTTTATGTATGACACTTTTAGCATTTCATTTTCTTGATAAAATTTTAATTTGTTTAGATCTTAACCTAGGAGACGAATTCGTGTAAATGCTCCCTTCCCGTGCCCTTTGTCTAGGTATCTAATAGTCACTGAGCAATGCCTTTAGAGTAACAATATCTCAGAGTTTCCCATGTTATATTACAACCTTAATTTCCACATTGGTTTTCCTCCAGGGATTCAATTTTGCTTAGTTCTCTTCATCAGTAAATTTTTCAAAGTGTGAAAATTTACGTTGGGCGTGGCATATTTCTGAAGCTATGTGTTCCAAGTCCAATTTCCCCCTTTAAATTCTCTTTACAGATATTCAAGAATTTTATGAGGTAACATTGTTAAACTCTCAAAAAAGCTGTGAACAGAAAATACAAGAAGCAAATCAAGTTGCAGAGAAACTAGAAAAGAAAACATTTCTTGTGTCACCCCGTGAAAGTCTTCAAAAAGCTTCAGCAGAGGTAAGATTTTGAAACTGGTAAAAGAGACTAATGATTTGGTAACCTATTGGCTGTGGTGATAGTAATATGATGGTGAGGATAATAACTATTCTAATAACTATGACATTTACTGTCAGAGCTGGAAGTTCCATAGGAGTCCTCTAAACCAACCCATATCTGAGTAGGCTTTTCCTCTATGGAATCTCCAATGAGTGGTTATCCAGGTGCCACTTGAAGATGCATGGAAAATTCATTAATCCTTTTCACCAATGATTACTTGTTTCAACTTGCTAGAAGATCATATGATTATGGTTAATTTCTAGACATAATTTTATTCTTTAATTATATTATGTTTTTCATATATTAATTAGTATATTCTTGGGATGTGGCAATGGATCATATGGTGTTGTGTCTATAGAGTTTTCTAGTACAGCAAATGAGAGAATCAGGATCCAAAAAATATTAATGGACTGTAAGTTTGATGAGTTTGATGAATAAGGTAAAATTTAACTGGGAAACATGAAATGTTGATTATTTGGACACAAGGACAAGACAGGGAACAAGACTAGAGAGTAATTCCTCTGAAAAGACATGGTGATTTTACTGCAATGCAAGCTCAACATAAGTCAGTAAGATGATATGGCAGCTAAAAAAGATAATATAAACTTAGGAAGCATTAAAGGAGAAATAATACTCAGGACTAGGGAGATTATAGTTCTACTATACTCTGCCTTGATTGGACCACATCTGAAGATTGTGTTTATTTCTGGGCACCAAGTTTTAAGAAGAAAATTGATGAACCACAGAATTTCCAGAGGAAGGCAACCAGTATAGTAAAAGGCCCTAAGCACATGTCATTTAAAGATGGATCTTTAACCTTGAGTGAAGAAGACTCTCTACAGTGGGAGGGGATTATAACGATCTATAAGGTGATATAGAAGAGGGATTAGATTTATTCTTCTTGACCCTTTAGAGTAGAAGTAGGACCAGTGAATGGACATCACACATGGAAAGAACAACTTCCTTATAATTAGAATTTTCCCAAAGTAGAAGGGGAAGTTTGGTGGCATAGAGGATAGAGTAGTGGACATGCATCAGAAAGACTCAAGTTCAAATCTAGTCTCAGACTTTTACAAGCCTGGGTAAGTCACTGTTCAATCTTTTCTGCCCAATGTCCTTGTCTATAAAATATATGTGGATAATAATAATACCTACCTTAAGATGAGCTAATACTTTAAAGTGTTTTTCAAACCTTAAAGCATTAAATAAATATCATAATCATTATCATCATCATCAATTACCCTAGGAAGTAGTTGGTTCCCATTCATTAGAGATTGTCAAGTAACAAAGGAATGACTATACAGGTATTGTGGGGAAGGCATTCTTTCTAAGGAAGTGTTGGAAAATGTACACATATAAAATACACATATAAAATACGCACATATATTATATATAATATGCATAAAATCTTTCAACATTTCTTCAAAGATATAACAATAGAAATAAAACAATAGAAATAACCTAGTCAATAAATCTCTGCTCATAAATATCAAGTGAAACATAAAAAAAGAACTATATACTCATCAAAGGTGTTTGCTTCTGATGGAAGAGATCCAGTGCAGAGTCCAAGATGAGAAAGGATTCCCTATGGATGGTGAGTTCTTCCAATTGTTCTCCCCCCCCAGTAACATTGTGTTGGTTGCTTTAAGTCCCAATACATTGTAGAATCTATTGGAGAAAATCTGTAATCATTCAAAAAAGTTTGGCTTGATTATTCATACACACAGAAAGAAACAAGTGAATTATGATTGTCTCCTGAAATGAATTATATGGTAACCCATAGAGCTTGTCCATCAATATTTATATGTGGAACAGAAAATACAGAGAGATAGCAAGTTGGATTCAGCTAAACAAGAAGTTCATCAAAGTTGAACAAGAAGAAATGTGTAGGCTACATTACATTCTAAAAAATTGCCAAATTCCATTAATGGTCCCATGGAAAGCATCCCATGGAAAGAAAGGCCCACATGTTAAATACCAATAGTTTACTGGTGTTGATGAATAGTAGTCAGGCATGGAATACAGTGGTCCTTGAATTAAAAATGAATTTCACACAGAAGCCAATGGAGAAGTGTATGGTAAGTGTGAACAGACTGTAACATATAACCAATGAAGAACCTCAAAGAATAGATGTAAAAAGTGGCATTGAGGAAATGTTTAACAGCAAGAGAAGATGAGCTGGTTATGTGGCAAGGGTGAGGAATGACAGATGGACAGCAAGGGTGATTATCTAGTGTGCAGGAGATGTCTAAAACAATTAGGGAGGCTTTAAGGATATTGGATAGACCTCTTGTGCCTAACTTATGTGAAGCATCACACAGGATGGGAGGGTATGGATGGATTCCAATCTTTATGATTGAAAGGAATGCCCAGATCAATGAGATCATAGTGCGTTTGACTATTCTTGTCTGAGCACACATTGGATTGGATGGCCTTTGAAATTCCTTCCAATTCTGATATGGTGTGATTCTTTGATACCTTCCAAGGAAGCCCATTTACCTTCTGGACAGCTCTAATTATATTTACTTTGTATGTATCTGCTTTTTACTCCTAGGTCTCCATGCCATTTCTCCAGATAGAAGCCAGCCTTCTTGAGGGCAGGACCTGTTTTGTTTTTGTACCCCATTGCCTAATACAGTGCCTAGGAAAGAAAAAGGGCTTAATAAATGCTTGTTTGCTTTGATTGCTCAGCTTAAGTGCCACCTTCTTCATTAAACCTTTGCTGGTTTCCCCCTCCCCATCTACTACGACCCCCCCCACTCAAAACTACCTTGTATACATTTGACATATACCTAAATATACTCATATACAGAAATGCTGTCTCCCTAATTAGAATGAAACTTTTTGAGGGCAGGCATACCTTCACTTTTTTTCTTTGCTTCCCCACTTCTTAATACGGTGCCATTAACGTAATGAGTGCCTAATAAATATTTGTTAATTGACTGGTTACTGATGGATTGGTGACAGGTTTTCAAGTCCTGTCTCAATCTTTAATGCTCTCTTCTTGGTACATTCTAGATTATGAATGTCCTTTCTAAAGTGTGTGTATATATAAATGCATATACATGTGTATGTATCTTCAAACTTCAATGAAAACCTGTATCTAAGCATCTATTGTAGATTTTATAAAAGATCGCAGGATTATAGATTTAGATCTGGAAGGAAAATTGGAGGTCCTGTATTCTAATGTTCGTATATGGGTGAGGAAACTGAGGTCCAGATTGGGCCCAAAGTGACACTTTGATTTATAAAGTAATTGATATCATCATAAGATCGCAGGTCAAAGAGAGAAGAAATTTTAGAGGTCATCTAGCCCAACCTAATTTTATTAATGAGGGACCTCAGCCTTGCAGTGGTTAAGTGACTTTAACAAGGTCATATAGGTTAAATAAGTGGAACAGCGGGGAATTACATTCTAATCCTCTGACTCTTTCTGAATCATACTTTCTTCTCATAGAACTAGCAAGGAATGGATAGACTGGCTTAAGGAACAACAACAAAAGTAATATATAATAATTTGGTACTCTAAGATTTACAAAAAAACTTTACTTATAACAGCTTTGGGAGTAGGTAGTACAAATTTTATTGTTTCCATTTTACAGATGAGGAAATAGGCTCCAAGTGGATAAGTAAGTTGACCATGTCCTGTTAGTGTTGGAACCAGAATTCTGTCCTTGGTATTCTGACCTTAATGCTAACATTCCTTCCACTACCTCATTCTGTTTTTTTTTTTTGGTTAGTCTATGAGTGCTATCTTAGGAACCCATGATACAAGTATGGTGAATAAATGCATAAAAATTAGGGGACTCCTCAGCAACAGCAAAAAGCATGGAAGCAAAGAATAACCGTGAAATATTTGGTTTTTGTAGTTCAGTTTGTATCTGATGATTGCATCTAGCAGTTATCTAGCAGTTAATAAGTGCTGATTATTGGTCATATGTATCTTGGGAAGACTAATTACAATAGAACTACCAATAAATCTATCAGTCAAGTATTTATTAAGTGCCTGCTATGTCTAGGCACTATGCTGGGTATTGGGAGATGAAAGCACAAAGAATGAAACAGTACCTATTCACAAGGAACCAGCATAAGAAGAGAGTGCATACATTGGTATATGAAATATGGAAGGAGAAACAGAAAGCCCTCTTCCCATGACCTCCTGAGATTGTGCTATATTTGTATTCCTCTTGGAAGAAATCATCATGTGTGTTAAATGTAAGATTTTTTTTTGCTTGTGGAAAAGGTGGAAGGAACTGATAAATGACATTTTATATTCAGACTTATGAGAGAGAATGAAGAGTTGCTAGACATACAGAAGAAAGGAACAAGCTAGCAAAAGAGCCTGAGGAATCAAAGGAAAATGCGAACCACTACTGAAAGGCAGATGAGTTAGGAGAATGTGACACTTGTGAAAGAGGACAATAAGCCTTTGAACTACTGGATCCATACACTATGAACTTGACTCTATTTATAGAGGTTGAATCTCAACTTTTGGAGGAGGAAGCAGCATCCCATATCCCAACAAACAATGAGGAGGAGCTA
Organism: Trichosurus vulpecula; assembly: GCF_011100635.1. NCBI lineage: Eukaryota > Metazoa > Chordata > Mammalia > Diprotodontia > Phalangeridae > Trichosurus > Trichosurus vulpecula. The sequence goes on from NC_050574.1 coordinate 108,363,192, forward strand.
CAGATTCCTAGAAGCATAGGGAAATCTGTTATTGATTATTAGAGAAAGAGACCCACTATTATAATAATTACTCCTTTCTGAGGGATATGTAAGAAACTGTATGTAGAACTGATATGGCCACTTAGAAGGCTTAGGATACATTTTTGGAGAATGTATATAAAATAGGTGAATCTTTTAAAAATACATAATATTTAAATTAACAGAAGAAATAGATGATTTCAGTAACTCGGTATCAGAAAAAATAAACTATACCAAACATAAATAAACTCCCAAAGGGGAAAAAAGTTCTAGGATCAGATGTATTTACATGTAAATTCTATCAAATGTTCAAAGAACAATTAATTTCAATTCTATATAGTTAATAAGGAAAGAAGGCACATTTGAGTTTGAAATGTCTATGGGAATCCGGTTTGGGATTTCCAAAGGGCAGTTGGTGATGCAGGGCTATCATTATAGCTGTATGTACAGATCAGGAAATCATCTGTGTAGACACAATAATTGGACCTTAGGAGCTGATGATATCACCAAGTGGGACAGTATTGAAAGAAAAGAGAAGAGGATCCAGGACAGAACTATAGGGGGACATCCATACTTAGAAACATGATTTGGATGAAGATCCAAATAAAGCAAAGGACACTGAGAAGAGACAGATAGGTAGGAGAAGAATTAGGTGAGTACAGTGTTAACAAACCTAGAAAAGAGACAATATCCAGTTGGAGTTGATCACAAGAAAGATGAGGATTGAGAAAATGCCATTTTAAATAGAGAAACATTAATTACTCATGGATAGATCAACCAATATAATAAAGATGATAGTATTACCTAAATTTATTTATTCAATTCTATACCAATAAAACTCTCAAAAGATAATTTTTTTGATTCAGTCATAATGTATTAATCATCTAATATGTGCAAAGGATTGTGCAAGGCCCAAGGCATGTGAAGGTACCATAATAATTGCTCACATTTCTATAGGCTTGGGGGCTTATAAAACAAGCCAGTGAGTAATTGTAATTATTCCCATTTTACAGATAAAGCCATTAAGCTTCATAAAAATGCAAGAATCAAAGCTGGTGGGGACCTTGGAGGTCATTGGGTCAAATCTCCTCCCATGCACTGACTAAGGCTCACAGAGGGTTTATTTGACTCAAGGTCACAAAGGTAGTCATTAGCAGGGGTAAGATTTGAACCTGGGTCTTCTGACTTCAATTCCAGTGCCCTTTCTGCTACGTTACATGCCTTTCCCAGGATCATGTAGCTAATAAATCTTATAGCTAGGACCTGAACTCAGGTTTTCCTGGCTCAGTGGTACAAAGATAAAAAGAAAACCAATAACTGGATTTGGAATACAAAGAGCTGGATTTGAATCTTGACTCTGATGCTTACTACTTGTGTGACCTTGGGCAAGTCAATTGACTTTTTGGGGCTCCATTTTCCTCATCATATAAAATAGATTGGAGCCCTTTCTTTAGGATTCTATGACTCTTATTGCTTCCCTCTCTTTTTTTAAATTTAATTTATTTAATATATTTAGTTTTCAGCATTGATTTTCACAAGAGTTTGAATTACAAATTTTCTCCCCATTTCTACCCTCCCCCCACTCGAAGATGACGTATATTCTGGTTGCCCTGTTCCCCAGTCAGCCCTCCCTTCTGTCACCCCACTCCCCTCCCATCCCCTTTTCCCTTCCTTTCTTGTAGGGCAAGATAAATTTCTATACCCTATTGCCTGTGTATCTTATTTTCTAGTTGCATGCAAAAACTTTTTTTTTTTGTTTTTGAACATCTGTTTTTAAAACTTTGAGTTCCAAATTCTCTCCCCTCTTCCCTTCCCACCCACCCTCCCTAAGAAGTTATGCAATTCAACATAGGCCACATGAGTATCATTATGTATAACCCTTCTACAATACTCATGTTGTGAAAGACTAACTAATTTTGCTCCTTCCTAACCTATCCCCCTTTATCCAATTTTCTCCCTTGATCCTGTCCCTTTTCGATAGTGTTTGTTTTTGATTACCTCCTCCCCCATCTGCCCTCCCTTCTATCACCCCCCCTTATTTTATCTTCTTCCTCCTTCTTTCCTGTGGGTAAGATACCCAATTGAGTGTGTATGGTATTCCCTCCTCAGGTCAAATCTGATGAGAGCAAGATTCACTCATTCCCCCTCACCTGCCTTCTCTTCTCTTCCTACAGAACTGCTTTTTCTTGCCACTTTTATGTGAGATAATTTATCCCATTCTATCTCTCCCTTTCTCCCTCTCTCAATATATTCCTCTCTCATCCCTTAATTTGATTTTATTTCTTTTAGATATCATCCCTTCATCTTCAACTCACCCTGTGCCCTCTCTCTTTCTCTCTCTCTCTTTCTCTCTCTCTCTCTCTCTCTCTCTCTCTCTCTCTCTCTCTCTCTCTCTCTCACTCTCTATATATATATATATACACACACACACACACACACACACACATACATATATACATACACACACACACACACACACACACACACACACACACACACACATATATATATGCATATTCCCTTCAGCTACCCTAATACTGAGGTCTCATGAATCAAACACATCATCTGTCCATGTAGGAATGTAAACAAAACAGTTCAACTTTAGTAAGTCCCTTGCAATTTCTTTTTCTTGTTCTTTTTCTTGATTACCTTTTCATGCTTCTCTTGATTCTTGTGTTTGAAAGTCAAATTTTCTATTCAGCTCTGGTCTTTTCACTGAGAAAGCTTGAAAGTCCTCTATTTTATTGAAAATCCATATTTTGCCTTGGAGCATGATATTCAGTTTTGCTGGGTAGGTGATTCTTGGTTTTAATCCTAGCTCCATTGACCTCCAGAATATCATATTCCAAGCCTTTCAATCCCTTAATGTAGAAGCTGCTAGATCTTGTGTTATTCTGATTGGGTTTCCACAGTACTCAAACTGTTTCTTTCTGGCTGCTTGCAATATTTTCTCCTTGATCTGGGAGCTCTGGAATTTCACGACAATATTCCTAGGAGATTTCTTTTTGGGATCAATTTGAGGAGGTGATCTGTGGATTCTTTCAATTTCTATTTTGCCCTGTGGCTCTAGAATATCAGAGCAATTCTCCTTGATAATTTCTTGAAAGATGATATCTAGGCTCTTTTTTTGATCATGGCTTTCAGGTAGTCCAATAATTTTAAAATGATCTCTCCTGGATCTGTTTTCCAGGTCAGTGGTTTTTCCAATGAGATAGTTCACATTGTCTTCCACTTTTTCATTCCTTTGGTTCTGTTTTATAATATCTTGATTTCTCATAAAGTCACTAGCTTCCACTTGCTCCAATCTAATTTTTAAAGTAGTATTTTCTTCAGTGGTCTTTTGGACCTCCTTTACCATTTGGGTAATTCTACCTTTCAAGGCATTCTTCTCCTTATTGGCTTTTTGGAGCTCTTTTGCCATTTGAGTTAGTCTATTTTTTAAGGTGTTGTTTTCTTCAGTATATTTTTCAGTATTTTGGGGGGTCTCCTTTAGCAAGTCAGTGACTTGTTTTTCATGGTTTTCTCGCATGCTTCTCAGTTCTCTTCGCAATTTTTCCTCTACTTCTCTAACTTGCTTTTCAAAATCCTTTTTGAGCTCTTCCATGGCCTGAGCCTAGTTCATGTTTTTCTTGGAGGCTTTTGGTGTAGGCTCTTTGACTTTGTTGACTTCTTCTGGCTGTATGTTTTGGTTTTCTTTGTCACCAAAGAAAGATTCCAAAGTCTGTGACTGAATCTCGGTTCGTTTTCGCTGCCTGGCCATGTTTCCCAGCCAACTTACTTGACCCTTGAGTTTTTCAGAGGGGTATACTGCTTGTAGACTAAAGAGTTCTATGTTCCATGCTTGGGGGGATGCACCAGTTTTCAGAGGGGTATACTGCTTGTAGACTAAAGAGTTCTATGTTCCATGCTTGGGGGGATGCCCCAGCTCTGCTACACCAGCACTCCTCCTTCCCCAAGAACCTCCAACCTGGACTGGACTTAGATCTTCAACAGGCTGTGCACTCCTGCTCTGATCCACCACTTAATTCCTCCTACCACGTGGGCCTGGGGCCGGAACCAACTGCAGCTGTAGTTCTGTAGCTGCCCCACCTCCTCTGCCCCTGGTGTGGTGGCTAAACTGCGAACTCTATCCCCCTGTCCCCAGCAGCTTTTCCCACTAACTTTCTCTGTTGTCTTTGGTGTTTGTGGGTTGAGAAGTCTGGTAACTGCTGCAGCTCACTGATTCAGGGCACTAGGGCGTGCTCGGCCTGGCTCCTGGTCTGGTTGGTCCCCGCGGCCCATGCTGGGCTCTGCTCCTCTCTGCTCTGCTCCCAGTCTGTGCGGGAAAGACCTCACCCAGCTACTATTCAGGCTGTCCTGGGCTGGAGCTCTGCTTCCCTCTGCTATTTTGTGGGCTCTGCAGTTCTAGAATTGGTTCAGAGCCATTTTTTATAGGTTTTTGGAGGGACTTGGCGGGGAGCTCATGCTAGTCCCTGCTTTCCAGCTGCCATCTTCCAAAAGACAATTTTATAGAACTAACAAAAGTAATAATGAAATCCCTATAATAATATGAATGTTATATAATAAAAGATCAAGAATATCCAGGGTAATAATGAAAAAAAGCCTGGGAAGGAAGAGGGTCTTTCAGTATCATCTCCAACTGTGGTACAAAAGCAGTAATCAGTAAAATGATTTGGTACTGTCTAAAAATAGAAAGTCAAATAAATGCACCAGATTAAGTATACAATGCACAGAATAAAACACAGTAGCATAGCATTTTATAAACCAAAAACCTGCCAGTTACTGTGGAGTCTGACTTTCTATTTGACAAAATTCTTCTGTGAAAACACGACAGCAATATGGCAGAAATTAGGTTTACACCAGTATCTCCTACCATATGCTAAGATAAACTCCAAAAGTATGCATGACCTAGATATAGAAGGTCACATCAGAAACAAATTAGAGGAACAAAGAATAAATTACCTATTAGATCTGTAGATTGGAAAAGATTTCATGATAGAAGTGATAGAGTTGCACAAGATAAAATGGACAAATTTGATTATATTCAGTTAAAAAGTTTTTTGCACAAACAAATGAAAAAGCAAAAAAAGTAGAAGAGAAACTGGTAAACAGGAAAAACCCTTGGAAATTCTGACAAATTTCTCTGATAAAGACCTCATATCCAATATATACAAGGAGTCAATTCAAATTTATAAGACTAAGCAATTATCCAATAGATAAATGATCAAAGTATATGCCCAGGCAGTTTTCAAAGTAGAAAAAAAACCCAGCTATCAACAATCATATGAAAAAAGGATCTAAATCATTAATAATCAGAGAAGTGCAAATTAAAACAACTTTGAAGTTCCATTTCATCTCTATCAGACAGGCAAGGATCACAAAAGAGGAAAATGACAAATGTTGGAGGGGTTGTGGGAGAACAGGTATACTGGTATAGGGTTGGTGGAGCTGTGAATTAGTTTAGCCATTTAGAAACACAATTTGGAACTATGCCCAGAAAGTTACCAAACTGTGCATACCATTTGGCCCAGATATACCACAACTAGGCCTATATTCAAAAGAAAGCAAAGAGAAAAAGGGTCTATATACACAAAAATATTTATAGTAGTTCTTTTTGGGAGCTAAAAATCAGAAGCAAAGGAGGTTTCTTCCTGCTAGAACATGGCTAACCAAACATTGTTATATAAATGTAATGGAATATTATTTTCACAAGGAATGATGAAATAGACAACTTCAGAATAAAATATGAAGACTTCTATTAACTTATTCAGAACAAATCGGGCAGAACTAGAACAATTTATGCAGTAATAACATTGTAAATAAAAAACAACTTTGAAAGATGTTTAGGAACTCTGATAAATTCCATGATAAACCACAGGTCCAAAAGAATGAAGATGAAATATGACCCAACTCCAGATAGGGAGGTAATTAATTTAGAAATTTTAAAAACCATATTTTTGGACATTGCTAATGTGGAATTTTTTCTGGGATATTTAAATATGTGTGGAAGGATTGGTTTAAAAGGAATTCTTTTTAAAAATATTGTTTAATGGAGGATGGAGTAGTGGAAGTGTTACATTAATAAAAATTTTATTAATTGAAAATTAATTATTTATAAGTTGCAAAAAGAGAATGAATCTAAGGCATCATTAAGAGGTTCTAAGATTTATTAAACACACCAACCACTTTTTATTCTTTAACATCAGAGTAAATATTCCCATTCATGTGGGGATAAATGATGATGCCAAAAGAAATATAGAAGTGATCTTTCAGGATTATGAAAGTCCTAGGAAACTTCAAGATTTGGGTGTTGTCTTCATTTCTTCCAGCTGAGGATTGGGATTTTGGAAGAGAAATAGGAGAATATGGAAAGCAAACAGTTATGTAAGTAATGTAAAAGAACTGGATTTGTTTTTATGAATAAATGAATGAAAAAACCCGTTTATTTAGTGCTCACTTTGTGACAAGCATTGAGCTAAGCAGTGGGGATATAGTTAGAAAAAGAAAGGTCTGGCTCTCAAGTTGCTAATGATTTGAGTGAGATGGCTCTTAAATAGAAGTTCAGTTGCAGTGTGGATATTTTCTGATTTTGTTCTATTTTGTGTTGTGTTAGCACAAAAAAAAACAAGAATTCTATAGCTCAGATAAATGGTGTGATATTAGTATCACAGAGAAAAAGTGGGTCAACTCCAGTCATATTTTACTTCCATCTTTTCTATTCATGAAAATGATCTTCAGACTGGAAAGGGTTAAAATGAATGTAACTAAGAAGGAATTGAGGGTTAGGGTAGGTAAGGAAAGGGAAGAATATGTATCTGTTCTAAATGCATTCCTTCCCAGCCTAGATGTACCTAAGTGCTTAAAAAGCTTCTAAATAAAATTGCTCAATTACTATCAATGTTAATTAAATCAGGCCATAATACAGGTTACCAATGGGACCTTTTAGTAAAAAAAAAATTCTTTTATAATTTTTAGCCATAAAATACATTACTTTTGAAGAATTTGTTTTTTATATCACATTCACTTCCTTATGTACCACACTATTGACTTTGCCCATATAACAATGAAAAGAAGTTAAGAAAGAAAAATAGATGCATCCACAATTTCTGATGGATTATAAAGTATTTCTTATCTGTGGTCAATGACTTTTCTACTGGCTCTCCATCAGGTCTTCTTGGTACCAAGATAGATCATTGGATTTAATCTTACTTCTGATGAGTTTTAGTATGGTTTTCATTCATATTGTTATCATCATTATATATATTGTTTTCCTGGTTCTGCTTTCTCTTCTCTATATCAGTTCTTACATCTTTCTAAATTTCTGTGAGTTTCTTATATTTATAATTTCTACGTCGAGATAATACTCCATTACATTAATAGCCATCCCTCTTCTACATTTGTAGCAACCCCCTTGGGCTGCTCTCCCAACTCAATTCTTATATTTGTGGGTTGAGTATCAACAGAATGGCTATTACCTTAGGTTCCAGAGGTAACCCTTTAGGGATATATTGCTGAAGCTATAGCCCACAAGTCCCATGAATGTGCTGCCCTTTAGTGATCATCCAACAGACAGAATTGGCTCTTAGCAAAGGAATTCATTATGGTAGAACAGTAAGAATAGTCACTATAAAATATTCTACCCCCAAACCTGGGCTATGTCCCACAAATGTACTTAGTGCCTGTGGGAAGAGAGTGCTCAAACTCATTACAATGGTAGAGAGATGCATAAGTAGGTAATAGATGTGACATGGCAGCTCCCAATTCTAGAACTATAAAGCATGGATATCTTATCTCTTCTTATGGTGTCTTTCTGCAGCCCAACTCTCTGGTGGCAGAGTCTCTGATTCTGAGTTCTCTCTTAAGTCCATAACTGGCTCTTTTTTTCTGGGAATCAGGGGATCATGCACCTTAAAAAGCGTATTTTCGATACATGTGTGTCCTAGGTTGAAGTGCTCGACTTCTTAGGGAGGGTGGGTGGGAAGGGAAGAGGGGAGAGAATTTGGAACTCAAAGTTTTAAAAACAGATGTTCAAAAACAAAAAAAAGTTTTTGCATGCAACTAAAAAATAAGATACACAGGCAATGGGGCGTAGAAATTTATCTTGCCCTACAAGAAAGGAAGGGAAAAGGGGATGAGAGGGGAGGGGGGTGATAGAGGGGAGGGCTGACTGGGGAACAGGGCAACCAGAATATATGCCATCTTGGAGTGGGGGGGAGGGTAGAAATGGGGAGAAAATTTGTAATTCAAACTGTTGTGAAAATCAATGCTGAAAACCAAATATGTTAAATAAATAAATTATTTTAAAAAAAGCGTATTTTCCTAAGATGACTATTTCTTTCTATCTGCATCTTTCAGAATATATCTCTCTGCTTCTTTGTATGTCTCCTGAACTAGTGGATAGGCTGTCTCTTTTTATTTGAATAAATCCACTGCTAAGACACCATAGAAAATGTGGAGACAAATTCCTCTCTTTCTGTTTCACTCCCCCTGCCCCTCTTCCAGAGGTCTCACTCTCCAATTGCTCTGAGTCTTTCCTGTTTCCCCTTATTGGGCTGCTCGATGGCTTTTTTTTAATATATAAGCTTAAAGAGTCTGACTCAGTTAATCACCAGATGTTTCCTATGTGGCTATCAGAAGCCTTCATCTATTTGCCAAGGCATGATCTTCTCAAATGTTGTAGTTTCTTTATACATTTTTGTGGTATTGTAGGAAAGCTCCTTAATACTTCTTTTATACAACCATATATCATAATTATATATATAATATACATAGATAATATGTGTGTGTGTGTACACATATGGAAAGGAAGAAAGGAAATAAACATTTATTAAGAACTTATGCATCAGGCACTATGTTAAACCCTGGAGATACAAATATAAACCATAAGGAAGGCAATTTCTGCCCTCAGGGAGTATATCATTAAGGCACAATTCATGACTTCAAAGATAACCATGAATATGCCTGAACGGTCCAGAATCGCAGGATGTAAGGAATTCTCTAAGTAGAAGGCAGAGGAGTTAAAGCATTTATTGAAACTCAAAAGTAGCAGACCCATAGACCAGTGTCCCCAATTCAACATCCTGGCAAGAGCTTTCCAAGACTAGAATGCCCATCTCATAATAGTGACCAGGAGGCCACAGGAAAACATTATGGCAGCAAGTCAAGCCATACTGGTGCTTCCCCACTTCCCAATGCTAGGGTCCTCCAGCAAGAAGACCACCCACTGGCCTCAAGTCCCTGTTCAGCACTCTCCGATCTCCACAAGGGTCAGTCCTGCCTTTTTGTAGTGCCTGCTGTGTTCCAGCTAGCTGACTGCTTCGTCTCTCCTTCAGCTCTTAACTGCTCTCACCAACTGCCTCTCCAACTGCCTCTTAGCTCCGCTCCAACCGTTTAGCAAGATCCTCCCACCACAGGCTTCCATTGGCTCCAGTCCTAGCCACTCCACCCAGGACCCTGAGAGCCCCGCCCCCAGCCCACTCAGATGGGTGGGGAAGATCTTCCCATGCACTGAGTGCCTTTACAGGGAGCCATCATTTTAATAGGGGAAGAGAGTAAACAAAATGAAATTGTAAAGCTTGGTGGTAAAGGGGGAGGAGCGGGAAGAAAGCAGGTCCTCAGTACTGTGGTATGGTTCTGAAGTCCAGAAAGTCCTGGTGAGGTTTAGAGAAGAATGGAACAGAAAAACATTCACTTAATACTGTGGTTAGAATGCTGGACCTGGAGTCAGGAAGACTCTTCTTCTTGGGTTGAAATCTAGGTTAGGCATTAGCTGTGTGATCCTGGACACGTCACTTAACCCTGGTTGTCTCAGTTTCCTCATCTGAGCTGGAGAATGAAATGGCAAACCACTACAGTATCTTTGCCAAGAAAGCCTCAGAATGAGATCATGAAGAGTCAGACATCACTGAACAACAGATCTACTCTACATGCTCAGCACTTTGCAGAGGGTTGGGGATGTAAATGGAAATCCTGCTCTCAAGGAGTTCACATAATTCAAGAAAACAAATATATAAATGAAGACTTACATTTGTGAGAAGTGTGCTCGCTCTAGAAACAACAAGGGGGGGGGAGTGGGGGAAGGGAAGGAGGAGACTGTAAGGACACCATTTCAAAACTCTTTACTCAATCTCAAAACTTCCAGTTTCTAACTTGAAGATGTCCCAAAGTCTCTTCCCCTTATCTTGAAATACTAGAACTTCTTGTATCCCCCCCCATCTTGGGTCACAAAATTTCCCTTTTCTCCTCTATCTTGTCAGCCATCTTTAATCCTCTATACAAGCCTCTATATAAATATAATTCCCCAAATATCAGTGTCTTACCCAGAAACTCAGAAAATTCACAGTAGGTTTAAAGTACAACAAATCAGCTTACAAACAGAAATTTAGTAGGCCTTCTAAAAATTATATAGAAGATTTTACAAAACATTTCTTATAAAATATTTTCCTTTCTTAAAAACAGTTTACAATTTATCCTTATATTATTAATTCCTAAATACCACAAAATTCCTAAGTACTCTGGTCACAAAACCTCTTGTACATAATTGACAAAAATTACAAAGATCCCAAATAAAGCCTTTGTATAATTACCAAATTTCCTTTCACAAACATACTTTTGTAAATATTTGATTTATAGGAAAATAATTTTAACTGAAACTTCCTTTCAAATAAAGACAAAACTTGGATGTTTATGATTTCTTAAATTACAGCACATGGTCAATAGAATAGCTTAACAGCTTCTTAACCTATTCATCATTTTTCTCTGAGGGTATAATTCTTAATCTAACAACATTTAGACCATAAGAGAAATTGCTTTTCTAACACAGGTGATATAGTTGTTTACCAAATTATACAATTTAGAAATGTAACAATGCCCTAAACATCATGTATTTAAAACTTGAAACAATCCAGTATCAATTTAGGTGGATACATTTCTAAATCACCTTGTACAGAGAATCATTCATCTCATCACCAACGTATGGAAACTATCACCCTAAACCTCTGTATATATATTTTCATAATAGCCAAGATTTCAAGTGCAAAACCTGCTATCATAGTAAATATCAGGAGTAACAGTTTCAAATTATCAAATTTTTATCAAATCCTTAAAAAAAACCCAACCATTCATATGCAACAAAATCCAGATTAAAAATTGCTCTAACACCATGGGTCTCTCAAATTTTGCAAACTAGGAGAATTTTAGAAATATAATCCAATTTAGGAAAATAGTAATTCACAATCATAATGCCAAATAACAAATATAAGCACTTTAATTACATATATATTATTATATTTATTATTTTTTAAAGTCCAATACTCCTGGTCTTTTAAAAGGAAACATTATCCACAAATCATACACTCCCATAAAAAGATGTGGCTGTATATTCCCAGCTCTAAATAACCTTTCTTCTACTTCCTTAAAAAGTTGAAGTCCCATCTCCTTTTTGAGACTTCAGATAAAGAAAAACTGCTTTAGATATTTCAACTCCTTCCTCCCATTCTTCTGAGAAGGTTTTCCAAAAAAAGTTTGAATAGATTATCTAACCAGTTTAGCTCAGACAAAAGACCTAAGGAATTTCTATCAAAGTTAACAAGGTGTGGCCAGCTTCCCTTCTAAGCAGAGATTAATTATTAATTGATTGAACCAATATCTTTACCATAGTCAATACCCATATTAAATTCAACAAAATCCTTCCACAGAGTCCTCCTATAAGGCGGGTAGACATAATTCTTTCTAACTTTCCATAACTTTGTCTGTTGGTTGTCAAATCAGGCTACACATTTTCATTTTCAGCCCCTGACCTTGTAGTCTTTCAACATACCCAAACCATCTGAAGCAGGCTGGGGGAGGGAGTGGCTAAGAGCACCTGGGCCTGAGGACACATGGGCTTGCTGCTTCCCCATCCCATCTAAATCGTTCCTTTTTCTTTTCTACCTTCCAAATATTTTTGTTCTCTTTCCTAGTATTCACTCAGACCACCTCTACCCTCCTTTACATTTAAAGCAAATAAAAAAAATTATACTCACCAATTTCATCCTGCTTTTCTGTACCTTAAAAACTAAAATGAATTAAATGCCTAATAATTTATACACCAAGACAACCACATTCCCCCCCTCCCCCTTATTTTCCAATTTTAAACACATTGCCTGATATCAGATACATTGAAAACACAAACCTTAACTTTGAGATGTATTTAGACTTGGATTCAAAAACTCTCACCTTTCCTTTCCCTCTCAGCCCTTGCTTCCTCTGGGCTGCCTGGGTTCTGATTCTTTCAGTTATAAAAGTGGCTACCTTTATCAAGCTTCACCTTCCAGCCTCTCGAGAGTCTCTCCCAGCTTTAAAAATTCTGTTAAGGTTTTTCTATCTGCTTTTTAAAAAAATCTCTCAAAAAAAGAAAAACATTTCACACACCAGAGAGACAAGACATTTGACAAGATAAAGTGCACGCGGATCTAAGCCAATTTAGAATTTGAATTCAGACTTGTCAAAAACTCAGAATTATAATTTTACTCTGAATGACTTGTAGCCAATTTCAAAAGGATATCCTTCCCAAGAGATCTCTGCTTCCTCCAGCACCACGGACATTCTGGGATATTTCCACACCCTCCACTAAGGGACTATTTTTGAAAGGGTGCCTTTCTCTCTGTGTTTCCATCCTACCTTCATGAACTAAGACCTTTTAATCTTACAACTTCACTGTGACTTCTCCCTTCTGTTCTCTTAGATAAGCTCTGGTTAGCCACCCTCCTTTGTTTTGATCACCTTTTCCAGAACCCCTCTCAGACCTGTAGGATGCCCCAACCATCAAAGTGATACTTTAGTCAATTTTCTCACTTTGGCCTATGCATACAGTCTCCTTGTTGCCCAGGATATATGTCTCTTGTTATTTTACCCCTGTTCCTAGGTTCACAGCGATTCCAAAAATAGTCCCCGGAAGTTAGCAGTCTGAAGAGGGGAAACTCCCACTTGTGGATATTCAGGCTGTTGGAAACCAATGGGGTGCCTCCCATTCTCTGTAGTGGGTTCCCCTTTTGTGATGCTAAATCCCGGATGAGCCCCCAAATTGTGAGACACGTGCTCATTGTAGAAAAAACAATATTTGTTGTTAAGCCAGGAGAGTTCTCATTTCAGTTTACATTTACTTTACACTCCTAGTGAATGGGTAGCTCCCCGATGGAGTACACTTGCTTAGACAAATGCAACACATTTTATGCTATTCCCACTTCAAATTTCCCCCCTTGCTCTCCATTGGCTGGATGCAACCTCCTGAAGTGCCCACTTCATGTTCTCTCACTTGATATGTTCCCCCTGAAACACCTCATTAAGCATGGGAACAAGCTTCTGACTTTTTACTTGATCAGAAGTCTGGTTCTGCTAGGTCACAGCTCTGATTAGAACCAGTCACCTCTGACTTACATTCTGTTATCACTCAAAGGTAGGAGTATTTTTAATCCTGTGGAAACAGAAATCCTTCTTTTGTTTCCCACACATTTATGTTCAGTTCATGACAAATGGAAAGGTCAGCAAGTACTTAGGTTTTGGTGAGAAAGGACTGAAGGCAGTGCAAGGCACTAAAGATACAAAGAAAAAAATAATCTCTAGCCCAAGTGATGGGGATGGGATCTGAACTCCTAAAAGGAAAAGGGGATCTCAACTCCTAAAAGGAAAAGACCATGCTTTTGGGATCTGGACCACAAAAAGGAAAAGCCCTTGGACTTTTCCACATGGTCTGGGTCCCTGTTTTTTGCCCAGGGCACCTGGCCCTTCCCAGTTAATTCTTTCAATGTAGTCCTCATTGTTTGCACTGGGCCCCACCCTAGACATCCACTTCTTAATTCCATCTAGACACCTTCCCTTTTCCCAGGCTACTTGGCCACTCCCAGATCACATCCAGATCTTCTCACAGTCTTCTGTATAAAAGATCCATCTTGCCTCCATCAAAATGCTCAGATTCCTTAAGAGTCTGGCCTGCTAGTCAATATAAGTGTCACAATAACATGGATTCTTAAAATCTTGCCCATCCCAACTGGTGTTCTAATAAACCTCATCTCTGACTGAAAGAAGGCTTAGGTTGAATTCATTAGAGGAAGGACCTGCATTGTTGAAGTTTGGGGTTCCCAACACCCCTAGACCTCAACATAGGGCATTTATGCCTGTACATCCAGTTATTCTGTGGCAAAACCAAGATCAGAAATAGTAGGTATTTACCTACCAGGCATTATATTTCATGAGTAGTAACTTGAATTAAAAAAAAATCATTACATTTACAAAATGTATTCACTTCCTAACTTGAAAAAGAAATTAGAACTCTGATTGTGAAATTAATTGTTTAATGAAGCTCACTTACTGTAAGCTACTGCTTTGCTAAAATGTAACATTAACTCAGCAATTATCTATGAACAATTTACAGTGTACTTCTTAGGGTTCACCCCAGCTTACCTTTCAACTAGTACAATTTCTTCTGTGTATTCCAAAGAGGTGATGATGAGGTTTGAGGCAGGAGGGATCCCTCAAGGACTGAAGTACTGGCCCCACATTGGATGCCAAAGAAATGATGAGGTTTGAGGGGGGTTTCTGGGACCCCTCAGGGACTGAAGCGTAGAAGAGGGTCATCTGGAATGAATTCACAGACTCAAGCATTCTTTAAGTCAAGGTGGTGAAGGTTTATTGAAACACCAATATAATAGGCAGAGCTCTTTAAGGAAGTTGCATTCCTTAAGAAACTTGCAACTTAACAGGAGTGGTGCTAAATAGGAAAAGTAGTGGATTATCTGCCAGATATGTTAATTAGGTGATAACTTACTAGGGCCCACTTAGGAGTTATTGCTAGGCATAGTGTTCTTGGACTGGGGAGAAAACTGTCAGGGATAGTGTTTTGAAGGTAGGGAGAATTGTGATCTTGGAACTGGGGTCCAAGCACAAGCATCCAAGCACCCTATTAGTGAGACCACTTCACATTACTACTTACTATATTTCAAATGATTAAATGAGATAATATTCACACTTACTAGAACTATCTGACCTCATCTTACTTTACTAAGATTATACTTTTTGGGCATGCGGGAGGCATGAGGGAGGCATGTGGAGATGTGGCTCAGGGGCATTTAGCTCTGATATTGCTAACATAACTTGACTGATCAGACATGAATGAAAGATGCTCTAATTCTCAAGTTTATGTATATTTGGCTAGAAACATATCCTTTAATCTCCTTTAATTTGGATTCAGAGAAAAAAAAAGTTCTTGGTCCTGAGAAACACTATGAAGGAGGCAGTTAAACATGACAAAAATGTTTTATGAATTGTGGTTGTTAGCAGATCGCTATATCCTTTTAAAGTACTTATTATGTAGGAAGAATATGAGGCCATTATGAACTAGAATGAGGTGATACAGTTTGACATTCTTCCTTGTACATTTAAATGAGTAGCAGCTTTTGATACCATTAATCACAGATGCTGTTAGTTCATTAATGATCTTTGTATAAAATGGAATGGATGGAATACAACAACTGCATTTTTGCCATTTACAGAAGGTAATGCTTGATGATTGCTTATCTTGTTAGCAGGAGTTCTTAACCTGGGGCCTATGAACTTAAAAAAAAATAATGGATAACTATATTTCAGTATAATTAGTTTCCTTGTAATCCTATGTTATTTTATTTTATGCATTTAAAAAGCTTATTCTGAGGAATCTATAGGTTTCACCAGACTGCCAACTGAGTATATGTCACAGAAGAAGTTTAGGAATCTTCATGTTAAAGGATTTTATTTCCTTCCTTCCTTCCATCAAGAACAAATCACAAACTTAAAAAAAAATTGGAGAGAAGTTTAATAAGTCATTAAGCAAAGGGGAGAGCCAGAAAAATATGTGACTCCCCCAGAGTCTTGGTAAAGTCTCACATTATACAGAATTAAAACAAGGCTAAAAGCACACAAACTACTCCATGTAGGAAGTTTGATTGAGGTGTACATCAGGAGGCAAATATAAACATTGAGAAAAATTTGGGTGAAGTCAAAACACAAACTATTTGGTGGAGGGACCAGAGAGTAACAGAAAGATTGACTTTCCAATATAAGACTCAAGGGA
Source organism: Trichosurus vulpecula (assembly GCF_011100635.1). Classification (NCBI taxonomy): domain Eukaryota; kingdom Metazoa; phylum Chordata; class Mammalia; order Diprotodontia; family Phalangeridae; genus Trichosurus; species Trichosurus vulpecula. The sequence continues at coordinate 108,379,294 of NC_050574.1, forward strand.
AACATTAAAAGGTAAATAGGAAAGGGAAATCACAATCTATTTACATTCCTATATGGGAAGATGGTACTTGTAACTCATAAGAGCTTTCTCATTACTAGGGCAGATAGGAGTATATATATATAGACAGAGGGCACAGATGTGAGTTGAATATGAAGGGATGATATCTAAAAAAACAAAATTGAGGGGTTAGAGAGGAATATACTGGGAGAGGGGGAAAGGGAGAGGTAGAATGGGGTAAATTATCTCACATAAAGAGGCAAGAAAAAGCTTTTACAATGGAGGGGAAGATGTAAGAGGTAAGGGGGAGTGTGTAAACCTTACCCTCATCAGAATTAGCTGAAAGAGGGAATAACATACATAGTCAAATGGTTATAGAAATATATCTTACTCTACAGGAAAGTAGAAGGGGAAGGGGATAAGAGAATGGGGGGGGAGCAGGGATGGTGATAGAAAGGAGAAGAGATTGGGCATAGGGGTAGACAGAAGCAAAATACTTTTGAGGAGGGACAGGGTGAAAGGAGAGAGAGAATAGAATAAACAGGAAGAGGGGGAAATACAATTAGCAATAGTCACTGTAAAAAAAATTTTTGAAGCAAGTTTGTTTGATAAAAGCCTCATTTCTGAAACGTATAGAGAACTGAGTCAAATTCATAAAAATAGGAGCCATTCCCCAATTGATAAATGATCAAAAGATATTAACAGTTTTTAGGTGAAGTACTCATAGCTGTTTATAGCCATATTTAAAAAAAAGCTGTATTGATAGGAGAAATACAAATTAAAACAATTTTGCAGCACTACTTCATACCAATTAGATTGGCTAATAGGACAGAAAAGGAAAATGACAAATGGCTGAGGGGATGGGGGGAAAAGTTAGTGCATTATTGGTGGAGTTGTGAACTGATTCAACCATTCTGTAGAGCACTTTGGAACTATGCCCAAAGGACTATAAAAACCATGCATACCTTTTGACTTAGCAATACCACTACTGGGTTTGTATCCCAAAAGAGATAAAAAACCAAAAAGGAAAAGGACCTATATTTACAAAAATATTTATGGCAGCTCTTTTCTGGGGGCAAAATAATATGAAGGGATGCCCATCAATTGGGGAATGGCTGAACAAATTGTAGTATGTGATTATGATGGAATATTATTGTGCTTTAAGAAATGATCAGCAGAATGCTCTCAGAAAAACCTGGACTTACATAAGCTGATGCAAAGTGAAATTTACTGTGTCCAAAGTAACAGCAATATTTTAAGACATTGAATGACTTAACTATTCTCAGCAATACAATGATCCAAGACAACTCTGAAGAACTTATGATGAAAAATGCTATCTATCCCTAGAGAAAGAATTGATGGTGTCAATACAGATTGCAGCATATCTTTTTACTTTTTCTTCAGGTTTCTCCCCCCTCCCCCGCTTTTGTCTATGTTTTCTTTCACAACATGACTACTTATGGAAATATTTTGCTTTACTACACATGCATAACCTATATCGAATTGCTTTCCTTCTCAATGTGGGGGGGGGGAGGGGGTTGGGTTGGGAGGAAGGGAGAGAATTTGAAGCTCAGAGTTTAAAAAACAAATGTTACAAATTGTTTTTACATGTAAGTGGGGAAAAATAAAATACAAAATAAATTTTAAAAAATTAAGAATATACCCCACAGGATTCTTTTTATGAGACAAATATAGTGCTCTACAGAATGGTTGAATCAGTTCACAACTCCACCAATAATGCACTAACTTTTTTTTCCCCTCATCCCCTCCCCCATCTGTCATTTTCCTTTTCTGTCCTATTAGCCAATCTAATCAGTGTGAAGTAGTGCTACAAAATTGTTTTAAACCTGGGAAGAATAAAACACAGAACTATAAACCAACATAATGAATGTTAAAACAAAAATTTTAAGGAAAATCCTGTCAAACAGGCTAAGAAATTCTTTATGCAGAATACACACACACACACACACACACACACACACACACACACACACACATATATATATATATACACACACACACACATATATGTATATCATGGATGCAAAGATGGTTCAACATCAAGAAAAAAGTTAACATAATTATATTAAAAATATAAACACCCCATAAGCACTACATGATTATCTCAATAGATGTAGAAAAAAAACTTTTATGAAGTACAATACTCATTTTTTGTTAACTCACCACCCCCTCCAAAAAACATCAACATAGATGGAGTTTTTCTAATATCATAAAATCATCCATCTAAAAGTATGAGCAAGATCATATGCAGTGAGTATACAATGTATATATCAGGAATGTAAAGATGTCCACTCTCCTCACTATTATTTGATACAGTTCTGGAAATACTAACAATAGCAATAAGATTAGAGGAAGAAATTGAGGTCATGAAGTTAGGCAAAGAGGAGATAAAACTACCTGTATTTATTGATGATATCATTTGCTTAGAAAATCCTAAGGAATCAGAAAAGATACTTATTGAAAAAATTAATAGCATCTTCCAAGTTGCAGGCTACAACATAAACTGAAAAATCAATAGCATTTCTAAATACTGCTACTACTACTACTATTACTACCAATAACACAAATGGTGGTAATAGAAAGGGAAGAGTCATTTCAAATAACTCAAAATTCATTAGATAGCTGGGAATGAGTCTTCCAAAGGGTATAAAATACTTGTATAGATTAAGTTTCAAAATACTCCTTATACCAATGAAAAACAATTTAAATACCTAGAGGAATATCCAGTGCTAAAGGCTGAGTTGTGTCAATACAATAAAAATGATAGTACTAATCAAGTTAGTTTACAGATTTATTGCTATAAGAATCAAATTGTTGAAGGGATACTTTGAAAAACTTGATAAAATATTAAAATTTATTTGGAAAATAAAAGATCTAGACTATCTAGATGGAAAAAAGAAAACAGTCATCAATGAAAGAGAAATAGCACTTCTAGAATTCAAAGTACATTATAAAGCAGCAGTAATCAAATCCATATGGTATTGGTCAATGGAATAGATTGCACACAATGACCCTCACTAGCTTGTTGTTGGACAAGCTGGAAAATATAAATTCCTTAGGAATGAACCTTCTATTTAATAAAAATTGTTGGAAAAACTGGAAAACAGTGTGGCATAAATTGAGGCTAGAGCAATACCTAAAAACACATTCCACAATATATTTCAAATATATATGTGACCTTAATGTTAAACATCATACTATAGAAAAACATTAGAAGAGAACCATACATGTCTCAAAGCTATGGTGTAGCAACAATGTTATTTGCCCTTTCTTTTTCTGTGTAAGACCAATAGCACCAGCACACAGGAGGGCTGCTAGCACAGGTTCTTTGATCTGCTTTTCTAAGGAAAGCAACTTTATGGGGTTTACAATCTCACCTTAATTAAACATACACATATCATTCACTTAGTTCAGGGGGAAAAGTCAGCACCCTGAACTTCACAGAAAACACAAACAGAAATTACAAGAAGAAATTACATAAACAGAGCAAAATGACACAGATCAGCAGGCAGGCTTCTAGCTGTCTGCCCAAGATATACATACATAGTTACCAGAGACAGAAGCACCAACATCTGGGTTTTTCAAAGCTGGGGGGCTCCTTAATGGCTACCCAGAGTCTCATCTGGTCAAATCATGTGACACTCTTCCAGTGAGTGACCCCCCAAAGCAAAACCTCTTCTCTCACAGTTCTGAGATTTCTAGCTACCCTCAGAGTATATATACCCTTTTTCATGGCCAGAGGGCTTCACACCTCTCAAGGGCTTCACACCTCTTGAAGGCTTCACACCTCTCATGACCTAATTAGCAAAAGGGTCTGGACATTCCTAAAAACAAAGGCAAGACTCAAAGACACTTGATTGCCTTAGTGCTGAGAAGCACTCCAAAAGAAAAAAAAACAGTAAAAAATAAAAATCCCACTTTGCTTGCCTTGACATATGGGTAGGGAAACAAAGGATAAAGCGAATTACAGAAGATAGATAACTTTGATCACACCAAAATGAAAAGCTTCTGTAAAATCTAAACTAATACACCTAGGACTAAAAGAAAAGGAGATAAATGGGAAAAACCTTTGCATTGAATTTCTCTAATAAGGGTTTGGTATCCAAGATATGTAATCAATAAATATTATATATATGTATGTTTAATACACACACACACACACACACACACACACACACACACACATGCATGGCCTGGAGTCAGAAGACCTGAGTTAAAGTCTGGCCTCAGACACTTACTGGCTGTGTGACCCTGGGAACATCACTTTACCCAGTTTGCCTCTGTTTCCTCATCTGTAAAATGAGCTGGAGAAGGAAATGGCAAACCACTCCAGTATCTTTACCCAGAAAACCCCAAATGGAGTCATGAAGAATTGGATGTGACTGAAATAACTAAATAATATTAACAGCAGCGGTAGCAGCAGCAGCAAGAATAACAACAGTTATGCCCAATAGATCCTCCATAGATGTGGGGTTCTAGTTTTATCATCTGGAGTCAAGCAGAACCAGCCTAATCCTTCTTTTTTTTTGTGAAAACCTTCAAATATTGAAGGACTAACAAAATCTGGCCTTACTTTTTCTTCTTTAGAGTCTATACATACCCAATTCTTTCAACCAACCATTGGATAGCATTATCAGGAGTCCTTTTATCATCACCCTCTGAATAGGCTCCAGCTTATCAATATCCTTCCTAAAATTCAATACCCAGAACTACACATACCATATTAGATGTCTCATTAAGGTAAAATATAGGGAATTCCCTATAGTGCTCTTATGTGCATTGATGGGCACTCCTAGCAAGGGTTTAGATGCTGAGTTCAGGTGCAGAGAATCAGATTCATGGAAGAATCTAGAGGATAAATTATCCTTCTGGTTATCTACCTCAGTTATCGCTCTTCTCCTTGTTGGGAATTGAGATAGCTGGATAACCCCTCTTTTACTTTTCCCCCTCAAAATAAGGCCACAGAGGTTGACGTTTTAGTTCATTTCATAAATCTTTCTGTAGATGATGTCCCAGCAGGGAAATGTCCCTCTGCTTCTTTGTTAATAATAATAATACTGCTGTTGTCATTCATGATGATCTTCTAATTCTTGGTACTCTAGAGATATCTAATAAGTAGTCCTGGGGGTGGTTCATTAGATTGTAAACTCCTTGAGGGTAAGGACTGTCTGATATCTCTTTTTGTATTCCCACTGTTTAGCACAGTGCCTGGCACATAATACGTGCATAATTGATTATTTAATTGATTGCTTCCTGGGTCTTCCCTTAGTTCTGTTGTGAGATAGTCCCTGCTTGTGGGAACCACTACAAACCTATGTATTCTTATGGAGCATGGTACAGTAGATACGGTGCTGGACTTAGAATCAGGAAAACCTGAATTAAAATCTTAACTCACATATTTACCAGGTGTATGTATGGCTGTGCAAGTCATACAAATAGCTCTGTGCCTCATTTTCTTCAAATGTAAAATGAGGGGTTGAACTCAATGACTTCTAAGGTCTCTTCTACCTCTAAATCTGTGATCTTATGTTACATTTAATGTGAGGAATTGCTTTTTGTAACCAGGGCAACTGAAAAACCACTGTGAGCAACTTTTGTAACAATAACCCCCATAGCTAGCTGTCCTCTACCACCTTCTGTCTATGAAATGAGGGGAATGGTTTCATTCTACCAAAGTCTATTTCCGATGGTTACCACATGCTCAAGTGCCATTTTCTGCCAGAGACACTCCCTAGCTATTTTAAATTATGTTTTTTTTCAATTGACACATTCATTTTCTCTTCCTCTTATCCTTCCTCTCCCACTAGAGAAAAAGAAAAAAACCAAAAACTTTATAACAAATATATGGTTAAGCAAAAGAAATTCTCACATTAGCCATGTTAAAAAAACACCATGTGCCTTATTCCTCATATTTAGTCCATCACCTCTGCTAGGAGGTGAGTGTGATGAATGCTATCCACTTTCTGGTTTCTTAATTATATCTGGGTAATAAAGCTAATGCTCCCAAACAAATTAGGATCTTATTTGAGTAGTCTGCTCCTCCTGTAGTCCCAAAACATCTCCAACAGGATTTGCATCTCGGGAGAGTTCTATTTCCTTAAAACCTTTCTCTAGATCTCTATTCTTTCCTCATAGCCAATAATTCCTATTATTCCTATCCTGGTTCATTTTCTTATCATTGTGTAATTTCCTCCTGCCCACGTGGACTTGGCTTGTGGTTAGGTCATTGGTCTGTGGTCACTTGAAAGTCTGACTGGCACATATTAGGTGCTTAATATAAGTTTATTGACTACTTACGGATGTTCCTTTAGCCCAGGTGACCAGGGCGTCTGGCTGGCTTTCAATCACCTTGATTCCTGGCTCCCCCTTGCTATTCTCCTTATCTGTCCTCTCATCTTTCTGGAAAGCTCAACAACAACAAAAAAATACAATACAACATCAAACAAAGCAATCTCAGACCCGTTTTAGTACTCTTCCCATCTCCTGCTCAGCTAAATCATTAGGTTTCTTTGTCTTGCTAAAACCCAGGGCTAATGGATTCTTAAGATCATCCTTTAATGTTCTCCAAAAAACTCAATCAACATTGACCCCTCTTAGCTTAAAATAGGAACCAAAAAAAAACAGCTTAGAGACAAATGAAGCTCATTATTATGGTTAATTAAATGCTTAGTCTCCTGCTTTAATCTAAGAATTAACACTGAAGGATCTCTCATTCCCTGCATGTATTCCAGGTATTTAGCCTTGAAACTTGGGTAGTGTCCCAGCAAGGGATTTATCTCCATTATTAGCAGTTCTTTTTGTTGTTGTTTAGTCGTGTCTGACTCTGTGACCCCATTTAGGGTTTTCTTGGCAAAGATGAGTGGTTAGCCATTTCCTTTTCCAGCTCATTTTACAGATGAGGAAACTGAGGCAACAGGTTTAAGTGACTTGCCCAGGATCACACAGGTAGTAAATTCTGAGGCTGGATTCGAACTCAGATTTCTCTGACTCCAGGCTCAGCACTCTAAACACTATACCATCTAGTTGCCCATTAGCAGTCCTATTCCCAACCAAACATGCTTATCTCCTGCTTTCTCATGAACAACTTGTTTGATCAATTGCGTAGATGCCTAGGGTTGGATTTTAAAGGTAAGTTCACACTGAACAAGACAAATAAGATTCTTTTCCCTTAAACTCATAAAAATAGGAAGAAAAATTATAGCTAGCTCATTTAGAAGGGCATCTGCTGTTATGGGTAGATGGGTGGGTTGACACCTTTGATGACTTGGAATTTTGCCTGAAACTTTTAAGATTGTTTCTCCAATCTGTGTACCATCTTCAGGAGCCCGGGGTGTACCGGAGCCAGCTATAACCACCTTGCAAGAGCCAACTGTTAAATTTTCAGTGTGAGCATTTACATGTACCTCAAAAAAATTAGCAATCTACAAATCAGGGCTTAATTTATTGTTTTGCTGACTCTCTAGATTTGAAAAAGTTTTAATAATTCAGATTGAACTTAAAAGTGTTTGTGCATACATCCTGAGAGCCTGTTTGTTAAATATTTATCAGCACACCCCTGCATCTCTTTATAAACATAGCTTGAACTCAGCAGGAGTTCAGTAGATGGTTCAGAAAAAAGTGGTTGTTACAGAAGTGGAGGCATGGAGACTAGAGGGTAACAATAACAACTAAGACAACGACAACAACAACAGGCATTTATGCAATGTTTTAAGCTTTGAAAAATGATTTATATCCATGATCTCGTTTGAATTCCACAACACTCCTAGTAGGACGCTTTCCATAGCTCTTTATAACTAATGTCGACCAAAGTATTTAAGTGCTAGGGATAAAAAAAAAAAAAACAAAAATTGTCTTTGGCCTCAAGGATCTTACATTCTAATGGAAGACACAATATGTAAATAACTAGGTACATATAACATGTGTAGGGTAAAATCAAAGGTAGGATCATTGACCCTGTGGGAGCTGAGGAGATCATCAACTGAGATGGTATAGGGGGAGAAGAGAAGAGAACCCAGGTCAGAACTTTGGGAGTCACCCATGGTTAGCAGTCATGACCTGAATGAAGAGCCAGCAAAGGAGACAAAAGGAGAAGTCAGTTAGGGAGGAAGAAAAGCAGAAGGGAGCAGTGTCATGAAATCTAAAAAAGAAAGAGCATCCAGATGGAGGTGATCAACAGCATCAAATAATTCAAAGCAGTCAAGAAAAATCAGGATTGAGAGTAGGTAATTTTATTTGGTAATTAATTATGAGGTAGGAAGCCAGAATATGGAGGGGTTGGAAGGAAGAGGAGAGGAAATAGAAGGATGTAGTTTGGATGACTTTATTACGAAGTTTAGCAAATAAGGGAGAGTAAAATATAGTACAATAGCTAATGAGGATGGTAGGATCAAATGAGTTTTTCTTGTTTTGTTTTGTTTTGTTTTTAAGAATGAGGGAGCCACGGATGTGCTTGTAGGTATCAGGGAAGATAAGAAGAGAATGATGATAAAACACAGTGATATTGGTTATATTCCAATACCAGTATCTGAGCACTCTTGCTGTTGATGAAATGTAAGCCTCTTAAAAGTAGAGGCTATTTTTGATTTGTCTTTCCATTCTCAGAGACTAGCACAGTGTCTTGCACATCATTGTTTAGTCATTGTTCAGTCATTTCTGACTCTTTGTGACTCCATTTGGGATTTTCTTGGCAAAGACACTGGAGTGGTTTGTCATTTCCCTCTTCAGCTTATTTTATAGGTGAGAACACTGAGGAAAATAGGGTTAAGTGACTTGCCCAGGGTGTAACAACAATGTCGTTAGCAGCTACTGTGTCTGTGTAAGACCAGTAATACCAGCACACCAAAGGGCTGCTAGCACAGGTCTTTGATCTGCTTTTCTAAGGAAAGCAACTTTAAGGGATTAACAACACCTTTGATTGAGCCTTGTCTTTGTTTGAATCAAGAGTCTTTGATGACCTTTTGAGTCACAAGAAAGCCTAAGTCGCATGAGTTTGATTCACATGGTTGTGATACCATCTGTGGGCTGAACCTAAAGAAGTTTATTTATACTCTGAGGTTTGCATTATGCTTTGGGGCTCATTCATTGGAAGAGCCTTTCTGTGATTTGGCCAAATGTGACTCTGTGTAGCCATTAAGGAGCCCCCTAGCTTTGAAAGCTCAGATGTTGGTGCTTCTCTCTCTGGTAACTATGTATATATTGCTATGGATAGACAGAAGTCCTGTCTGCTGATTTGTGTTATTTGCTCAGTTTGTGTTTTCTCTGAAGTTCAGGGTGCTGAATTTTTCCCCTGAACTAAGTGAATGATATATGTATGTTTAATTAAAGTGAGATTGTAAACCCCTTTAAGTTGCTTTCCTTCGGAAAAACAAATCAAAGATTCTGTGCTAGCAGCCCTCCTGTGTGCTGGTGTTGTTGGTCTTACAGCTCCACAGCAGCTGCCAGCAATGTTCATGTAACAACCACCCAGCTGCCGGATCTCGCACATATAAGAACTTATTAAATGTTGTGTTGGATTGATTTGATAGAAGGTTGAGCCCAGTCATAGGGGAACAGTACTCTGCTGTGCGAGGCTTCTTCTTTGCTCAGAGCTCTGTTGGATGTCTTGGCTGGTAGAACCTAGGACCAGACTGTTTCCCACATGTGGAAACCCAGGGAAACTTAGATACAACATATGGTATGCTGAGAATTTCTTGGGGAGTTGAGCAGCTAGGGCCACATAAAAATAAAGACTGACTGTAGAGGGAAGGAACCCCAGACCAGTATAGGCTGCAACTCTTCAGAAACACACCTACCTATTCAGTCTTTATTCTCTGTCACATTTTTTCACCATTGTATGCTGGGACTGATCATGGCACAATCCTTACCCAAGTACTTTCTCTCCTCTGCTCTGGGTATGGATAGGCCTTCCAGAATTCATCTTTGGTTTCCTGGACCAAGTTTTTTCCTGTATTCCTCTACTCATTGCTAGTACTGTAACTGCCTTCTTCCTTCATACTTTGCTTGTGTTGATGTAGCTTAAGTTATACCAGTTTTTGTTTGCAGCCACAGTCCACCCCTGTTGAGTTTTCCATCTCTATGATTTTTTTAGTAAACAAATTCCTTTCTTATCTTACCTCTATTTCCTTGTATGTGGATAGTTGTTTTTTTTTCGTTCAAGTGCACCATATTCATTTTCCCTCCCACCCCCCACTTAATAGTATTTTATTTTTTCTGATTACATGTAAAGATAGTTTTCAACATTCACTTTTAGGAGATTTTGAGTTCCATTTTTTTTCTCCATCCCTCCCCTCCCCTTCCCCAAGATGGCAAGCAATCTGATATAGGCTATACATGTACAATCATATTAAATATATTTCCTAGCATCAAGCCTTGGATATAGTAGATGCTTTTAAAAAGAATATTGAATTAAATTGATCTGGAAATGGATCTACCATTTATCTGCCTGCCTTGGACTCCATCAACACTGGGTTTTTACTTTGAGAGCAAGAAGAATTCTGTTTCAGAAAGACAGAGAGGAGGTAGGGAATCTCCCTGTGTCTTCTTTGGAGAAACTCTCTCTACTGGAAAGAGGAAGTTACCAAATATTGTTTGGGCATTTATCTCACATTAAAAAAGTTCACAACTCATTTGCCATGACTTGGTTATATGAATAAATTTAGGTAAATATTGACCTGGATTTATCAAATAAGCAGCAAGCATTTTTAAGTGCCTGCTATATGCCAGGTACTATGTTTGGAGCTGGGGATAGAAAGACAAAAGTGAAACAATCCTTGTTTACAACAGTCTGTTAGACAACAAACATTTATTAAATGCATACTATGTGCCAGGCAAGGAGCTAAGCATTTGGGATATTAGTACAAGCAGAAAGACATCATCTGCCCTTAAGATGCCAACATTCTGATGGAGGAAGACAACACATAAAAGGAAACTAAAAAGATGTGTAGGGAGAAAGGACAGGACCCTACCCAGGGACATGGAGAAAGTCCAGGATGCAGGCTAAAAAGGAATGAAGACAAGGCTGGACTGAATGCCTTCCATTGAGCTCCATGAAATGGAGGTTCTAGGAGGAGCCATCCAATCTGAAGGAGAGGCCCCAAGGAAAGAAGGTACTTCCAATGTATGAATTCTGAGTTTGTAGTGAGCTTCCAGGATGAAGAGGTTTCTTATTGACTGTGGAGGAAGGGAAGAAGTCTGTAATGTGGCTTAGAGATGAATGAAGAAATCCATGAGCAGGTTATGTGCTAGTGGGGAAAGAGAACATGTGTATGTGGTACAAAGTAATACTGTGAGGAGGAAAGGATTGACAGTTGGAGGGGAACAAGAAAGGCTTTATATAGCAGGTAGAACTTGCAATTTGAAGGAAACAACAGATTCTAAAAGATGGCAAGTGCACATCCCAGGCTTGAGAGACAGCAAATACAAAGACATGGAGATGGGTGGTGGAGTGTCTTGAGTGAGGAATAGCAATATGGCAGTTTGTCTGGAGTATAGAATGCATGAAAGAGAGGAAGACATAATTAATTTGAAAAAAATATGTTGTGTCCAAGTTGTGAAGAGCTTTTAGTGCCTGAGTGTATTTTATCCTAGAGCTAATAATAAGCCACGAGAGTTTATTGAAAGGGGATATAACATGGTAAGACCTGTTTTGGGCATTTTAGGTATTTGGGCAGCTGTACAGAAAATGAGGGAGGGAGGGAGGGAGGAAGAGAGAGAGAGAGAGAGAGAGAGAGAGAGAGAGAGAGAGAGAGAGAGAGAGAGAGATATTTGATGCAGAGAATCCAATTAAGAATCTATTGCAATAGTTTAAACAAAACATGATAAACACCTAACTAGGGTGGTATGAATTGGAAACAGTGGATTAGAAGTCAGAGATATTTTGGATGTAAAAGCAGCTAAATGTAGAGTGTAGGGAAATGGAAGAGCCAAGGATGACACTAATATTTGTGAATTTGGGTGACAGGAAAAACTCATGGTGATATAGGCCATAGAAGATCCCTCTTCCTCACAATAAGCCAGGTTCAAAATTCCTTATTCTTTCCTAATTTTAGTTTGGGGACCATCTAGCATCATCCAAGGTGGTGGGTTTACTTCCTTCCATTGATCCAAATTCTAGTGTCCCAGGATCCATGAGTTACTGTAGTAGAAGGAACCCTAAGTAGAGAACAAATGAAAGAAAGTCATACAAATGAGAGGATCCCTCCAATCCTTGGCAGCATTTCATGAGGATGTCTTTTCCACCAAGAGGAAAAGCACCTACCTACTTAAGAACATTGCTACATTATGTTGGGGACATTTATGCCACATTAAAAATTACCTCAATGCAGCTTCCGTACCTCAAGTATACATTCTGGATATGCATATGTTAAGGGAAATATTATCTCAGATAATACATTTAGAATTCCTATCTTGCTTTCTGAGAGTTGCATGCATGAATTAGAAGGCAGAATCTTCCACCTTATCTTTATTCTCGCTTCATAAAATTGTTTGGCTCTGCTGTTAGTGCAAAAGTCTAACCATATTGCTGTCAATGGAAAAGGCTGATTAACTGTTGTAAATAGTATTTCTCATAGAGATCTCAGTGCTTGTGTTTACCTAGTTCTCTAACATCCTTACTCAGAAATCCTTTCAATATGGAAATCCAACAGAAACTCTCAGATGCCTACAATGTCACCCTTTATAAATAGCTTCATGCTGTGTTTCCCTTTTATCTTACATACCCTTCTCAGTTTGGGAAAATGAACTTTTCCATTTTTTTTTCCTCAACAGGATCTGAGCAGATTTCAGTTGGCAGAAAACTATTCCTGTTTATATGCTTGATGGGCTCATTTGCATGTCAATAAATGGAATGCAATTCTGTCTCTCAGCTGTTTTCACAGCAATGATATTTCTTCAGCTCCCAGAATTAAATAAATAGCTTGAATGAAGTTTCCCCTGGCCTGAGACCTTTTATAAGTTCTTAGACAAGCTACAAATACTCACATTGGTTGTACAGCAAGTATATCTCGTTGTCTTGCTATCCTGCATCAGTAACAGCTGTAGTGATGTTTTTTGACATTCATTTTCTAAATTTAGCTCACATGTACATTGTTCCAATGTTTTTCATGCTAAGTAGTTCATTGTCATACATTTTATCACTCAGTTTAATCATCTGAAAAATTTTAAGCTCGGTCACCATAATAATTCTGATAATTATAAATCATCCCATACCAGAAAGCTCCTATGCATACAGAATTTCCATGTTTTAATTATCTCTCATTCTTCTGCCAGGCCTGTTGAAATGTTGTATTAAGAATACTTATATTAGTACTGTCTTCCATCAAAACATACTTCTGAGTTCTTCAATGGAATTTCACATATTACCAAAATTTACAATGAAAATTCTTTTTGAGACAGGCAGTGCTTTTTTTTCACATCAAGAGAATTCTTCTGGAGGTGGGAGGCATCTTTGTACTCATCAGGCAATCCAGCAGGTAATCACTGAGTACCCTCCCTATGCTTAGTGCCCATCATAGCTATAGCTAGTAATTCTGGCACCAGGGGCAAGGGTCACAAAACATGCTATAAAACAAGCATCATAATAGGTAACCCAAAGTTAACTTTTTAAAAAATATAGCATTTAAAATGTTCCAGTTATATTTAAAGACAATTTTTAGCATTCATTTTCACAAGATTTTGAGTTCCAAATTTTTCTCCCTCCCTCATTCCCCTCCTCTCTTCCTAAAATGGTAAGCAATTTGATATAGGTTATATATATGTGCAATCATGTAAAACATATTTCCATATTAGTCATAGTTGTGAAAGAAGAAACAGACCAAAAGAAAAAATATGAAAAAAATAAAGTAAGTGAAAATAGTATGTTTTAATCAACATTCAGAATCCATCAGTTCTTTATCTGGATGTGGGTAGCCTTTTCCATCATGAGTCCTTTGTAATTGTCTTAGATCATTGTGTTGCTGAGAAGAGCTAAGTCATTCATAGCTGATCATCATACAATGTTGCTGTTATTCTGTACAATGTTTTGCTGGTTCTTCTCATTTAACTTTCTATTAGTTTATACGAGTCTTTCCAGGTTTTTCTGAAATCCGCTAACTCATCATTTCTTATTGCACAATAGTATTCCACTACATTTATGTACTAGAACTTGTTCAGCCATTTCCCAATTGGTGGGTATCCTCTCAATTTCCAATATTTTGCCTCCACAAAAAGAGCTACTATAAATAATTTTGCACATGTAGGTCCTTTTCCTTTTTTTATGATTTCTTTGGGATATAGACCTAGTGGTGGTATTGCTGGATTGAAAGTTGCCCTTTAAGCATAGTTCCAAATTGCTCTTCAGAATGGCTGGATCAGTTCAGAACTCCACCAACAGTGCATTAGTGTCACAATTTTCCCACATCTCCAACTTTTATCATTTTCCGTTTTTGTCATATTAGCCAATCTGATAGGTGTGAGACAGTATCTCAAAGCTGTTTTAATTTGCATTTCTTTAATTAAAAGTGATTTAGAGCACTTCTTCATATGACTATAGATAGCTTTGATTTCTTCACCTGAAAAACTACCTGTTCATAACTTTTGATCATTTATCAACTGGGGAATGGCTTGTATTCTTAGAAATTTGACTCAGTTCTCTTTATATTTGAGAAATGAGGCCCTTATCAGAGCCACTGGATATAAAGATTATTTCCCAGCTTTCTACTTTCCTTCTAATCTTGGTTGACCAAAGTTAACTTTTAAAGACAAACTCAGCACATACGTATGTTTGTGGAGGATAGACCTAGAAATTCAGGACACAAGGTCCAGTGGGGAAAGAGACCCTGGATTATTTTATTATTCTTGATGAGTGGGTGCTGATCTCAGTTGTTTCTACCTGGTGAAAGAATATACTGTTAATAC